>NC_140019.1:34952546-35287546 GCF_964263955.1 Coregonus lavaretus | reverse complement strand
AGTACAAGTGACAGACGATCTTCTACAGGGTACACACAGAGACCAGAGACTAACTCTCTCTTTCTCTCTCTCCTCAGGGACCCCAACAAGCCTGTTCCTCAGGACACTAAGTTCATCCACACCAAGGCTAACCGCTTCGAGGAGGTAGCCTGGTCTAAGTACAACCCCCAGGACCAACTGTACCTCCATATCGGCCTGAAGCCCCGCGTCAGAGACCACTACAGAGCCACCAAAGTGGCCTTCTGGAAACACCTGGTGCCCCACCTGTATAACCTCCACGACATGTTCCACTACACCTCCACCACCACCAAGGTAATGCTACAGCTCTCCCTTTCATTTCATCGGTTTACTGGAAAGTGTGTTGTGATTTGTAAGTACATTTTCAATGTAAGTTTGATTTGACTTGATATGTGGCGATATGGTTGTCTTACCTACCTTAGTTGAATGCACTGACTGTAAGAAGTCGCTCTAGATAAGAAATACATGTCAAATGGTTTGATTTGATTTGAAGGTCCCCCCGTCAGAGACGACCCAGAACGCCTTGTCCACTAAGAAGACGTGGCCCTTCAACACCAAGCGGCCCCCCATGTCCCCGGCCTACAACAACGAGGACAATGAGGCGTGGAACGGAGACGAGGACACCGGCCCGCTGGTCGTAGAGAACCCCAGGGACTACTCCACGGAGCTCAGCGTCACCATCGCCGTGGGAGCCTCGCTGCTCTTCCTCAACGTTCTAGCCTTCGCAGCGCTTTACTACCGGAAGGATAAACGGAGGGAGGCTTCGGGAGGTCGCCGCGGTCAACCCAGCCCACAGACCCGCCACGGCCAGGCTACATCCAACGACATCGGCCACCACCAGGGCCCCAACGAGGAGGAGATCATGTCCCTGCAGATCAACCAGACGCACCACGAGTGTGAGGCGATGGGGGTGGGGAACCCGGGGAATGACGGGGGGCTGCGTCTGGCCTCGCTTCCCGACTACACCCTGACCCTGCGGAGGTCACCGGACGACATCCCTCTGATGACCCCCAATACCATCACCATGATCCCAAACTCTCTGGTGGGGATGCCCAACCTGCACCCCTACAACACTTTCACAGCCGGGTTCAACTCCACCGGCCTGCCCCACTCCCACTCCACCACCCGGGTATAGCTTTAAGGAGGAGAGGGTGATGGAGGAGGAGAAGAGGATTCTGTTTTTTAAATATCACAGGGAAAGGATTTGGGGGGAGGGCAGGAATAAGTGAGAGGGATTAAAAAGTCAAGAGAATTAACTAGACTTTTACTACCAAGAAGAGGACAGAGAGTGGCTGAGAGGAGACGAGAGCTCTCTGCTTTCTGTGTGGATGTTAAGTTGTGCAGAGCTGCCAAAATCAACCTGCTACTCCTCCCTCCCTGGATGGGATGGGGCTGCGGAGGGAGGGGTCTTTTCTGCAGTGTTTTTCTTCAAATAATCATTTTAAAAGCCTTTTTAAGCAGACTGACAGGGGATATTATCAACACGTTCTTCTTGAATTCATAACACCAAGAGAAAAGTGCTTTTTCTTCCTCATCTTCCTGAGGGAGACAGAACAAACATTTCAAACAAAGGCCTCTACCAGGAAATCAGCGTTATGTTTGAGTCGCTTGTGTTGTTTTGTTTCAATGCCTTACAAAAGCTTGTCTTCTTTAGATTCTTTTTTCTTCTTCATTTCTATTATTCCCAGAGACTATTCCATGTGGAGTGTGTGACAATTTGACGTGACTCAAAAGACACAAGTGACTTAATCGTTAACTGAATCGTGAACTGAACTGAACTGGAACCAAGAGTATCAACTCTGCTGCAGTGCTGAAGATGAAGAGAATTAAAAAGCATCTTGGTGCAACTTGTTTCTCTGCTGCATACCCAAACAACAACTACAGCCACACAGATGGTGGTAGCTTTTTTTTTTTAGCTCCCATAGAGAGGATTGTATGGAATAGACTCTGCCATCCCAGATGATACCACAGAGATAAAAAAAAAAACGATGTTACTGTGATTGTTTTGTTAAGAAAATATATTTTGCAACCAATTTATCCATTAAGCGATTTGATCTTATCTCTCTCCACAAAGTTACACTTCTATACACACACTGCTCAGCGCACCTGTGTGTCGGTGTGCATATACATTTACATTTACATCATTTAGCAGACGCTCTTATCCAGAGCGACTTACAAATTGCGACTTATATAAACGTGGTTGTGTGTGTGTGTGTGTGTGTGTGCGTGTGCGTGCGACTGTGTGTGTGTGCTTACACAACTGTTTTTGTGTTTGCAGGGCGTTTTATGTGGCGGGCGGGATAGGAGGGGGTTGAGGGTAGGAGTTATTTCTCATATTGTTCATTCAGTTCTCTATCACCAGTGTTGTTTACGCTGCAGTTGCATCTCTGGGTGTATGTCTTTCCTGCGAAATAGCACTTTTGTTATTTTAAAAAATATTATATATGTCTAATTTTGCTTCAAGTTGACAAAAACAAATCTATAATTTTACGTGTAAGAGAAAAAATAGCTAAAGATTCAACTGAACTAACTGACATGATTCCATTGACTTTGTAAGAAAGAGAGAGAATCTCTTGAAAAGCAGACAGTGGTCTGTTTGCACTGAATAAACTACATCAGTGCACACTTGTGTTTCTTTGAATATACTGTATATATATATAAATATGGTCATACATACATATACGTATAGGGCTTTTACAGAGAGATATCACTCCCATGTACCTACTCTACTAGTAAACTACTGTTAAGCAGTGCAGAGAGGTAACTACACTAGGTAACTAGTACTACTGTTAAGCAGTGCAGAGAGGTAACTACACTAGGTAACTAGTACTACTGTTAAGCAGTGCAGAGAGGTAACTAGTACTACTGTTAAACAGTGCAGAGAGGTAACTAGTACTACTGTTAAACAGTGCAGAGAGGAAACTACACTAGGTAACTAGTACTACTGTTAAGCAGTGCAGAGAGGTAACTACACTAGGTAACTAGTACTACTGTTAAGCAGTGCATAGAGGTAACTACACTAGGTAACTAGTACTACTGTTAAGCAGTGCAGAGAGGTAACTAGTACTACTGTTAAACAGTGCAGAGAGGTAACTACAGTAGGTAACTAGTACTACTGTTAAGCAGTGCAGAGAGGTAACTAGTACTACTGTTAAGAAGTGCAGAGAGGTAACTACAGTAGGTAACTAGTACTACTGTTAAGCAGTGCAGAGAGGTAACTACACTAGGTAACTAGTACTACTGTTAAGCAGTGCAGAGAGGTAACTACACTAGGTAACTAGTACTACTGTTAAACAGTGCAGAGAGGTAACTAGTACTACTGTTAAACAGTGCAGAGAGGTAACTACAGTAGGTAACTAGTACTACTGTTAAGCAGTGCAGAGAGGTAACTAGTACTACTGTTAAGAAGTGCAGAGAGGTAACTACAGTAGGTAACTAGTACTACTGTTAAACAGTGCAGAGAGGTAACTAGTACTACTGTTAAGCAGTGCAGAGAGGTAACTAGTACTACTGTTAAACAGTGCAGAGGTAACTACAGTAGGTAACTAGTACTACTGTTAAACAGTGCAGAGAGGTAACTAGTACTACTGTTAAACAGTGCAGAGAGGTAACTAGTACTACTGTTAAGCAGTGCAGAGAGGTAACTACAGTAGGTAACTAGTACTACTGTTAAACAGTGCAGAGAGGTAACTAGTACTACTGTTAATATCAAACTGAAAGCCCCACCAACATGTATGAAGGTCATTTCTGTGTATGAGCTGTCTTCATCATCGGTAACATCATGAAGTTGAACAACCGACCGCTCCAGGTGGCTTTGTACAAGCTCTATATGTATATTTATGTATAAATATATTTAATATTTATTTATGTATACCACACGCATACATGCTGATTGTGCCATGTGCCAAATTAAAACCATAAAAATGGAGACGTTTCATTAAACCTTTTTTCTTGTGCTGAAATTCTTTCTTTCTTTTTTTGATGGAAATTCTGTTTCTCCTAATTTAGAATGAGATTATAGTTCTGGAAAAATCCCCAAAACAGAAATTGTTCATCTCAGTGTTCTCTCTCGCTCTCTTCCCTCTCTCTCCTTTCTCAACCCATCAGAAAAACTGGCTAAAACCCTCTTCCAACAAAGCCTGAATTATGACGATGATGATTGCTGAATGACTTCCTGCTGGTTGTCAGAAACCGCTTTGAAGGGGACAATGCTCTTGATGAGAAGGAGGACACATTAGAACAAAATGCATCATTACATGTGGCTAATAATTGTGTGTCCTTTGTTGCCAGGCAATGCATGGGAGGGAAAGAGGTGGGTATCTTGTTCAGTAACAGTCAACCACCTCCAGCCCAGTGTGAAACCTCGGATTCATACCAAATGGCATCCTGTTCCCTACATAGTGCACTCAGAGCCATGTATTTAGGGTCATGTCTAGAAGGGATGCCGCTAATGTATTTAGAATCTTTAGACATTCAGTTACATAGCATTATTTAAATATTTCCCATGTTATGTTAATGGTGCTCTAACATGGCTGCCATAGAATGTTGTAGTGTCGTGTAAATGCATCATAATGCAGAAACCTCAGTGTCCCAACTCTCTAAATACATGGCTCTGAGTGCACTATGTAGGGTCCTCAAACTCAACTCTGGGCTTTGAAGCCACTTCCACTGTGTTTTTTCATTGTTCCCCTCTAATCAGGGACTGATTTAGACCTGGGACACCAGGTATGTGCAGTTCAGTATCAGGTAAAACAGAAAACCAGCAGGCTCCGGACCTTGTAGGGTAAGCGTTGTAGGGAATAGGATGCCATTTGGCACACAGACATTGGTTAAGGTGTCCATATTTGGACAGCCTCAGAGTCACAAGCAGTTGGCAATTCCTTCTTACTCTCAGGCTGTCCTAATATGGACTCTGTACTCCTTAATAATCAACCTCTCTCCTGAATGGATTGAGGAAATATACCTGTACGCCTGGTCAGACCACAACTAACTGGTTAAACTGTACACGTTATAACAGGTATTATGACATTCCTATAACGGTGTAATAACAGGATACCAGTTATAACAGTGTTGTGACAGGATACCAGTTTTAACAGTGTTATGATAGGATACCAGTTTTAACAGTGTTGTGACAGGATACAGTGCCTTGCAAAAGTAAGGCAAGGAGGCCATTAATCAGAGAGGCAACAAAGAGACCAAAGATAACCCTGATGGAGCTGCAAAGCTCCACAGCGGAGATTGGAGTATCTGTCCACAGGACTACTTTAAGCCGTACACTCCACAGAGCTGGACTTTACGGAAGAGTGGCCAGAAAAAAGCCATTGCTTGAAGAAAAGAATAATCAAACACGTTTGGTGTTCGCCAAAAGGCATGTGGGAGATTCCCCAATCATATGGAAGAAGGTACTCTGGTCAGATGAGACTAAAACTGAGCTTTTTGGCCATCAAGGAAAACGCTATGTCTGGTGCAAACCCAACACCTCTCATCACCCCGAGAACACCATCCCCACAGTTAAGCATGGTGGTGGCAGCATCATGCTGTGGGGATGTTTTTCATCTGCAGGGACTGGGAAACTGGTCAGAATTGAAGGAGTGATGGATGGTGCTAAATACAGGGATATTCTTGAGGGAAACCTGTTTCAGTCTTCCAGAGATTTGAGACTGGGACGGAGGTTCACCTTCCAGCAGGACAATGACCCTAAGCATACTGCTAAAGCAACACTTGAGTGGTTTAAGGGGAAACATTTAAATGTCTTGGAATGGCCTAGTCAAATCCCAGACCTCAATCCAATTGAGAATCTGTGGTATGACTTAAAGATTGCTGTACACCAGCGGAACCCATCCAACTTGAAGGAGCTGGAGCAGTTTTGCCTTGAAGAATTGGCAAAAATCCCAGTGGCTAGATGTGTCAAGCTTATAGAGACATACCCCAAGAGACTTGCAGCTGTAATTGCTGCAAAAGGTGGCTCTACAAAGTATTGACTTTGGGGGGGGTGAATACTTATGCATGCTCAAGTGTTCTTTTTTTGTGTCTTAGTTCTTGTTTGTTTCACAAGAAAAAATATTTTGCATCTTCAAAGTGGTAGGTATGTTGTGTAAATCAAATGATACAACCCCCCAAAAAATCCATTTTAATTCCAGGTTGTAAGGCAACAAAATAGGAAAAATGCCAAGGGGGGTGAATACTTTCGCAAGCCACTGTACCTGTATAAAAGTGTTACAGTAGTCTCTGTTTATTTCCTGGTTCAGTAGCTATGTTTGAAGCTGACATCATTCATGGGTATAGCCCAGGGATGGGCAACTGGCAGCCCACGGGCCACATGCCCCCTTTTGTAGGCCCACGGACTAATACAAAAGAAATAATAATTATATATAGATTAATTTTTTTAGGAACTCAATCTGGGTACGCAGACCCACGAGGCACTGAGGCCCCTCATGATGAGTTGCATTTTTTTGTGGCCCCTGACCCCATCAATGTTGCCCATCCCTGGTACAGCCTAAGATGCCCTGTGCTGTACTGTGCTGTTCTGTACTCTGCTATGCTGTGAGTTTCTGACTGTTTCGACAGCTCCAGAGCCAAAACCAGCACCACAGTCCCACCTGTAGTGAGGTAGAGAGATGAGTGCAGGTGTGAAGGGAGGAGAAGGAGGGAGGTGTGCAGGCAGGCAGACACTGCTAGTGAGCATCCAGCTCCTACTATTGTTGTTGCTGAGAGCTTCCTCTCTGCACCTCTCTTTCTCTCAATATTTCTCTCTCTCCTCTCTCTCTCTGCACCTGTCTCTCTCCCTCTCCTCTCTCTCTGCACCTGTCTATCTCTCACTCCTCTCTCTCTCTGCACCTGTCTCTCTCTCCCTCTGCACTTGTCTCTCTCTGCACCTGTCTATCTCTCTCCAAACCTGTCTATCACCTTCTCCTCTCTCTCTCTGCACCTGTCTCTCTCTCCTCTCTCTCTGCACCTGTCTCTCTCCTCTCTCTATCTGCACCTGTCTATCACCTTCTGCTCTCTCTCTCAGCACCTGTCAATGTCTTTCTCATTGTTACGAACCCCGTGGCTTTAAACGTCTAGGGTGGATGGACAAGAGACCCGTAACATAATTCATGCAAATTAGAATCGTGACATGGAACAGTGAGAACAAAAAATACACGACAACCATAAACTACCGTCAAACATAAAATGTTTATTTTTGAACACACGGTAAAGGTTCGGGAAAAAGGGCTGAGCAGGACCCAAGAAATGAAACAATAGTGTAAAAAAAAACTAAACTGATCTTGCCTGCCTCAAGAACCGCTAAGCTACTGCTAATCATACAGAAATTACAGTGGGTGGTCCGCTCAGGTCTAACTAGTGTTTTTAGACAGTTTTCTTCCTACGGGTAATGTATGCCCAAGGGCAACTTGCTTAAATCCCCCTTTTCCCAGAAACACACAACAAAGTTACCAAACAGAGTAACCAGCAAATGAGTGAGTACACAGGACACCACAGTATCCATACTCACATACGGAAAATAGTCTCTCTCTACAAACACAACTGACCGGCTTTTAAACAATGGGATGTGTGATTGAAAAACAAGAAACAGGTGGTGCAATGTAGAGGATTGTCCACTGATTGGTCCACCTCAGCAATCAGCAGACACCCCAACGACCATCAATCAGGAACATACAGGACACCTGTGATTAGGGCAGAAGGAGAGGAAAAACACAAAAAGACACAGGATACCTGTATCCGTAACACTCATCTCTCTCTGCACATGTCTCTCTCTCTCCTCTCTCTCTCTGCACCTGTCTATCTATCTCTCCTCTCTCTCTCTGCACCTGTCTATCTCTCTCCTCTCTCTCTCTGCACCTGTCTATCTATCTCTCCTCTCTCTCTCTGCACCTGTCTATCTCTCTCCTCTCTCTCTGCACCTGTCTATCTCTCTCTCCTCTCTCTCTCTGCACCTGTCTATCTACCTCTCCTCTCTCTCTCTGCACCTGTCTATCTCTCTCCACTCTCTCTCTGCACCTGTCTATCTCTCTCCACTCTCTCTCTGCACCTGTATATCTCTCTCTCCTCTCTCTCTCTGCACCTGTCTATCTCTCTCCACTCTCTCTCTGCACCTGTCTATCTCTCTCCACTCTCTCTCTGCACCTGTATATCTCTCTCTCCTCTCTCTCTCTGCACCTGTCTGTCTCTCTCATCTCTATCTCTCCAAACCTGTCTATCTCTCTCCTCTCTCTCTGCACCTGCCGATATCTCTCTCCTCTCTCTCTCTGCACCTGTCTATCTACCTCTCCTCTCTCTCTCTGCACCTGTCTATCTCTCTCTACTCTCTCTCTCTCTCTGCACCTGTCTATCTCTATCTCCTCTCTCTCTGCACCTGTCTATCTCTCTCTCCACTCTCTCTCTGCACCTGTCTATCTCTCTCTACTCTCTCTCTCTCTCTGCACCTGTCTATCTCTCTCTACTCTCTCTCTGCACCTGTCTATCTCTCTCTACTCTCTCTCTCTCTCTGCACCTGTCTATCTCTCTCTACTCTCTCTCTGCACCTGTCTATCTCTCTCTACTCTCTCTCTGCACCTGTCTATCTCTAACTCCTCTCTCTCTCTGCACCTGTGTATCTCTCTCTCCTCTCTCAGTCAGCACCTGTCTATCTATATCTCCTCTTCTTTCTGCACCTGTCTATCTCTCTCTCGTCTCTCCCTCTGCACCTTTTCTCTCTCTCTCTACTCTCTCTCTGCACCTCTCTATATCTCTCCTCTCTCTCTGCACCTGTCTCTCTCCCCTCTCTCTCTCTGCACCTGTCTATCTCTCTCCAAACCTGTCTATCACTTTCTCCTCTCTCTCTCTGCACCTGTTTATCTCTCTCTCCTCTTTCTCTGCACCTGCCGATCTCTCTCTCTACTCTCTCTCTGCACCTGTCTATCTACCTCTCCTCTTTCTTTCTGCACCTGTCTATCTCTCTTTCTCTCTCTCTCTGCACCTGTCTATCTCTCTCCTCTCTCTCTCTGCACCTGTATATCTCTCTCCTCTCTCTCTCTCTGCACCTCTCTATCTCTCTCCACTCTCTCTCTCTGTACCTGTCTGTCTATCTCATCTCTATCTCTCCACACCTGTCTATCTCTCTCTCCTGTCTCTCTCTACGCCTGTCTATCTCTAACTCCTCTCTCTCTCTGCACCTGTGTATCTCTCTCTCCTCTCTCAGTCAGCACCTGCCGATCTCTCTCTCCTCTCTCTCTCTGCACCTGTCTATCTACCTCTCCCCTTTCTTTCAGCACCTGTCTCTCTCTCTCTGTCCTCTCTCTCTATACCTGTCTATCTGTCTCTCCTATCTCTCTCTGCACCTTTCTATCTCTCTCTCTCCCCTCTCTCACACCTGTCTATCTATATCTCCTCTTCTTTCTGCACCTGTCAATCTCTTTCTCCTCTCTCTCTCTGCACCTGTCTATCTACATATCCTCTTTCTTTCTGCACCTGTCTATCTCTCTCTCCTCTCTCTCTGCACCTGTCTATCTCTCTCCTCTCTCTTTCTGCAGCTGTCAATCTCTGTCTCCCCTCTCTCTCTGCACCTTTTCTCTCTCTCTCTACTCTCTCTCTGCACCTGTCTATCTCTCTCCTGTCTCTCTGCACCTGTTTCTCTCCTCTCTCTCTCTGCACCTGCCTATCTCTCTCTCCTCTCTCTCTCTGCACCTGCCGATCTCTCTCTCCTCTCTCTCTCTCTGCACCTGTCTATCTGCCTCTCCTCTTTCTTTCTGCACCTGTCTATCTCTCTCCTGTCTCTCTCTGCACCTGTATATCTCTCTTTCTCTCTCTCTCAGCACCTGTCTATCTCTCTCTCCTCTCTCTCTGCACCTGTCTCTCATTTCTCTCTCTCTGCACCTGTCTATCTCTCTCTACACCTGTCTATCTCTATCTCCTCTCTCTCTCTGCACCTGTCTATCTCTCCCTCCTCTCTCTCTGCACCTGTCCATCTCTCTCCTCTCTCTCTGCACCTGTCTCTCTTTCTCCTCTCTCTCTCTGCACCTGTTCATCTCTCTCTCCTCTCTCTCTGCACCTGTCTATCTCTCTCCTCTCTCTCTCTGCACCTGTATATCTCTCTCCTCTCTCTCTCTCTGCACCTCTCTATCTCTCTCCACTCTCTCTCTCTGTACCTGTCTGTCTATCTCATCTCTATCTCTCCACACCTGTCTATCTCTCTCTCCTGTCTCTCTCTACGCCTGTCTATCTCTAACTCCTCTCTCTCTCTGCACCTGTGTATCTCTCTCTCCTCTCTCAGTCAGCACCTGTCTATCTCTCATACACAAAGACACACATTCTGCACCTCTCTCACTGCAGCCCACTTTCTATCTCTCTTTCCCTCTTTCTGTACCTCCATCTGCCTCTCTCTCTCTCTCTCTCTCTGTCTCTCTCTCTCTTTTTCTCACACGTTCCTTTCCATCTCTCCATTAAGTGCCATAATCAGAATTATAGTGGTTAATGTTCAGTCATTTTAGTTCTTGCTTGGATTGTTGGATTGTTGTGATGTTCTACTGAGGAAAACAAGATAATGATGACTTCCTTTTGAGAAACCAGGAAAACATGTCTGCACTCTAACACTCTACATTCTATACAGTGTGTCTACTCCACTTGTGTAGTTGTATTTTTTGTCTTTTTTTTCTCACTGGGAAATAATGTACAATCTACTTTTCCAAGAATATTAATAGTTATCATTTCGGAATGAGATACTATACATTTGCATTCAAAGTGAGGTTGCATTCATCTCATCAATATAGCTACTCCTGTGAGCTAACCACAACAGGCTGGCTCTGAGCAATAAGCTATACAGTATAGTAGATCACAGTACAATTCAGTGTGTTATCTTTTTCCAGTACATTTCTGTATATTATATTGCAGTTCAGTGTATTGTTCCAGTACAGTCTGGTCCGGAGCACTCCTGTACAGTTATATTACATTTTAGTACAATACGGTATATTATATTGCAGTCCAGTCCAGTTGAGAGTATTATATTCCAGTCCAGTATATCATATTGCAGTCCAGTCCAGTTGAGAGTATTATATTCCAGTCCAGTATATCATATTGCAGTCCAGTCCAGTTGAGAGTATTATATTCCAGTCCAGTATATCATATTGCAGTTCAGTCCAGTTGAGAGTATTATATTCCAGTCCAGTATATCATATTGCAGTCCAGTCCAGTTGAGAGTATTATATTCCAGTCCAGTATATCATATTGCAGTCCAGTCCAGTTGAGAGTATTATATTCCAGTCCAGTATATCATATTGCAGTCCAGTCCAGTTGAGAGTATTATATTCCAGTCCAGTATATTATATTGCAGTCCAGTCCAGTTGAGAGTATTATATTCCAGTCCAGTATATCATATTGCAGTCCAGTCCAGTTGAGAGTATTATATTCCAGTCCAGTATATTATATTGCAGTTCAGTCCAGTTGAGAGTATTATATTCCAGTCCAGTATATCATATTGCAGTCCAGTCCAGTTGAGAGTATTATATTCCAGTCCAGTATATCATATTGCAGTCCAGTCCAGTTGAGAGTATTATATTCCAGTCCAGTATATCATATTGCAGTCCAGTCCAGTTGAGAGTATTATATTCCAGTCCAGTATATCATATTGCAGTCCAGTCCAGTTGAGAGTATTATATTCCAGTCCAGTATATCATATTGCAGTCCAGTCCAGTCCAGTGTGTTATTATATAACAGCAGCAGCAGTAGGTCTATACTCCCAGCTGCACCTCAGACTCTAGCGGACTAGCTGCCTTCTCAGTAATGATGTGGCCTCTGTGAGATGGATGACCTGGAGAAATGACTGGGGCCACAGAGACACACTTCTATACACTCCCAACTTTCGTCCCAAATGGCACCCTATTACCTATGTAGGGCACTACATTTGACGAGGACCCATAGGGCTCTGGGCAAAAGTAGTGACATTATATAGGGAATAGGGTACCATTTGGGACGCACCCCAGGCTGCCTGTATGAGTCCAGATACAGGGGTAACACCACACACTAGCTGTAGTGTGAATCTCTATGGATTATCACTCAGTCATGTACCACAACTACACCTGGCAACTGAACCAGCTCAGTACAATACAGGGCACAGGCACGGGGAGCCAGGCCCACCCAATCAGATTGCTCTTTACTTGTCAGTGTTCCAAACGGGACATTATTTGTCTTTTTACCTAAACATGCAAACACCATCAGATAGAATTCATAGCAAGCACTGGACTTAGTCCGGTTTGATGAAATATAACAGAACAGATTAACTGGATTGACATTCACTCTCATGGGATGGGTTGCCAAAAACAACTAACTGAAAGCCACACCCCCAATAAGTAAGGAATATGACTGCATTGAGTCATATGTCACTGGGCTTCTATGGCTACATGCACCATGCCACTGCCTACTTCATTTGTTTATTTAGCAAACAAGACAGCTCATAATCTAGTGCCTTTATCACAGTCAACACCTATATTTTAGCTTTAATTAGCTTTAAAGATGTTAAATTCTGTCTGAACCTCATGGTAAAATGTGTAAAATAGCATGGGATGAGCTATAGAACTGCACATTTTCCTCTCTGCCCCGTGGCAAAATGTGTAGAATTGCAGGAAATTTGTTTTGAAACAGCAACATTTTCTCTCAGCTTCATGGCAAAATGTGTAGAATAGCATGAGATTAGCTATAAAACTGCACTTTTGTTTTAATAGCTAGCAGACCGCTTGGAAGTGATTTATTTCACGACAGTCAGTCTGATGTTCTCTGGTCCTTGGTGGGTGTGGAGGGGAAAGGTCAAGAGGTCCTTGTTCTGTAAATAACACTGGTTAGTGGTAGAATGTCTGTACCCTATCAAGACAAACCAGTTCTCGAACTAATCATTCCACTTTAAGAACATTTCTTTCTAGGTCTTGAATTTTTTATTTTAGAACTAATTAATTAAATTCTAGTTCTAGAACTAATCCATTTCTCTCCCCTTCCAGGATGTTTCATTCCAGAACCATTTAATTAGTGTTCTAGAACATTGCGTTCCGTAAAGCTGTTAGAAACCAAAGCATGTCCATCTGAATATCTCAGGGCTGCATCGGCTGTTTGACCATCAGATGGCAGTCTTCCATGGGCTTTCATAGATCAGTCTACCGACGGGAGGAAAGGAGGAGTCATAGTAGACTCCGGTTGAAGTTTTTTCAGTGAAAGGTACAGTGCAGTCAAAAACGCGATTTTCCTGTGTTTTATATATATTTCCACACTATGAGGTTGGAATAATACTTTTAGAGTAAGAGCTGTTTGAAAAGACCACCTGAAATGTCGGCCTGTTTTGGTGGGATGGAGTTTTGGCCTGCCTGGTGACAACATCAGGCGCTAAATTAGTTAATAGACCAATAAGAAAGAGAGTTCCAAACCTCTCTGCCAATAACAGCTAGTTTTCAGTTTACCCCTCCACAGTCAGACCACTCCCAGACAATCCTAGTATAATTCTTGCTTGAGAAATTGTTCTTTGCTAAGAAGCTATTTTCGTTTCTTTTTCACCATTTTATTGAAAACAATCACAGTACGGTACTTAATTGTTACCCATAATTTATTTGATATTGAGATTAAAACGGCTGCAGTGGACCTTTAAATTTGAACTTATTCTCTTCAACAGTGTGCACACAGACACAGACATGTCAACAATGTCTGACATTTTCTGCTCCTGACAGAGTTAAACAAGCAGAACTTTAGTCAATCTACTCATCCAGACGGATAGATGAATGAACACATTTAAAATAATAAAATAATAATAATAATAACATTTCCCCTAACTATTTAATCCATGGTTTTATGATTTTAACAAGAAAATATGTGCATGGGGCTCCTTGTCAATTGTCACATTTTGAATCTGGCATAAGTCCTTTCTTGAATCGAATCCTTTTATTAGAATAATTATGTCCTAGAAATGTCCCGATAGAATTTAGGGGAAAGTAGCGTAATGTATGATGTCAAAAAACTTCAGAGTACATTTTCATTCTGCAAAGAGATTATTGCAATTATATGAATGATTTTCAATGGTGGAAAGGTAGAGTATGGTGTCAACAAATTCCAAGTCACCAATGAAGTAATGCCTCATTGGAAGTTCTTAGAGGGAGAAGCCATTCACATTCCATTGAAATGAATATCTGGGGGAAGAATTCCAATGGTTTCCTGTCACACACAATAGGGTGTGGACAGAGACTCAGAGCTCAGCAGGAAATAGCAGGAATAAATAGCAAGACTACCTATGGAGTTACGGTGCCTTTTCATAGCATTTCACATAGAAATAGAAGGCCAAAATACTTCCTGTGTTCCCTTTGGTGATGTGTGGTGATGTGTGGTGATGTGTGGTGATGTGTGGTGATGTGTGGTGATGTGTGGTATGGTGTGGTGATGTGTGGTGGTGATGTGATGTGTGGTGATGTGATGTGTGGTGATGTATGTGATGTGATGTGTGGTGATGTGATGTGTGGTGATGTGATGTGTGGTGATGTGATGTGTGGTGATGTGTGATGATGTGATGTGTGGTGATGTGTGATGATGTGATGTGTGGTGATGTGTGATGATGTGATGTGTGGTGATGTATGTGATGTGATGTGATGTGTGGTGATGTGATGTGTGGTGATGTGATGTGTGGTGATGTGTGGTGATGTGATGTGTGGTGATGTGATGTGTGGTGATGTGTGATGATGTGATGTGTGGTGATGTGTGGTGAGGTGATGTGTGGTGATGTGATGTGTGGTGATGTGATGTTTGGTGAGGTGATGTGTGGTGATGTGATGTGTGGTGATGTGTAGTGATGTGTGGTGATGTGATGTGTGGTGATGTGTGGTGATGTGTGATGATGTGTGGTGATGTGTGGTGATGTGTGGTGTGGTGTGGTGATGATCATGGTGATTGTAAAGGGAATCTGTGTCTGTTTTTCTCTCAGACGGGTGGATCACGGCTGCATTCTTTTCATTTCTCACTTTTGACAGATATTTTTACATTTTAAAAGGGAATATGCAAGTTCTTCTAAAGTGGGTTGTGTCCCTAAACAATCAATCTTACAGTTCACTTCAATGGTGTAAAAGGAATGGTTTTAACCTTGAATGTGACATTGAATTTGTCACCTAATTAAAACAACAGAAACGGCATGTGAGGTCCTCATCATATGAAGCTATAAAAAGACTACCTCCCAATACTTCCCTATCCTTCCTACACAAAAAAATGATCTCATTATGACATCCCACAATTAATATATTTCCGGGGTCTAGTTCCTTCTATCAACCCTACGTGACCCTTCAGCCCTCAGCTCTCCAGCAACAACAGATCACTGAGGCGGAACCTGGAACTCCGGAGCGTTCTGGAACTCTGGAACTCACTCAGTCAGTTCTATTATGTAACTCTCTCCCAGGCAGGCCGTGTGATTCCAACTGGGGGACACAGTCTCTCAGCGTCCCAAATGGCACCCTGTTCCCTATGTAGTGCACTATTTTTGACCAGAGCCCTATGAAAAAGTGATATACTATATAGGGAATAGGGTGCCATTTGGGACTCAGCAACAGTCTGATCCCATGTGAGAGCTTTGTTAGCTGAAACCATTATGGCAGATCCCAAGAGAACGCCACTGTTCAGCTCTCATTTAAACAGATGAGTCATTCTATGTCATTTCAGCAAGCCATGACAACCATCATCGCAGATTGTTCTGAAATAGTTTCTGTAGTTAAAAAAAGTTTGGCATTCCTGAAACATTACTTTGTTGAAATGAAATTTGATCTCAGAGAAATTGAGCTAACTGATTGCACCCAAATTGGCCATTTTAATTTACAGGAATCATACAATATTCAATAAATGTAGTAACTAACATCCGATTTGGGACAAACTTTTTCCTACCAATGAGTAAGACCTGAGGAATCACCAAAAAATTGTCAAAGGCCACCCACGGACCCCCCACACCCCATGTCGATCCCACCCCAACAACCAGTATACAATATCAGTACTCTATGTTTGACAAGTAGTATGGTGCTGCGGCTTGGGGTATTGCTTCTCCATACTATGTAATGTATTCCCTGTGAATCTGGTGACATGTTTTTCCCCTGTTCAGAGAAATTATTAATTGAAGTCGCTTGCATTATTTATCATAAAATAGTGTGGAAGCACCAGGTTTAGACCACTAGATGCTGCTGTTCCTGTTGTACCGCCACACTCTTTTATCCATTTTGCTGCTCTCTTGTGTTTATTAAATAAATAAATAAAAAAGTGTAACTTTGGGTAGAAAACCAATAGATTTGGCTCATGATGAAAATAAATTGTGTGGTCATCCTCACAATTCAAGCCAGTCCTACTCAGTTCGTCCTTCTTTTACTCTTAATCTGTGTCCAGGAAACAGGCCCTTTGTGTGTGGTTTATTCCCTTCAAAAAAGTTCTGAATTAGTAGCAGGAACAGTGGCATGTAGTGGTCAAAACCTGGTACTTTCACACTACTTTATGGTAAATAATGCAAACGACTTCAATGACTGATTTATCTGAACAGGGGAAAAACACATGACCAGATTCACAGGGAATACATTACAAAGGTTGAAGAAGCAATACTCCAAGCCGCAGCTTCATACTATTTGTCAAACATAGAGAACTGATACTTTATACTGGTTATTGGGGTGGGATTGGCATGTTGTGTGGCGGGTTCGTGGGTGGTAGAAGGAAGTTTGGTCCAAATCGGATGTTGGGTACCATATTTATTGAATATTATCTCAATCCTATCAATTAAATTGGCCAATTTGGGTGCAATCAATTAGCTTAATTTCTCAGAGATCTAATTATATTTCAATAAAATAATCTGAGATGATGGGTGTCTAAATCCTCTTTCTTGTGCTTTTTGAGGTGGAACGACCTAGATGACAGACAGGACACAGCGTCCTAAGCATACTGTTCTGTAGTTAACTATGTCTGGTATTCTCCCCAGTCCCCAGTGTCTTCTCTCCTCTCATAATTATTTTAGCAGTTACGAATCTATTGGTTATTTTGGGATTGTTGGTATTATGAAAAGGGCAGTGCTTTGTTTTTATCTTTATTAGGTAATGTGCACACTAAAAGTACCACTGTATTACTGTGTGTTTAGTACTGCTGTGGAAGGCCTGTCTATCTCTGCCTTTTCATTTGTATCAGCCCAACCATTTTCATTTGTATCAGCCCTGTTGGGTTTGCAGTGTTGGGGAGTAGTGAACTACATGTAGTTCAACTAGTAAGTTAACCTCATTTTGCAGTAGCTTGGTGGTAGTTGAACTACATTCAAATATGGGTAGTGTTTTCATGTAGCGGTGTAGCTAACTACTGGAACTATACACTACTGGAACTATTCACTACTGGAACTATACACTACTGCAGGGTTCTTCAATTCCGGTCCTGGAGGGCCGAACCCTCTGTTTTTCGTCCTCTCCTTCTAATCAGGGGCTAATTCAGACCTGGGACACCAGGTGAGTGCAATTAACTACCAGGTAGAAATAAAAAACAGAATTGTTTCGGCCCTCCAGGACCGGAATTAAAGAACCCTGCACTACGGGAACTATACACTACTGGAACTATACACTTCTGGAACTATACACTACTGGGACTATACACTACTGGAACTATACACTACTGGGACTATACACTACTGGAACTATACACTACCATACACTACTGGAACTATACACTACTGGGACTATACACTACTGGAACTATACACTACTGGGACTATAAACTACTGGGACTATAAACTACTGGAACTATACACTACTATACACTACTGGAACTATACACTACTGGGACTATACACTACTGGAACTATAAACAACTGGGACTATACACTACTGGAACTATACACTACTGGAACAATACACTACTGGAACTATACACTACTGGAACTATACACTACTGGAACTATACACTACTGGAACTATACACTACTGGAACTATACACTATTGGAACTATACACTACTGGAACTATACACTACTGGAACTATACACTACTGGAACTATACACTACTGGAACTATACACTACTGGAACTATACACTACTGGACCTATACACTACTGGAACTATACACTACTGGAGCTATACACTACTGGAACTATACACTACTATAACTATACACTACTGGAACTATACACTACTGGGACTATACACTACTGGAACTATACACTACTGGAACTATACACTACTGGAACTATACACTAATGGACCTATACACTTCTGGAACTATACACTACTGGGACTATACACTACTGGAACTATACACTACTGGAACTATACACTACTGGAACTATACACTACTGGACCTACACACTACTGGAACCATACACTACTGGAACTATACACTACTGGAACTATACACTACTGGAGCTATACACTACTGGAACTATACACTACTGGAACTATACACTACTGGGACTATACACTACTGGAACTATACACTACTGGAACTATACACTACTATACACTACTGGGACTATACACTACTGGAACTATACACTACTGGAACTATACACTACTGGAACTATACACTACTGGAACTATACACTACTGGAACTATACACTACTATACACTACTGGAACTATACACTACTGGAACTATACACTAATGGAACTATACACTACTATACACTACCGGAACTATACACTACTGGAACTATACACTAATGGAACTATACACTACTGGGACTATACACTACTGGAACTATACACTACTGGAACTATACACTACTGGAACTATACACTACTATACACTACTGGAACTATACACTAATGGGACTATACACTACTGGAACTATACACTACTGGAACTATACACCACTGGAACTATACACTACTATACACTACTGGAACTATACACTACTGGACCTATACACTACTGGAAATATACACTACTGGAACTATACACTACTGGAACTATACACTACTATACACTACTGGAACTATACACTACTATACACTACTGGAACTATACACTACTGGAACTATACACTACTGGAACTATACACTACTGGACCTATACACTACTGGAACTAAACACTACTGGAACTATACACTACTGGAACTATACACTACTATACACTACTGGAACTATACACTACTATACACTACTGGAACTATACACTACTGGAAATATACACTACTGGACCTATACACTACTGGAACTATACACTACTATACACTACTGGAACTATACACTTCTGGAACTATACACTACTGGAACTATACACTACTGGAACTATACACTACTATACACTACTGGAACTATACACTACTGGAGCTATACACTACTGGAACTATACACTACTGGAACTATACACTACTGGAACTATACACTACTGGAACTATACACTACTGGAACAATACACTACTAGAACTATACACTACTGGAACTATACACTACTGGGACTATACACTACAGGAACTATACACTACTGGGACTATACACTACTGGGACTATAAACTACTGGAACTATACACTACTATACACTACTGGAACTATACACTACTGGGACTATACACTACTGGAACTATACACAACTGGGACTATACACTACTGGAACTACACACTACTGGAACTATACACTACTGGAACTATACACTACTGGAACTATACACTACTGGAACTATACACTACTGGAACTATACACTATTGGAACTATACACTACTGGAACTATACACTACTGGAACTATACACTAATGGACCTATACACTACTGGAACTATACACTACTGGACCTATACACTACTGGGACTATACACTACTGGAACTATACACTACTGGGATTATAAACTACTGGAACTATACACTACTGGGACTATACACTACTGGAACTGTACACTACTGGAACTATACACTACTGGAACTATACACTACTGGAACTATACACTACTGGACCTATATACTACTGAAACTATACACTACTGGAACTATACACTACTGGGACAATATACTACTAGGACTATACACTACTGGAACTATACACTACTATACACTACTGGACCTATACACTACTGGGACTATACACTACTGGAACTATACACTACTGGGACTATACACTACTGGAACTATACACTACTGGGACTATACACTACTGGAACTATACACTACTGGAACTATACACTACTGGGACTATACACTACTGGAACTATACACTACTGGAACTATACACTACTGGAACTATACACTACTGGACCTATACACTACTATACACTACTGGGACTATACACTACTGGAACAATACACTACTGGAACTATACACTACTGGAACTATACACTACTATACACTACTGGGACTATACACTACTGGAACTATACACTACTGGAACTATACACTACTGGAACTATACACTACTATACACTACTGGAACTATACACTACTGGAACTATACACTACTGGAACTATACACTACTGGACCTATACACTACTGGGACTATACACTACTGGACCTATACACTACTGGAACTATACACTACTGGACCTATATACTACTGGAACTATACACTACTGGGACTATACACTACTGGAACTATACACTACTGGGACTATACACTACTGGACCTATACACTACTGGAACTATACACTACTGGGACTATACACTACTGGAACTATACACTACTGGAACTATACACTACTGGAACTATACACTACTGGAACTATACACTACTGGACCTATATACTACTGGAACTATACACTACTGGGACTATACACTACTGGAACTATACACTACTGGGACTATACACTACTGGACCTATACACTACTGGAACTATACACTACTGGGACTATACACTACTGGAACTATACACTACTGGGACTATACACTACTGGAACTATACACTACCATACACTACTGGAACTATACACTACTGGGACTATACACTACTGGAACTATACACTACTGGGACTATACACTACTGGGACTATAAACTACTGGAACTATACACTACTATACACTACTGGAACTATACACTACTGGGACTATACACTACTGGAACTATAAACAACTGGGACTATACACTACTGGAACTATACACTACTGGAACAATACACTACTGGAACTATACACTACTGGAACTATACACTACTGGAACTATACACTACTGGAACTATACACTACTGGAACTATACACTATTGGAACTATACACTACTGGAACTATACACTACTGGAACTATACACTACTGGAACTATACACTACTGGAACTATACACTACTGGAACTATACACTACTGGACCTATACACTACTGGAACTATACACTACTGGAGCTATACACTACTGGAACTATACACTACTATAACTATACACTACTGGAACTATACACTACTGGGACTATACACTACTGGAACTATACACTACTGGAACTATACACTACTGGAACTATACACTAATGGACCTATACACTTCTGGAACTATACACTACTGGGACTATACACTACTGGAACTATACACTACTGGAACTATACACTACTGGAACTATACAATACTGGACCTACACACTACTGGAACCATACACTACTGGAACTATACACTACTGGAACTATACACTACTGGAGCTATACACTACTGGAACTATACACTACTGGAACTATACACTACTGGGACTATACACTACTGGAACTATACACTACTGGAACTATACACTACTATACACTACTGGGACTATACACTACTGGAACTATACACTACTGGAACTATACACTACTGGAACTATACACTACTGGAACTATACACTACTGGAACTATACACTAATGGAACTATACACTACTATACACTACCGGAACTATACACTACTGGAACTATACACTAAAGGAACTATACACTACTGGAACTATACACTACTATACACTACTGGAACTATACACTACTGGGACTATACACTACTGGAACTATACACTACTGGAACTATACACCACTGGAACTATACACTACTATACACTACTGGAACTATACACTACTGGACCTATACACTACTGGAAATATACACTACTGGAACTATACACTACTGGAACTATACACTACTATACACTACTGGAACTATACACTACTATACACTACTGGAACTATACACTACTGGAACTATACACTACTGGAACTATACACTAATGGATCTATACACTACTGGAATTATACACTACTGGAACTATACACTACTGGAACTATACACTACTATACACTACTGGAACTATACACTACTATACACTACTGGAACTATACACTACTGGAAATATACACTACTGGAACTATACACTACTATACACTACTGGAACTATACACTTCTGGAACTATACACTACTGGAACTATACACTACTGGAACTATACACTACTATACACTACTGGAACTATACACTACTGGAGCTATACACTACTGGAACTATACACTACTGGAACTATACACTACTGGAACTATACACTACTGGAACTACACACTACTGGACCTATACACTACTGGAACTATACACTACTGGAACTATACACCACTGGAACTATACACTACTGGAACTATACACCACTGGAACTATACACTACTATACACTACTGGAACTATACACTACTGGACCTATACACTACTGGAAATATACACTACTGGAACTATACACTACTGGAACTATACACTACTATACACTACTGGAACTATACACTACTATACACTACTGGAACTATACACTACTGGAACTATACACTACTGGAACTATACACTAATGGATCTATACACTACTGGAACTATACACTACTGGAACTATACACTACTTGAACTATACACTACTATACACTACTGGAACTATACACTACTATACACTACTGGAACTATACACTACTGGAAATATACACTACTGGAACTATACACTACTATACACTACTGGAACTATACACTTCTGGAACTATACACTACTGGAACTATACACTACTGGAACTATACACTACTATACACTACTGGAACTATACACTACTGGAGCTATACACTACTGGAACTATACACTACTGGAACTATACACTACTGGAACTATACACTACTGGAACTATACACCACTGGACCTATACACTACTGAAACTATACACTACTGGAACTATACACTACTGGAACTATACACTACTTGAACTATACACTACTGGAACTATACACTACTGGAGCTATACACTACTGGGACTATACACTACTATACACTACTGGAACTATACACTACTGGAACTATACACTACTGGAACTATACACTACTGGAACTATACACTACTGGAACTATACACTACTGGAACTATACACTACTGGAACTATACACTACTGGAACTATACACTACTGGAGCTATACACTACTGGGACTATACACTACTATACACTACTGGAACTATACACTACTGGGACTATACACTACTGGACCATTAACCTACTATACACTACTGGAACTATACATTACTCGAATTATACACTACTGGGACTATACACTACTGGAACTATACACTACTGGAACTATACACTACTGGAACTATACACTACTGGGACTATACACTACTGGGACTATACACTACTGGGACTATACACTACTGGAACTATACACTACTGGAACTATACACTACTAGAACTATACACTACTGGAACTATACACTACTGGGACTATACACTACTGGAACTATACACTACTGGGACTATACACTACTGGGACTATACACTACTGGAACTATACACTACTGGAACTATACACTACTATACACTACTGGGACTATACACTACTGGAACTATACACTACTGGAACTATACACTACTGGAACTATACACTACTATACACTACTGGAACTATACACTACTGGAACTATACACTACTGGAACTATACACTACTATACACTACTGGAACTATACACTACTGGAACTATACACTAATGGAACTATACACTACTATACACTACTGGAACTATACACTAATGGAACTATACACTACTGGAACTATACACTACTATAAACTACTGGAACTATACACTACTGGGACTATACACTACTGGAACTATACACTACTGGAACTATACACCACTGGAACTATACACTACTATACACTACTGGAACTATACACTACTGGAACTATACACTACTGGAAATATACACTACTGGAACTATACACTACTGGAACTATACACTACTATACACTACTGGAACTATACACTACTATACACTACTGGAACTATACACTACTGGAACTATACACTACTGGAACTATACACTACTGGACCTATACACTACTGGAACTATACACTACTGGAACTATACACTACTGGAACTATACACTACTATACACTACTGGAACTATACACTACTATACACTACTGGAACTATACACTACTGGAAATATACACTACTGGACCTATACACTACTGGAACTATACACTACTATACACTACTGGAACTATACACTTCTGGAACTATACACTACTGGAACTATACTCTACTGGAACTATACACTACTGGAACTATACACTACTATACACTACTGGAACTATACACTACTGGAGCTATACACTACTGGAACTATACACTACTGGAACTATACACTACTGGAATTATACACTACTGGAACTATACACTACTGGAACAATACACTACTTGAACTATACACTACTGGAACTATACACTACTGGGACTATACACTACTGGGACTATACACTACTGGAACTATACACTACTATACACTACTGGAACTATACACTACTGGGACTATACACTACTGGAACTATACACTACTGGGACTATACACTACTGGAACTATACACTACTGGGACTATACGCTACTGGAACTATACACTACTGGAACTATACACTACTGGAACTATACACTACTGGAACTATACACTACTGGACCTATATACTACTGGAACTATACACTACTGGAACTATACACTACTGGGACTATACACTACTGGGACTATACACTACTGGAACTATACACTACTGGAACTATACACTACTGGAACTATACACTACTGGAACTATACACTACTGGGACTATACACTACTGGAACTATACACTACCATACACTACTGGAACTATACACTACTGGGAATATACACTACTGGAACTATACACTACTGGGACTATTCACTACTGGGACTATAAACTACTGGAACTATACACAACTATACACTACTGGAACTATACACTACTGGGACTATACACTACTGGAACTATACACTACTGGGACTATACACTACTGGAACTATACACTACTGGAACTATACACTACTGGAACTATACACTACTGGAACTATACACTAATGGACCTATACACTACTGGAACTATACACTACTGGACCTATACACTACTGGGACTATACACTACTGGAACTATACACTACTGGGACTATACACTACTGGAACTATACACAACTGGGACTATACACTACTGGAACTATACACTACTGGAACTATACACTACTGGAACTATACACTACTGGAACTATACACTACAGGACCTATATACTACTGAAACTATACACTACTGGAACTATACACTACTGGGACTATATATTACTGGGACTATACACTACTGGAACTATAAACTACTCTACACTACTGGACCTATACACTACTGGGACTATACACTACTGGAACTATACACTACTGGAACTATACACTACTGGAACTATACACTACTGGGACTATACCCTACTGGAACTATACACTACTGGGACTATACACTACTGGAACTATACACTACTGGAACTATACACTACTGGGACTATACACTACTGGAACTATACACTACTGGAACTATACACTACTGGAACTATACACTACTGGACCTATACACTACTATACACTACTGGGACTATACACTACTGGAACTATACACTACTGGAACTATACACTACTGGAACTATACACTACTATACACTACTGGGACTATACACTACTGGAACTATACACTACTGGAACTATACACAACTGGAGCTATACACTACTATACACTACTGGAACTATACACTACTGGAACTATACACTACTGGTCCTATATACTACTGGAACTATACACTACTGGGACTATACACTACTGGAACTATACACTACTGGGACTATACACTACTGGACCTATACACTACTGGAACTATACACTACTGGAACTATACACTACTGGAACTATACACTACTGGGACTATACACTACTGGAACTATACACTACTGGGACTATACACTACTGGACCTATACACTACTGGAACTATACACTACTGGAACTATACACTACTGGAACTATACACTACTGGACCTATATACTACTGGAACTATACACTACTGGAACTATACACTACTGGAACTATACACTACTGGAACTTTACACTACTGGACCTATATACTACTGGAACTATACACTACTGGAACTATATACTACTGGAACTATACACTACTGGAACTATACACTACTGGAACTATACACTAATGGGACTATACACTACTGGAATTATACACTACTGGAACTATACACTACTGGAACTATACACTACTATACACTACTGGGACTATACACTACTGGAACCATACACTACTGGACCTATACACTACTATACACTACTGGGACTATACACTACTGGAACTATACACTACTGGAACTATACACTACTGGAACTATACACTACTATACACTACAGGAACTATAAACTACTGGAACTATACACTACTGGAACTATACACTACTATACACTACTGGAACTATACACTACTATACACTACTGGAACTATACACTACTGGAACTATACACTACTGGAACTATACACTACTGGACCTATACACTACTGGAACTATACACTACTGGAACTATACACTACTGGAACTATACACTACTATACACTACTGGAACTATACACTACTATACACTACTGGAACTATACACTACTGGAAATATACACTACTGGACCTATACACTACTGGAACTATACACTACTATACACTACTGGAACTATACACTTCTGGAACTATACACTACTGGAACTATACTCTACTGGAACTATACACTACTGGAACTATACACTACTATACACTACTGGAACTATACACTACTGGAGCTATACACTACTGGAACTATACACTACTGGAACTATACACTACTGGAATTATACACTACTGGAACTATACACTACTGGAACAATACACTACTTGAACTATACACTACTGGAACTATACACTACTGGGACTATACACTACTGGGACTATACACTACTGGAACTATACACTACTATACACTACTGGAACTATACACTACTGGGACTATACACTACTGGAACTATACACTACTGGGACTATACACTACTGGAACTATACACTACTGGGACTATACGCTACTGGAACTATACACTACTGGAACTATACACTACTGGAACTATACACTACTGGAACTATACACTACTGGACCTATATACTACTGGAACTATACACTACTGGAACTATACACTACTGGGACTATACACTACTGGGACTATACACTACTGGAACTATACACTACTGGAACTATACACTACTGGAACTATACACTACTGGACCTATATACTACTGGAACTATACACTACTGGGACTATACACTACTGGAACTATACACTACTGGGACTATACACTACTGGACCTATACACTACTGGAACTATACACTACTGGAACTATACACTACTGGAACTATACACTACTGGGACTATACACTACTGGAACTATACACTACTGGGACTATACACTACTGGACCTATACACTACTGGAACTATACACTACTGGAACTATACACTACTGGAACTATACACTACTGGACCTATATACTACTGGAACTATACACTACTGGAACTATACACTACTGGAACTATACACTACTGGAACTTTACACTACTGGACCTATATACTACTGGAACTATACACTACTGGAACTATACACTACTGGAACTATACACTACTGGACCTATATACTACTGGAACTATACACTACTGGAACTATACACTACTGGAACTATACACTAATGGGACTATACACTACTGGAATTATACACTACTCGAACTATACACTACTGGAACTATACACTACTATACACTACTGGGACTATACACTACTGGAACCATACACTACTGGACCTATACACTACTATACACTACTGGGACTATACACTACTGGAACTATACACTACTGGAACTATACACTACTGGAACTATACACTACTATACACTACAGGAACTATACACTACTGGAACTATACACTACTATACACTACTGGAACTATACACTACTATACACTACTGGAACTATACACTACTGGAACTATACACTACTGGAACTATACACTACTGGACCTATACACTACTGGAACTATACACTACTGGAACTATACACTACTGGAACTATACACTACTATACACTACTGGAACTATACACTACTATACACTACTGGAACTATACACTACTGGAAATATACACTACTGGACCTATACACTACTGGAACTATACACTACTATACACTACTGGAACTATACACTTCTGGAACTATACACTACTGGAACTATACTCTACTGGAACTATACACTACTGGAACTATACACTACTATACACTACTGGAACTATACACTACTGGAGCTATACACTACTGGAACTATACACTACTGGAACTATACACTACTGGAATTATACACTACTGGAACTATACACTACTGGAACAATACACTACTTGAACTATACACTACTGGAACTATACACTACTGGGACTATACACTACTGGGACTATACACTACTGGAACTATACACTACTATACACTACTGGAACTATACACTACTGGGACTATTCACTACTGGGACTATAAACTACTGGAACTATACACTACTATACACTACTGGAACTATACACTACTGGGACTATACACTACTGGAACTATACACTACTGGGACTATACACTACTGGAACTATACACTACTGGAACTATACACTACTGGAACTATACACTACTGGAACTATACACTACTGGAACTATACACTAATGGACCTATACACTACTGGAACTATACACTACTGGACCTATACACTACTGGGACTATACACTACTGGAACTATACACTACTGGGACTATACACTACTGGAACTATACACTACTGGGACTATACACTACTGGAACTATACACTACTGGAACTATACACTACTGGAACTATACACTACTGGAACTATACACTACAGGACATATATACTACTGAAACTATACACTACTGGAACTATACACTACTGGGACTATATACTACTGGGACTATACACTACTGGAACTATAAACTACTCTACACTACTGGACCTATACACTACTGGGACTATACACTACTGGAACTATACACTACTGGAACTATACACTACTGGAACTATACACTACTGGGACTATACCCTACTGGAACTATACACTACTGGGACTATACACTAATGGAACTATACACTACTGGAACTATACACTACTGGGACTATACACTACTGGAACTATACACTACTGGAACTATACACTACTGGAACTATACACTACTGGACCTATACACTACTATACACTACTGGGACTATACACTACTGGAACTATACACTACTGGAACTATACACTACTGGAACTATACACTACTATACACTACTGGGACTATACACTACTGGAACTATACACTACTGGAACTATACACTACTGGAACTATACACTACTATACACTACTGGAACTATACACTACTGGAACTATACACTACTGGACCTATATACTACTGGAACTATACACTACTGGGACTATACACTACTGGAACTATACACTACTGGGACTATACACTACTGGACCTATACACTACTGGAACTATACACTACTGGAACTATACACTACTGGAACTATACACTACTGGGACTATACACTACTGGAACTATACACTACTGGGACTATACACTACTGGACCTATACACTACTGGAACTATACACTACTGGAACTATACACTACTGGAACTATACACTACTGGACCTATATACTACTGGAACTATACACTACTGGAACTATACACTACTGGAACTATACACTACTGGAACTTTACACTACTGGACCTATATACTACTGGAACTATACACTACTGGAACTATACACTACTGGAACTATACACTACTGGACCTATATACTACTGGAACTATACACTACTGGAACTATACACTACTGGAACTATACACTAATGGGACTATACACTACTGGAATTATACACTACTGGAACTATACACTACTGGAACTATACACTACTATACACTACTGGGACTATACACTACTGGAACCATACACTACTGGACCTATACACTACTATACACTACTGGGACTATACACTACTGGAACTATACACTACTGGAACTATACACTACTGGAACTATACACTACTATACACTACAGGAACTATAAACTACTGGAACTATACACTACTGGAACTATACACTACTGGAACTATACACTACTGGGACTATACACTACTGGACCTATAAACTACTGGAACTATACACTACTGGGACTATACACTACTGAAACTATACACTACTATACACTACTGGGACTATACACTACTGGAACTATACACTACTGGACCTATACACTACTGGAACTATACACTACTGGAACTATACACTACTGGAACTATACACTACTGGAACTATACACTACTGGAACTATACACTACTGGAGCTATACACTACTGGGACTATACACTACTATACACTACTGGAACTATACACTACTGGAACTATACACTACTGGAACTATACACTACTGGAACTATACACTACTGGAACTATACACTACTGGGACTATACACTACTATACACTACTGGATCTATACACTACCGGGACTATACACTACTGGACCTATACACTACTATACACTACTGGAACTATACATTACTCGAACTATACACTACTGGGACTATACACTACTGGAACTATACACTACTGGGACTATACACTACTGGAACTATACACTACTGGAACTATACACTACTGGGACTATACACTACTGGAACTATACACTACTGGAACTATACACTACTGGAACTATACACTACTGGACCTATACACTACTATACACTACTGGGACTATACACTACTGGAACTATACACTACTGGAACTATACACTACTGGAACTATACACTACTATACACTACTGGGACTATACACTACTGGAACTATACACTACTGGAACTATACACTACTGGAACTATACACTACTATACACTACTGGAACTATACACTACTGGAACTATACACTACTGGACCTATATACTACTGGAACTATACACTACTGGGACTATACACTACTGGAACTATACACTACTGGGACTATATACTACTGGACCTATACACTACTGGAACTATACACTACTGGAACTATACACTACTGGAACTATACACTACTGGGACTATACACTACTGGAACTATACACTACTGGGACTATACACTACTGGACCTATACACTACTGGAACTATACACTACTGGAACTATACACTACTGGAACTATACACTACTGGACCTATATACTACTGGAACTATACACTACTGGAACTATACACTACTGGAACTATACACTACTGGAACTTTACACTACTGGACCTATATACTACTGGAACTATACACTACTGGAACTATACACTACTGGAACTATACACTACTGGACCTATATACTACTGGAACTATACACTACTGGAACTATACACTACTGGAACTATACACTACTGGGACTATACACTACTGGAATTATACACTACTGGAACTATACACTACTGGAACTATACACTACTATACACTACTGGGACTATACACTACTGGAACCATACACTACTGGACCTATACACTACTATACACTACTGGGACTATACACTACTGGAACTATACACTATTGGAACTATACTGGAACTATACACTACTGGAACTATACACTACTATACACTACAGGAACTATACACTACTGGAACTATACACTACTGGAACTATACACTACTGGAACTATACACTACTGGAACTATACACTCCTGGGACTATACACTACTGGACCTATAAACTACTGGAACTATACACTACTGGGACTATACACTACTGAAACTATACACTACTATACACTACTGGGACTATACACTACTGGAACTATACACTACTGGACCTATACACTACTGGAACTATACACTACTGGAACTATACACTACTGGAACTATACACTACTGGAACTATACACTACTGGAACTATACACTACTGGAGCTATACACTACTGGGACTATACACTACTATACACTACTGGAACTATACACTACTGGAACTATACACTACTGGAACTATACACTACTGGAACTATACACTACTGGAACTATACACTACTGGGACTATACACTACTATACACTACTGGAACTATACACTACCGGGACTATACACTACTGGACCTATACACTACTATACACTACTGGAACTATACATTACTCGAACTATACACTACTGGGACTATACACTACTGGAACTATACACTACTGGAACTATACACTACTGGAACTATACACTACTGGGACTATACACTACTGGGAATATACACTACTGGGACTATACACTACTGGAACTATACACTACTGGAACTATACACTACTGGAACTATACACTACTGGAACTATACACTACTGGGACTATACACTACTGGAACTATACACTACTGGAACTATACACTACTGGGACTATACACTACTGGAACTATACACTACTGGAACTATACACTACTGGGACTATACACTACTATACACTACTGGAACTATACACTCCTGGGACTATACACTACTGGAACTATACACTACTGGGACTATACACTACTGGAACTATACACTACTGGAACTATACACTACTGGAACTATACACTACTGGGACTATACACTACTGGAACTATACACTACTGGGACTATACACTACTGGAACTATACTCTACTGGAACTATACACTACTGGAACTATACACTACTTGAACTATACACTACTGGGACTATACACTACTGGAACTATACACTACTGGAACTATACACTACTGGAACTATACACTACTATACACTACTGGAACTATACACTACTGGAACTATACACTATTGGAACTATACACTACTGGAACTATACACTACTGGGACTATACACTACTTGGACTATACACTACTGGAACTATACACTACTGGAACTATACACTACTATACACTACTGGAACTATACACTACTGGAACCATACACTACTGGAACTATACACTACTGGGACTATACACTACTGGAACTATACACTACTGGAACTATACACTACTGGAACTATACTCTACTGGAACTATACACTACTGGAACTATACACTACTGGAACTATACACTACTGGAACTATACACTACTGGGACTATACACTACTGGAACTATACACTACTCTACACTACTGGACCTATACACTACTGGGACTATACACTACTGGAACTATACACTACTGGAACTATACACTACTGGAACTATACACTACTGGGACTATACCCTACTGGAACTATACACTACTGGGAGTATACACTACTGGAACTATACACTACTGGAACTATACACTACTGGGACTATACACTACTGGAACTATACACTACTGGAACTATACACTACTGGAACTATACACTACTGGACCTATACACTACTATACACTACTGGGACTATACACTACTGGAACTATACACTACTGGAACTATACACTACTGGAACTATACACTACTATACACTACTGGGACTATACACTACTGGAACTATACACTACTGGAACTATACACTACTGGAACTATACACTACTATACACTACTGGAACTATACACTACTGGAACTATACACTACTGGACCTATATACTACTGGAACTATACACTACTGGGACTATACACTACTGGAACTATACACTACTGGGACTATACACTACTGGACCTATACACTACTGGAACTATACACTACTGGAACTATACACTACTGGAACTATACACTACTGGGACTATACACTACTGGAACTATACACTACTGGGACTATACACTACTGGACCTATACACTACTGGAACTATACACTACTGGAACTATACACTACTGGAACTATACACTACTGGACCTATATACTACTGGAACTATACACTACTGGAACTATACACTACTGGAACTATACACTACTGGAACTTTACACTACTGGACCTATATACTACTGGAACTATACACTACTGGAACTATACACTACTGGAACTATACACTACTGGAGCTATATACTACTGGAACTATACACTACTGGAACTATACACTACTGGAACTATACACTACTGGGACTATACACTACTGGAATTATACACTACTGGAACTATACACTACTGGAACTATACACTACTATACACTACTGGGACTATACACTACTGGAACCATACACTACTGGACCTATACACTACTATACACTACTGGGACTATACACTACTGGAACTATACACTACTGGAACTATACACTACTGGAACTATACACTACTATACACTACAGGAACTATACACTACTGGAACTATACACTACTGGAACTATACACTACTGGAACTATACACTACTGGAACTATACACTACTGGGACTATACACTACTGGACCTATAAACTACTGGAACTATACACTACTGGGACTATACACTACTGAAACTATACACTACTATACACTACTGGGACTATACACTACTGGAACTATACACTACTGGACCTATACACTACTGGAACTATACACTACTGGAACTATACACTACTGGAACTATACACTACTGGGACTATACACTACTGGGAATATACACTACTGGGACTATACACTACTGGAACTATACACTACTGGAACTATACACTACTGGAACTATACACTACTGGAACTATACACTACTGGAGCTATACACTACTGGGACTATACACTACTATACACTACTGGAACTATACACTACTGGAACTATACACTACTGGAACTATACACTACTGGAACTATACACTACTGGGACTATACACTACTATACACTACTGGAACTATACACTACCGGGACTATACACTACTGGATCTATACACTACTATACACTACTGGAACTATACATTACTCGAACTATACACTACTGGGACTATACACTACTGGAACTATACACTACTGGAACTATACACTACTGGAACTATACACTACTGGGACTATACACTACTGGGAATATACACTACTGGGACTATACACTACTGGAACTATACACTACTGGAACTATACACTACTGGAACTATACACTACTGGAACTATACACTACTGGGACTATACACTACTGGAACTATACACTACTGGAACTATACACTACTGGGACTATACACTACTGGAACTATACACTACTGGAACTATACACTACTGGGACTATACACTACTATACACTACTGGAACTATACACTCCTGGGACTATACACTACTGGAACTATACACTACTGGGACTATACACTACTGGAACTATACACTACTGGAACTATACACTACTGGAACTATACACTACTGGGACTATACACTACTGGAACTATACACTACTGGGACTATACACTACTGGAACTATACTCTACTGGAACTATACACTACTGGAACTATACACTACTGGAACTATACACTACTGGGACTATACACTACTGGAACTATACACTACTGGAACTATACACTACTGGAACTATACACTACTATACACTACTGGAACTATACACTACTGGAACTATACACTATTGGAACTATACACTACTGGAACTATACACTACTGGGACTATACACTACTGGGACTATACACTACTGGAACTATACACTACTGGAACTATACACTACTATACACTACTGGAACTATACACTAATGGAACTATACACTACTATAACTATACACTACTGGAACTATACACTACTGGGACTATACACTACTGGAACTATACACTACTGGAACTATATACTACTGGGACTATACACTACTGGAACTATACACTACTATAACTATACACTACTGGAAGTATACACTACTGGGACTATACACTACTGGAACTATACACTTCTGGAACTATACACTACTGGAACTATACACTACTGGGACTATACACTACTGGAACTATACACTACTGGAACTATACACTACTGGAACTATACACTACTGGGACTATACACTACTATACACTACTGGAACTATACACTCCTGGGACTATACACTACTGGAACTATACACTACTGGGACTATACACTACTGGAACTATACACTACTGGAACTATACACTACTGGGACTATACACTACTGTAACTATACACTACTGGGACTATACACTACTGGAACTATACACTACTGGGACTATACACTACTGGAACTATACACTACTGGGACTATACACTACTGGAACTATACACTACTGGAACTATACACTACTGGAACTATACACTACTATACACTACTGGAACTATACACTACTGGAACTATACACTATTGGAACTATACACTACTGGAACTATACACTACTGGGACTATACACTACTGGGACTATACACTACTGGAACTATACACTACTGGAACTATACACTACTATACACTACTGGAACTATACACTAATGGAACTATACACTACTATAACTATACACTACTGGAACTATACACTACTGGGACTATACACTACTGGAACTATACACTACTGGAACTATATACTACTGGGACTATACACTACTGGAACTATACACTACTATAACTATACACTACTGGAAGTATACACTACTGGGACTATACACTACTGGAACTATACACTTCTGGAACTATACACTACTGGAACTATACACTACTGGGACTATACACTACTATACACTACTGGGACTATACACTACTGGAACTATACACTACTGGAACTATACACTACTGGAACTATACACTACTATACACTACAGGAACTATACACTACTGGAACTATACACTACTGGAACTATACACTACTGGAACTATACACTACTGGAACTATACACTACTGGGACTATACACTACTGGACCTATAAACTACTGGAACTATACACTACTGGGACTATACACTACTGAAACTATACACTACTATACACTACTGGGACTATACACTACTGGAACTATACACTACTGGACCTATACACTACTGGAACTATACACTACTGGAACTATACACTACTGGAACTATACACTACTGGAACTATACACTACTGGAACTATACACTACTGGAGCTATACACTACTGGGACTATACACTACTATACACTACTGGAACTATACACTACTGGAACTATACACTACTGGGACTATACACTACTATACACTACTGGGACTATACACTACTGGAACTATACACTACTGGAACTATACACTACTGGAACTATACACTACTATACACTACAGGAACTATACACTACTGGAACTATACACTACTGGAACTATACACTACTGGAACTATACACTACTGGAACTATACACTACTGGGACTATACACTACTGGACCTATAAACTACTGGAACTATACACTACTGGGACTATACACTACTGAAACTATACACTACTATACACTACTGGGACTATACACTACTGGAACTATACACTACTGGACCTATACACTACTGGAACTATACACTACTGGAACTATACACTACTGGAACTATACACTACTGGAACTATACACTACTGGAACTATACACTACTGGAGCTATACACTACTGGGACTATACACTACTATACACTACTGGAACTATACACTACTGGAACTATACACTACTGGAACTATACACTACTGGAACTATACACTACTGGGACTATACACTACTATACACTACTGGAACTATACACTACCGGGACTATACACTACTGGATCTATACACTACTATACACTACTGGAACTATACATTACTCGAACTATACACTACTGGGACTATACACTACTGGAACTATACACTACTGGAACTATACACTACTGGAACTATACACTACTGGGACTATACACTACTGGGAATATACACTACTGGGACTATACACTACTGGAACTATACACTACTGGAACTATACACTACTGGAACTATACACTACTGGGACTATACACTACTATACACTACTGGAACTATACACTACTGGAACTATACACTACTGGAACTATACACTACTGGAACTATACACTACTGGAACTATACACTACTGGGACTATACACTACTATACACTACTGGAACTATACACTACCGGGACTATACACTACTGGACCTATACACTACTATACACTACTGGAACTATACATTACACGAACTATACACTACTGGGACTATACACTACTGGAACTATACACTACTGGAACTATACACTACTGGAACTATACACTACTGGGACTATACACTACTGGGAATATACACTACTGGGACTATACACTACTGGAACTATACACTACTGGGACTATACACTACTGGAACTATACACTACTGGAACTATACACTACTGGGACTATACACTACTGGAACTATACACTACTGGAACTATACACTACTGGGACTATACACTACTGGAACTATACACTACTGGAACTATACACTACTGGGACTATACACTACTATACACTACTGGAACTATACACTCCTGGGACTATACACTACTGGAACTATACACTACTGGGACTATACACTACTGGACCTATACACTACTGGAACTATACACTACTGGAACTATACACTACTGGGACTATACACTACTGGAACTATACACTACTGGGACTATACACTACTGGAACTATACTCTACTGGAACTATACACTACTGGAACTATACACTACTGGAACTATACACTACTGGGACTATACACTACTGGAACTATACACTACTGGAACTATACACTACTGGAACTATACACTACTATACACTACTGGAACTATACACTACTGGAACTATACACTATTGGAACTATACACTACTGGAACTATACACTACTGGGACTATACACTACTGGGACTATACACTACTGGAACTATACACTACTGGAACTATACACTACTATACACTACTGGAACTATACACTACTGGAACCATACACTACTGGAACTATACACTACTGGGACTATACACTACTGGAACTATACACTACTGGAACTATACACTACTGGAACTATACTCTACTGGAACTATACACTACTGGAACTATACACTACAGGAACTATACACTACTGGGACTATACACTACTGGAACTATACACTACTGGGACTATACACTACTGGAACTATACACTACTCTACACTACTGGACCTATACACTACTGGGACTATACACTACTGGAACTATACACTACTGGAACTATACACTACTGGAACTATACACTACTGGGACTATACACTACTGGGACTATACACTACTGGGAATATACACTACTGGGACTATACACTACTGGAACTATACACTACTGGAACTATACACTACTGGAACTATACACTACTGGGACTATACACTACTGGGAATATACACTACTGGGAATATACACTACTGGAACTATACACTACTGGAACTATACACTACTGGAACTATACACTACTGGAACTATACACTACTGGGACTATACACTACTGGAACTATACACTACTGGAACTATACACTACTGGGACTATACACTACTGGAACTATACACTACTGGAACTATACACTACTGGGACTATACACTACTATACACTACTGGAACTATACACTCCTGGGACTATACACTACTGGAACTATACACTACTGGGACTATACACTACTGGAACTATACACTACTGGAACTATACACTACTGGAACTATACACTACTGGGACTATACACTACTGGAACTATACACTACTGGGACTATACACTACTGGAACTATACTCTACTGGAACTATACACTACTGGAACTATACACTACTGGAACTATACACTACTGGGACTATACACTACTGGAACTATACACTACTGGAACTATACACTACTGGAACTATACACTACTATACACTACTGGAACTATACACTACTGGAACTATACACTATTGGAACTATACACTACTGGAACTATACACTACTGGGACTATACACTACTGGGACTATACACTACTGGAACTATACACTACTGGAACTATACACTACTATACACTACTGGAACTATACACTACTGGAACCATACACTACTGGAACTATACACTACTGGGACTATACACTACTGGAACTATACACTACTGGAACTATACACTACTGGAACTATACACTACTGGAACTATACACTACTGGAGCTATACACTACTGGAACTATACACTACTATACACTACTGGAACTATACCCTACTGGAACTATACACTACTATACACTACTGGAACTATACACTAATGGAACTATACACTACTATAACTATACACTACTGGAACTATACACTACTGGGACTATACACTACTGGAACTATACACTACTGGAACTATATACTACTGGGACTATACACTACTGGAACTATACACTACTATAACTATACACTACTGGAAGTATACACTACTGGGACTATACACTACTGGAACTATACACTTCTGGAACTATACACTACTGGGACTATACACCACTGGGACTATACACTACTATACACTACTGGAACTATACACTTCTGGAACTATACTCTACTGGAACTATACACTACTGGAACTATACACTACTGGAACTATACACTACTGGAACTATACACTACTGGAACTATACACTACTGGGACTATACACTACTGGAACTATACACTACTGGAACTATACACTACTGGGACTATACACTACTGGAACTATACACTACTGGAACTATACACTACTGGAACTATACACTACTGGAACTATACACTACTGGGACTATACACTACTATACACTACTGGAACTATACACTCCTGGGACTATACACTACTGGAACTATACACTACTGGGACTATACACTACTGAAACTATACACTACTGGAACTATACACTACTGGAACTATACACTACTGGGACTATACACTACTGGAACTATACACTACTGGGACTATACACTACTGGAACTATACACTACTGGGACTATACACTACTGAAACTATACACTACTATACACTACTGGGACTATACACTACTGGAACTATACACTACTGGACCTATACACTACTGGAACTATACACTACTGGAACTATACACTACTGGAACTATACACTACTGGAACTATACACTACTGGAACTATACACTACTGGAGCTATACACTACTGGGACTATACACTACTATACACTACTGGAACTATACACTACTGGAACTATACACTACTGGAAATATACACTACTGGAACTATACACTACTGGAACTATACACTACTGGAACTATACACTACTGGAACTATACACTACTGGGACTATACACTACTGGAACTATACACTACTGGGACTATACACTACTGGAACTATACTCTACTGGAACTATACACTACTGGAACTATACACTACTGGAACTATACACTACTGGGACTATACACTACTGGAACTATACACTACTGGAACTATACACTACTGGAACTATACACTACTATACACTACTGGAACTATACACTACTGGAACTATACACTATTGGAACTATACACTACTGGAACTATACACTACTGGGACTATACACTACTGGGACTATACACTACTGGAACTATACACTACTGGAACTATACACTACTATACACTACTGGAACTATACACTACTGGAACCATACACTACTGGAACTATACACTACTGGGACTATACACTACTGGAACTATACACTACTGGAACTATACACTACTGGAACTATACTCTACTGGAACTATACACTACTGGAACTATACACTACAGGAACTATACACTACTGGGACTATACACTACTGGAACTATACACTACTGGGACTATACACTACTGGAACTATACACTACTCTACACTACTGGACCTATACACTACTGGGACTATACACTACTGGAACTATACACTACTGGAACTATACACTACTGGAACTATACACTACTGGGACTATACCCTACTGGAACTATACACTACTGGGACTATACACTACTGGAACTATACACTACTGGAACTATACACTACTGGGACTATACACTACTGGAACTATACACTACTGGAACTATACACTACTGGAACTATACACTACTGGACCTATACACTACTATACACTACTGGGACTATACACTACTGGAACTATACACTACTGGAACTATACACTACTGGAACTATACACTACTATACACTACTGGGACTATACACTACTGGAACTATACACTACTGGAACTATACACTACTGGAACTATACACTACTATACACTACTGGAACTATACACTACTGGAACTATACACTACTGGACCTATATACTACTGGAACTATACACTACTGGGACTATACACTACTGGAACTATACACTACTGGGACTATACACTACTGGACCTATACACTACTGGAACTATACACTACTGGAACTATACACTACTGGAACTATACACTACTGGGACTATACACTACTGGAACTATACACTACTGGGACTATGCACTACTGGACCTATACACTACTGGAACTATACACTACTGGAACTATACACTACTGGAACTATACACTACTGGACCTATATACTACTGGAACTATACACTACTGGAACTATACACTACTGGAACTATACACTACTGGAACTTTACACTACTGGACCTATATACTACTGGAACTATACACTACTGGAACTATACACTACTGGAACTATACACTACTGGACCTATATACTACTGGAACTATACACTACTGGAACTATACACTACTGGAACTATACACTACTGGGACTATACACTACTGGAATTATACACTACTGGAACTATACACTACTGGAACTATACACTACTATACACTACTGGGACTATACACTACTGGAACCATACACTACTGGACCTATACACTACTATACACTACTGGGACTATACACTACTGGAACTATACACTACTGGAACTATACACTACTGGAACTATACACTACTATACACTACAGGAACTATACACTACTGGAACTATACACTACTGGAACTATACACTACTGGAAATATACACTACTGGAACTATACACTACTGGGACTATACACTACTGGACCTATAAACTACTTGAACTATACACTACTGGGACTATACACTACTGAAACTATACACTAATATACACTACTGGGACTATACACTACTGGAACTATACACTACTGGACCTATACACTACTGGAACTATACACTACTGGAACTATACACTACTGGAACTACACACTACTGGAACTATACACTACTGGAACTATACACTACTGGAGCTATACACTACTGGGACTATACACTACTATACACTACTGGAACTATACACTACTGGAACTATACACTACTGGAACTATACACTACTGGAACTATACACTACTGGAACTATACACTACTGGGACTATACACTACTATACACTACTGGAACTATACACTACCGGGACTATACACTACTGGACCTATACACTACTATACACTACTGGAACTATACATTACTCGAACTATACACTACTGGGACTATACACTACTGGAACTATACACTACTGGAACTATACACTACTGGAACTATACACTACTGGGACTATACACTACTGGGAATATACACTACTGGGACTATACACTACTGGAACTATACACTACTGGAACTATACACTACTGGAACTATACACTACTGGAACTATACACTACTGGGACTATACACTACTGGAACTATACACTACTGGAACTATACACTACTGGGACTATACACTACTGTAACTATACACTACTGGAACTATACACTACTGGGACTATACACTACTATACACTACTGGAACTATACACTCCTGGGACTATACACTACTGGAACTATACACTACTGGGACTATACACTACTGGAACTATACACTACTGGAACTATACACTACTGGAACTATACACTACTGGGACTATACACTACTGGAACTATACACTACTGGGACTATACACTACTGGAACTATACTCTACTGGAACTATACACTACTGGAACTATACACTACTGGAACTATACACTACTGGGACTATACACTACTGGAACTATACACTACTGGAACTATACACTACTGGAACTATACACTACTATACACTACTGGAACTATACACTACTGGAACTATACACTATTGGAACTATACACTACTGGAACTATACACTACTGGGACTATACACTACTGGGACTATACACTACTGGAACTATACACTACTGGAACTATACACTACTATACACTACTGGAACTATACACTACTGGAACCATACACTACTGGAACTATACACTACTGGGACTATACACTACTGGAACTATACACTACTGGAACTATACACTACTGGAACTATACACTACTGGAACTATACACTACTGGAGCTATACACTACTGGAACTATAAACTACTATACACTACTGGAACTATACCCTACTGGAACTATACACTACTATACACTACTGGAACTATACACTAATGGAACTATACACTACTATAACTATACACTACTGGAACTATACACTACTGGGACTATACACTACTGGAACTATACACTACTGGAACTATATACTACTGGGACTATACACTACTGGAACTATACACTACTATAACTATACACTACTGGAAGTATACACTACTGGGACTATACACTACTGGAACTATACACTTCTGGAACTATACACTACTGGAACTATACACTACTGGGACTATACACCACTGGGACTATACACTACTATACACTACTGGAACTATACACTTCTGGAACTATACTCTACTGGAACTATACACTACTGGAACTATACACTACTGGAACTATACACTACTGGAACTATACACTACTGGAACTATACACTACTGGGACTATACACTACTGGAACTATACACTACTGGAACTATACACTACTGGGACTATACACTACTGGAACTATACTCTACTGGAACTATACACTACTGGAACTATACACTACTGGACCTATACACTACTGGGACTATACACTACTGGAACTATACACTACTGGAACTATACACTACTGGAACTATACACTACTGGGACTATACCCTACTGGAACTATACACTACTGGGACTATACACTACTGGAACTATACACTACTGGAACTATACACTACTGGGACTATACACTACTGGAACTATACACTACTGGAACTATACACTACTGGAACTATACACTACTGGACCTATACACTACTATACACTACTGGGACTATACACTACTGGAACTATACACTACTGGAACTATACACTACTGGAACTATACACTACTATACACTACTGGGACTATACACTACTGGAACTGTACACTACTGGAACTATACACTACTGGAACTATACACTACTATACACTACTGGAACTATACACTACTGGAACTATACACTACTGGACCTATATACTACTGGAACTATACACTACTGGGACTATACACTACTGGAACTATACACTACTGGGACTATACACTACTGGACCTATACACTACTGGAACTATACACTACTGGAACTATACACTACTGGAACTATACACTACTGGGACTATACACTACTGGAACTATACACTACTGGGACTATGCACTACTGGACCTATACACTACTGGAACTATACACTACTGGAACTATACACTACTGGAACTATACACTACTGGACCTATATACTACTGGAACTATACACTACTGGAACTATACACTACTGGAACTATACACTACTGGAACTTTACACTACTGGACCTATATACTACTGGAACTATACACTACTGGAACTATACACTACTGGAACTATACACTACTGGACCTATATACTACTGGAACTATACACTACTGGAACTATACACTACTGGAACTATACACTACTGGGACTATACACTACTGGAATTATACACTACTGGAACTATACACTACTGGAACTATACACTACTATACACTACTGGGACTATACACTACTGGAACCATACACTACTGGACCTATACACTACTATACACTACTGGGACTATACACTACTGGAACTATACACTACTGGAACTATACACTACTGGAACTATACACTACTATACACTACAGGAACTATACACTACTGGAACTATACACTACTGGAACTATACACTACTGGAACTATACACTACTGGAACTATACACTACTGGGACTATACACTACTGGACCTATAAACTACTTGAACTATACACTACTGGGACTATACACTACTGAAACTATACACTAATATACACTACTGGGACTATACACTACTGGAACTATACACTACTGGACCTATACACTACTGGAACTATACACTACTGGAACTATACACTACTGGAACTACACACTACTGGAACTATACACTACTGGAACTATACACTACTGGAGCTATACACTACTGGGACTATACACTACTATACACTACTGGAACTATACACTACTGGAACTATACACTACTGGAACTATACACTACTGGAACTATACACTACTGGAACTATACACTACTGGGACTATACACTACTATACACTACTGGAACTATACACTACCGGGACTATACACTACTGGACCTATACACTACTATACACTACTGGAACTATACATTACTCGAACTATACACTACTGGGACTATACACTACTGGAACTATACACTACTGGAACTATACACTACTGGAACTATACACTACTGGGACTATACACTACTGGGAATATACACTACTGGGACTATACACTACTGGAACTATACACTACTGGAACTATACACTACTGGAACTATACACTACTGGAACTATACACTACTGGGACTATACACTACTGGAACTATACACTACTGGAACTATACACTACTGGAACTATACACTACTGGACCTATACACTACTGGAACTATACACTACTGGAACTATACACTACTGGAACTATACACTACTATACACTACTGGAACTATACACTACTTTACACTACTGGAACTATACACTACTGGAAATATACACTACTGGACCTATACACTACTGGAACTATACACTACTATACACTACTGGAACTATACACTACTGGAACTATACACTACTGGAACTATACACTACTGGAACTATACACTACTGGAACTATACACTACTATACACTACTGGAACTATACACTACTGGAGCTATACACTACTGGAACTATACACTACTGGAGCTATACACTACTGGGACTATACACTACTATACACTACTGGAACTATACACTACTGGGACTATACACTACTGGACCTATACACTACTATACACTACTGGAACTATACATTACTCGAATTATACACTACTGGGACTATACACTACTGGAACTATACACTACTGGAACTATACACTACTGGAACTATACACTACTGGGACCATACACTACTGGGACTATACACTACTGGGACTATACACTACTGGAACTATACACTACTGGAACTATACACTACTAGAACTATACACTACTGGAACTATACACTACTTGAACTATACACTACTGGAACTATACACTACTGGGACTATACACTACTGGGACTATACACTACTGGAACTATACACTACTATACACTACCTGAACTATACACTACTGGGACTATACACTACTGGAACTATACACTACTGGGACTATACACTACTGGAATTATACACTACTGGGACTATACGCTACTGGAACTATACACTACTGGAACTATACACTACTGGAACTATACACTACTGGAACTATACACTACTGGACCTATATACTACTTTACACTACTGGAACTATACACTACTGGAAATATACACTACTGGACCTATACACTACTGGAACTATACACTACTGGGACTATACACTACTGGAACTATACACTACTGGAACTATACACTACTGGAACTATACACTACTATACACTACTGGAACTATACACTACTGGAACTATACACTATTGGAACTATACACTACTGGAACTATACACTACTGGGACTATACTCTACTGGGACTATACACTACTGGAACTATACACTACTGGAACTATACACTACTGGAACCATACACTACTGGAACTATACACTACTGGGACTATACATTACTGGAACTATACACTACTGGAACTATACACTACTGGAACTATACACTACTGGACCTATACACTACTGGAACTATACACTACTATACACTACTGGAACTATACCCTACTGGAACTATACACTACTATACACTACTGGAACTATACACTAATGGAACTATACACTACTATAACTATACACTACTGGAACTATACACTACTGGGACTATACACTACTCGAACTATACACTACTGGAACTATATACTACTGGGACTATACACTACTGGAACTATACACTACTATAACTATACACTACTGGAAGTATACACTACTGGGACTATACACTACTGGAACTATACACGTCTGGAACTATACACTACTGGAACTATACACTACTGGGACTATACACCACTGGGACTATACACTACTATACACTACTGGAACTATACACTTCTGGAACTATACTCTACTGGAACTATACACTACTGGAAGTATACACTACTGGAACTATACACTACTGGAACTATACACTACTGGAACTATACACTACTGGGACTATACACTACTGGAACTATACACTACTGGAACTATACACTACTGGAACTATACACTACTGGAACTATACACTACTGGGACTATACACTACTATACACTACTGGAACTATACACTCCTGGGACTATACACTACTGGAACTATACACTACTGGGACTATACACTACTGGAACTATACACTACTGGAACTATACACTACTGGAACTATACACTACTTGGACTATACACTACTGGAACTATACACTACTGGGACTATACACTACTGGAACTATACTCTACTGGAACTATACACTACTGGAACTATACACTACTGGAACTATACACTACTGGGACTATACACTACTGGAACTATACACTACTGGGACTATACACTACTGGAACTATACACTACCATACACTACTGGAACTATACACTACTGGGACTATACACTACTGGAACAATACACTACTGGAACTATATACTACTGGGACTATACACTACTGGAACTATACACTACTATAACTATACACTACTGGAAGTATACACTACTGGGACTATACACTACTGGAACTATACACTTCTGGAACTATACACTACTGGAACTATACACTACTGGGACTATACACCACTGGGACTATACACTACTATACACTACTGGAACTATACACTTCTGGAACTATACTCTACTGGAACTATACACTACTGGAACTATACACTACTGGAACTATACACTACTGGAACTATACACTACTGGAACTATACACTACTGGGACTATACACTACTGGAACTATACACTACTGGAACTATACACTACTGGAACTATACACTACTGGAACTATACACTACTGGGACTATACACTACTATACACTACTGGAACTATACACTCCTGGGACTATACACTACTGGAACTATACACTACTGGGACTATACACTACTGGAACTATACACTACTGGAACTATACACTACTGGAACTATACACTACTGGGACTATACACTACTGGAACTATACACTACTGGGACTATACACTACTGGAACTATACTCTACTGGAACTATACACTACTGGAACTATACACTACTGGAACTATACACTACTGGGACTATACACTACTGGAACTATACACTACTGGGACTATACACTACTGGAACTATACACTACCATACACTACTGGAACTATACACTACTGGGACTATACACTACTGGAACTATACACTACTGGGACTATACACTACTGGGACTATACACTACTGGAACTATACACTACTATACACTAATGGAACTATACACTACTGGGACTATACACTACTGGAACTATACACTACTGGGACTATACACTACTGGAATTATACACTACTGGGACTATACGCTACTGGAACTATACACTACTGGAACTATACACTACTGGAACTATACACTACTGGAACTATACACTACTGGACCTATATACTACTTTACAATACTGGAACTATACACTACTGGAAATATACACTACTGGACCTATACACTACTGGAACTATACACTACTGGGACTATACACTACTGGAACTATACACTACTGGAACTATACACTACTGGAACTATACACTACTATACACTACTGGAACTATACACTACTGGAACTATACACTATTGGAACTATACACTACTGGAACTATACACTACTGGGACTATACACTACTGGGACTATACACTACTGGAACTATACACTACTGGAACTATACACTACTATACACTACTGGAACTATACACTACTGGAACCATACACTACTGGAACTATACACTACTGGGACTATACACTACTGGAACTATACACTACTGGAACTATACACTACTGGAACTATACACTACTGGAACTATACACTACTGGACCTATACACTACTGGAACTATACACTACTATACACTACTGGAACTATACCCTACTGGAACTATACACTACTATACACTACTGGAACTATACACTAATGGAACTATACACTACTATAACTATACACTACTGGAACTATACACTACTGGGACTATACACTACTGGAACTATACACTACTGGAACTATATACTACTGGGACTATACACTACTGGAACTATACACTACTATAACTATACACTACTGGAAGTATACACTACTGGGACTATACACTACTGGAACTATACACTTCTGGAACTATACACTACTGGAACTATACACTACTGGGACTATACACCACTGGGACTATACACTACTATACACTACTGGAACTATACACTTCTGGAACTATACTCTACTGGAACTATACACTACTGGAACTATACACTACTGGAACTATACACTACTGGAACTATACACTACTGGAACTATACACTACTGGGACTATACACTACTGGAACTATACACTACTGGAACTATACACTACTGGGACTATACACTACTATACACTACTGGAACTATACACTCCTGGGACTATACACTACTGGAACTATACACTACTGGGACTATACACTACTGGAACTATACACTACTGGAACTATACACTACTGGAACTATACACTACTGGGACTATACACTACTGGAACTATACACTACTGGGACTATACACTACTGGAACTATACTCTACTGGAACTATACACTACTGGAACTATACACTACTGGAACTATACACTACTGGGACTATACACTACTGGAACTATACACTACTGGGACTATACACTACTGGAACTATACACTACCATACACTACTGGAACTATACACTACTGGGACTATACACTACTGGAACTATACACTACTGGGACTATACACTACTGGAACTATACACTACTGGAACTATACACTACTAGAACTATACACTACTGGAACTATACACTACTTGAACTATACACTACTGGAACTATACACTACTGGGACTATACACTACTGGGACTATACACTACTGGAACTATACACTACTATACACTACTGGAACTATACACTACTGGGACTATACACTACTGGAACTATACACTACTGGGACTATACACTACTGGAATTATACACTACTTGGACTATACGCTACTGGAACTATACACTACTGGAACTATACACTACTGGAACTATACACTACTGGAACTATACACTACTGGACCTATATACTACTTTACACTACTGGAACTATACACTACTGGAAATATACACTACTGGACCTATACACTACTGGAACTATACACTACTGGGACTATACACTACTGGAACTATACACTACTGGAACTATACACTACTGGAACTATACACTACTATACACTACTGGAACTATACACTACTGGAACTATACACTATTGGAACTATACACTACTGGAACTATACACTACTGGGACTATACACTACTGGGACTATACACTACTGGAACTATACACTACTGGAACTATACACTACTATACACTACTGGAACTATACACTACTGGAACCATACACTACTGGAACTATACACTACTGGGACTATACACTACTGGAACTATACACTACTGGAACTATACACTACTGGAACTATACACTACTGGAACTATACACTACTGGACCTATACACTACTGGAACTATACACTACTGGAACTATACACTACTGGAACGATACACTACTATACACTACTGGAACTATACACTACTAGAACTATACACTACTGGAACTATACACTACTTGAACTATACACTACTGGAACTATACACTACTGGGACTATACACTACTGGGACTATACACTACTGGAACTATACACTACTATACACTACCTGAACTATACACTACTGGGACTATACACTACTGGAACTATACACTACTGGGACTATACACTACTGGAATTATACACTACTGGGACTATACGCTACTGGAACTATACACTACTGGAACTATACACTACTGGAACTATACACTACTGGAACTATACACTACTGGACCTATATACTACTTTACACTACTGGAACTATACACTACTGGAAATATACACTACTGGACCTATACACTACTGGAACTATACACTACTGGGACTATACACTACTGGAACTATACACTACTGGAACTATACACTACTGGAACTATACACTACTATACACTACTGGAACTATACACTACTGGAACTATACACTATTGGAACTATACACTACTGGAACTATACACTACTGGGACTATACACTACTGGGACTATACACTACTGGAACTATACACTACTGGAACTATACACTACTATACACTACTGGAACTATACACTACTGGAACCATACACTACTGGAACTATACACTACTGGGACTATACATTACTGGAACTATACACTACTGGAACTATACACTACTGGAACTATACACTACTGGACCTATACACTACTGGAACTATACCCTACTGGAACTATACACTACTATACACTACTGGAACTATACACTAATGGAACTATACACTACTATAACTATACACTACTGGAACTATACACTACTGGGACTATACACTACTCGAACTATACACTACTGGAACTATATACTACTGGGACTATACACTACTGGAACTATACACTACTATAACTATACACTACTGGAAGTATACACAACTGGGACTATACACTACTGGAACTATACACGTCTGGAACTATACACTACTGGAACTATACACTACTGGGACTATACACCACTGGGACTATACACTACTATACACTACTGGAACTATACACTTCTGGAACTATACTCTACTGGAACTATACACTACTGGAACTATACACTACTGGAACTATACACTACTGGAACTATACACTACTGGAACTATACACTACTGGGACTATACACTACTGGAACTATACACTACTGGAACTATACACTACTGGAACTATACACTACTGGAACTATACACTACTGGGACTATACACTACTATACACTACTGGAACTATACACTCCTGGGACTATACACTACTGGAACTATACACTACTGGGACTATACACTACTGGAACTATACACTACTGGAACTATACACTACTGGAACTATACACTACTGGGACTATACACTACTGGAACTATACACTACTGGGACTATACACTACTGGAACTATACTCTACTGGAACTATACACTACTGGAACTATACACTACTGGAACTATACACTACTGGGACTATACACTACTGGAACTATACACTACTGGGACTATACACTACTGGAACTATACACTACCATACACTACTGGAACTATACACTACTGGGACTATACACTACTGGAACAATACACTACTGGAACTATATACTACTGGGACTATACACTACTGGAACTATACACTACTATAACTATACACTACTGGAAGTATACACTACTGGGACTATACACTACTGGAACTATACACTTCTGGAACTATACACTACTGGAACTATACACTACTGGGACTATACACCACTGGGACTATACACTACTATAAACTACTGGAACTATACACTTCTGGAACTATACTCTACTGGAACTATACACTACTGGAACTATACACTACTGGAACTATACACTACTGGAACTATACACTACTGGAACTATACACTACTGGGACTATACACTACTGGAACTATACACTACTGGAACTATACACTACTGGAACTATACACTACTGGAACTATACACTACTGGGACTATACACTACTATACACTACTGGAACTATACACTCCTGGGACTATACACTACTGGAACTATACACTACTGGGACTATACACTACTGGAACTATACACTACTGGAACTATACACTACTGGAACTATACACTACTGGGACTATACACTACTGGAACTATACACTACTGGGACTATACACTACTGGAACTATACTCTACTGGAACTATACACTACTGGAACTATACACTACTGGAACTATACACTACTGGGACTATACACTACTGGAACTATACACTACTGGGACTATACACTACTGGAACTATACACTACCATACACTACTGGAACTATACACTACTGGGACTATACACTACTGGAACTATACACTACTGGGACTATACACTACTGGGACTATACACTACTGGAACTATACACTACTATACACTACTGGAACTATACACTACTGGGACTATACACTACTGGAACTATACACTACTGGGACTATACACTACTGGAATTATACACTACTGGGACTATACGCTACTGGAACTATACACTACTGGAACTATACACTACTGGAACTATACACTACTGGAACTATACACTACTGGACCTATATACTACTTTACAATACTGGAACTATACACTACTGGAAATATACACTACTGGACCTATACACTACTGGAACTATACACTACTGGGACTATACACTACTGGAACTATACACTACTGGAACTATACACTACTGGAACTATACACTACTATACACTACTGGAACTATACACTACTGGAACTATACACTATTGGAACTATACACTACTGGGACTATACACTACTGGAACTATACACTACTGGAACTATACACTACTGGAACTATACACTACTGGAACTATACACTACTGGACCTATACACTACTGGAACTATACACTACTATACACTACTGGAACTATACCCTACTGGAACTATACACTACTATACACTACTGGAACTATACACTAATGGAACTATACACTACTATAACTATACACTACTGGAACTATACACTACTGGGACTATACACTACTGGAACTATACACTACTGGAACTATATACTACTGGGACTATACACTACTGGAACTATACACTACTATAACTATACACTACTGGAAGTATACACTACTGGGACTATACACTACTGGAACTATACACTTCTGGAACTATACACTACTGGAACTATACACTACTGGGACTATACACCACTGGGACTATACACTACTATACACTACTGGAACTATACACTTCTGGAACTATACTCTACTGGAACTATACACTACTGGAACTATACACTACTGGAACTATACACTACTGGAACTATACACTACTGGAACTATACACTACTGGGACTATACACTACTGGAACTATACACTACTGGAACTATACACTACTGGGACTATACACTACTATACACTACTGGAACTATACACTCCTGGGACTATACACTACTGGAACTATACACTACTGGGACTATACACTACTGGAACTATACACTACTGGAACTATACACTACTGGAACTATACACTACTGGGACTATACACTACTGGAACTATACACTACTGGGACTATACACTACTGGAACTATACTCTACTGGAACTATACACTACTGGAACTATACACTACTGGAACTATACACTACTGGGACTATACACTACTGGAACTATACACTACTGGGACTATACACTACTGGAACTATACACTACCATACACTACTGGAACTATACACTACTGGGACTATACACTACTGGAACTATACACTACTGGGACTATACACTACTGGAACTATACACTACTGGAACTATACACTACTAGAACTATACACTACTGGAACTATACACTACTTGAACTATACACTACTGGAACTATACACTACTGGGACTATACACTACTGGGACTATACACTACTGGAACTATACACTACTATACACTACTGGAACTATACACTACTGGGACTATACACTACTGGAACTATACACTACTGGGACTATACACTACTGGAATTATACACTACTTGGACTATACGCTACTGGAACTATACACTACTGGAACTATACACTACTGGAACTATACACTACTGGAACTATACACTACTGGACCTATATACTACTTTACACTACTGGAACTATACACTACTGGAAATATACACTACTGGACCTATACACTACTGGAACTATACACTACTGGGACTATACACTACTGGAACTATACACTACTGGAACTATACACTACTGGAACTATACACTACTATACACTACTGGAACTATACACTACTGGAACTATACACTATTGGAACTATACACTACTGGAACTATACACTACTGGGACTATACACTACTGGGACTATACACTACTGGAACTATACACTACTGGAACTATACACTACTATACACTACTGGAACTATACACTACTGGAACCATACACTACTGGAACTATACACTACTGGGACTATACACTACTGGAACTATACACTACTGGAACTATACACTACTGGAACTATACACTACTGGAACTATACACTACTGGACCTATACACTACTGGAACTATACACTACTGGAACTATACACTACTGGAACGATACACTACTATACACTACTGGAACTATACACTACTTTACACTACTGGAACTATACACTACTGGAAATATACACTACTGGACCTATACACTACTGGAACTATACACTACTATACACTACTGGAACTATACACTACTGGAACTATACACTACTGGAACTATACACTACTGGAACTATACACTACTGGAACTATACACTACTATACACTACTGGAACTATACACTACTGGAGCTATACACTACTGGAACTATACACTACTGGAGCTATACACTACTGGGACTATACACTACTATACACTACTGGAACTATACACTACTGGGACTATACACTACTGGACCTATACACTACTATACACTACTGGAACTATACATTACTCGAATTATACACTACTGGGACTATACACTACTGGAACTATACACTACTGGAACTATACACTACTGGAACTATACACTACTGGGACTATACACTACTGGGACTATACACTACTGGGACTATACACTACTGGAACTATACACTACTGGAACTATACACTACTAGAACTATACACTACTGGAACTATACACTACTTGAACTATACACTACTGGAACTATACACTACTGGGACTATACACTACTGGGACTATACACTACTGGAACTATACACTACTATACACTACTGGAACTATACATTACTGGGACTATACACTACTGGAACTATACACTACTGGGACTATACACTACTGGAATTATACACTACTGGGACTATACGCTACTGGAACTATACACTACTGGAACTATACACTACTGGAACTATACACTACTGGAACTATACACTACTGGACCTATATACTACTTTACACTACTGGAACTATACACTACTGGAAATATACACTACTGGACCTATACACTACTGGAACTATACACTACTGGGACTATACACTACTGGAACTATACACTACTGGAACTATACACTACTATACACTACTGGAACTATACACTACTGGAACTATACACTATTGGAACTATACACTACTGGAACTATACACTACTGGGACTATACACTACTGGGACTATACACTACTGGAACTATACACTACTGGAACTATACACTACTATACACTACTGGAACTATACACTACTGGAACCATACACTACTGGAACTATACACTACTGGGACTATACACTACTGGAACTATACACTACTGGAACTATACACTACTGGAACTATACACTACTGGAGCTATACACTACTGGAACTATACACTACTATACACTACTGGAACTATACCCTACTGGAACTATACACTACTATACACTACTGGAACTATACACTAATGGAACTATACACTACTATAACTATACACTACTGGAACTATACACTACTGGGACTATACACTACTGGAACTATACACTACTGGAACTATATACTACTGGGACTATACACTACTGGAACTATACACTACTATAACTATACACTACTGGAAGTATACACTACTGGGACTATACACTACTGGAACTATACACTTCTGGAACTATACACTACTGGAACTATACACTACTGGGACTATACACCACTGGGACTATACACTACTATACACTACTGGAACTATACACTTCTGGAACTATACTCTACTGGAACTATACACTACTGGAACTATACACTACTGGAACTATACACTACTGGAACTATACACTACTGGAACTATACACTACTGGGACTATACACTACTGGAACTATACACTACTGGAACTATACACTACTGGAACTATACACTACTGGAACTATACACTACTGGGACTATACACTACTATACACTACTGGAACTATACACTCCTGGGACTATACACTACTGGAACTATACACTACTGGGACTATACACTACTGGAACTATACACTACTGGAACTATACACTACTGGAACTATACACTACTGGAACTATACACTACTATACACTACTGGAACTATACACTACTGGAACTATACACTAATGGAACTATACACTACTATACACTACTGGAACTATACACTACTGGAACTATACACTAATGGAACTATACACTACTGGAACTATACACTACTATACACTACTGGAACTATACACTACTGGGACTATACACTACTGGAACTATACACTACTGGAACTATACACCACTGGAACTATACACTACTATACACTACTGGAACTATACACTACTGGAACTATACACTACTGGAAATATACACTACTGGAACTATACACTACTGGAACTATACACTACTATACACTACTGGAACTATACACTACTATACACTACTGGAACTATACACTACTGGAACTATACACTACTGGAACTATACACTACTGGACCTATACACTACTGGAACTATACACTACTGGAACTATACACTACTGGAACTATACACTACTATACACTACTGGAACTATACACTACTTTACACTACTGGAACTATACACTACTGGAAATATACACTACTGGACCTATACACTACTGGAACTATACACTACTATACACTACTGGAACTATACACTACTGGAACTATACACTACTGGAACTATACACTACTGGAACTATACACTACTATACACTACTGGAACTATACACTACTGGAGCTACACACTACTGGAACTATACACTACTGGAGCTATACACTACTGGGACTATACACTACTATACACTACTGGAACTATACACTACTGGGACTATACACTACTGGACCTATACACTACTATACACTACTGGAACTATACATTACTCGAATTATACACTACTGGGACTATACACTACTGGAACTATACACTACTGGAACTATACACTACTGGAACTATACACTACTGGGACTATACACTACTGGGACTATACACTACTGGGACTATACACTACTGGAACTATACACTACTGGAACTATACACTACTAGAACTATACACTACTGGAACTATACACTACTTGAACTATACACTACTGGAACTATACACTACTGGGACTATACACTACTGGGACTATACACTACTGGAACTATACACTACTATACACTACTGGAACTATACACTACTGGGACTATACACTACTGGAACTATACACTACTGGGACTATACACTACTGGAATTATACACTACTGGGACTATACGCTACTGGAACTATACACTACTGGAACTATACACTACTGGAACTATACACTACTGGAACTATACACTACTGGACCTATATACTACTTTACACTACTGGAACTATACACTACTGGAAATATACACTACTGGACCTATACACTACTGGAACTATACACTACTATACACTACTGGAACTATACACTTCTGGAACTATACACTACTGGAACTAAACACTACTGGAACTATACACTACTGGAACTATACACTACTATACACTACTGGAACTATACACTACTGGAGCTATACACTACTGGAACTATACACTACTGGAACTATACACTACTGGAATTATACACTACTGGAACTATACACTACTGGAACAATACACTACTTGAACTATACACTACTGGAACTATACACTACTGGGACTATACACTACTGGGACTATACACTACTGGAACTATACACTACTATACACTACTGGAACTATACACTACTGGGATTATACACTACTGGAACTATACACTACTGGGACTATACACTACTGGAACTATACACTACTGGGACTATACGCTACTGGAACTATACACTACTGGAACTATACACTACTGGAACTATACACTACTGGAACTATACACTACTGGACCTATATACTACTGGAACTATACACTACTGGAACTATACACTACTGGGACTATACACTACTGGGACTATACACTACTGGAACTATACACTACTGGAACTATACACTACTGGAACTATACACTACTGGAACTATACACTACTGGGACTATACACTACTGGAACTATACACTACCATACACTACTGGAACTATACACTACTGGGAATATACACTACTGGAACTATACACTCCTGGGACTATACACTACTGGAACTATACACTACTGGGACTATACACTACTGGAACTATACACTACTGGAACTATACACTACTGGAACTATACACTACTGGGACTATACACTACTGGAACTATACACTACTGGGACTATACACTACTGGAACTATACTCTACTGGAACTATACACTACTGGAACTATACACTACTGGAACTATACACTACTGGGACTATACACTACTGGAACTATACACTACTGGGACTATACACTACTGGAACTATACACTACCATACACTACTGGAACTATACACTACTGGGACTATACACTACTGGAACTATACACTACTGGGACTATACACTACTGGGACTATACACTACTGGAACTATACACTACTATACACTACTGGAACTATACACTACTGGGACTATACACTACTGGAACTATACACTACTGGGACTATACACTACTGGAATTATACACTACTGGGACTATACGCTACTGGAACTATACACTACTGGAACTATACACTACTGGAACTATACACTACTGGAACTATACACTACTGGACCTATATACTACTTTACAATACTGGAACTATACACTACTGGAAATATACACTACTGGACCTATACACTACTGGAACTATACACTACTGGGACTATACACTACTGGAACTATACACTACTGGAACTATACACTACTGGAACTATACACTACTATACACTACTGGAACTATACACTACTGGAACTATACACTATTGGAACTATACACTACTGGGACTATACACTACTGGAACTATACACTACTGGAACTATACACTACTGGAACTATACACTACTGGAACTATACACTACTGGACCTATACACTACTGGAACTATACACTACTATACACTACTGGAACTATACCCTACTGGAACTATACACTACTATACACTACTGGAACTATACACTAATGGAACTATACACTACTATAACTATACACTACTGGAACTATACACTACTGGGACTATACACTACTGGAACTATACACTACTGGAACTATATACTACTGGGACTATACACTACTGGAACTATACACTACTATAACTATACACTACTGGAAGTATACACTACTGGGACTATACACTACTGGAACTATACACTTCTGGAACTATACACTACTGGAACTATACACTACTGGGACTATACACCACTGGGACTATACACTACTATACACTACTGGAACTATACACTTCTGGAACTATACTCTACTGGAACTATACACTACTGGAACTATACACTACTGGAACTATACACTACTGGAACTATACACTACTGGAACTATACACTACTGGGACTATACACTACTGGAACTATACACTACTGGAACTATACACTACTGGGACTATACACTACTATACACTACTGGAACTATACACTCCTGGGACTATACACTACTGGAACTATACACTACTGGGACTATACACTACTGGAACTATACACTACTGGAACTATACACTACTGGAACTATACACTACTGGGACTATACACTACTGGAACTATACACTACTGGGACTATACACTACTGGAACTATACTCTACTGGAACTATACACTACTGGAACTATACACTACTGGAACTATACACTACTGGGACTATACACTACTGGAACTATACACTACTGGGACTATACACTACTGGAACTATACACTACCATACACTACTGGAACTATACACTACTGGGACTATACACTACTGGAACTATACACTACTGGGACTATACACTACTGGAACTATACACTACTGGAACTATACACTACTAGAACTATACACTACTGGAACTATACACTACTTGAACTATACACTACTGGAACTATACACTACTGGGACTATACACTACTGGGACTATACACTACTGGAACTATACACTACTATACACTACTGGAACTATACACTACTGGGACTATACACTACTGGAACTATACACTACTGGGACTATACACTACTGGAATTATACACTACTTGGACTATACGCTACTGGAACTATACACTACTGGAACTATACACTACTGGAACTATACACTACTGGAACTATACACTACTGGACCTATATACTACTTTACACTACTGGAACTATACACTACTGGAAATATACACTACTGGACCTATACACTACTGGAACTATACACTACTGGGACTATACACTACTGGAACTATACACTACTGGAACTATACACTACTGGAACTATACACTACTATACACTACTGGAACTATACACTACTGGAACTATACACTATTGGAACTATACACTACTGGAACTATACACTACTGGGACTATACACTACTGGGACTATACACTACTGGAACTATACACTACTGGAACTATACACTACTATACACTACTGGAACTATACACTACTGGAACCATACACTACTGGAACTATACACTACTGGGACTATACACTACTGGAACTATACACTACTGGAACTATACACTACTGGAACTATACACTACTGGAACTATACACTACTGGACCTATACACTACTGGAACTATACACTACTGGAACTATACACTACTGGAACGATACACTACTATACACTACTGGAACTATACACTACTTTACACTACTGGAACTATACACTACTGGAAATATACACTACTGGACCTATACACTACTGGAACTATACACTACTATACACTACTGGAACTATACACTACTGGAACTATACACTACTGGAACTATACACTACTGGAACTATACACTACTGGAACTATACACTACTATACACTACTGGAACTATACACTACTGGAGCTATACACTACTGGAACTATACACTACTGGAGCTATACACTACTGGGACTATACACTACTATACACTACTGGAACTATACACTACTGGGACTATACACTACTGGACCTATACACTACTATACACTACTGGAACTATACATTACTCGAATTATACACTACTGGGACTATACACTACTGGAACTATACACTACTGGAACTATACACTACTGGAACTATACACTACTGGGACTATACACTACTGGGACTATACACTACTGGGACTATACACTACTGGAACTATACACTACTGGAACTATACACTACTAGAACTATACACTACTGGAACTATACACTACTTGAACTATACACTACTGGAACTATACACTACTGGGACTATACACTACTGGGACTATACACTACTGGAACTATACACTACTATACACTACTGGAACTATACATTACTGGGACTATACACTACTGGAACTATACACTACTGGGACTATACACTACTGGAATTATACACTACTGGGACTATACGCTACTGGAACTATACACTACTGGAACTATACACTACTGGAACTATACACTACTGGAACTATACACTACTGGACCTATATACTACTTTACACTACTGGAACTATACACTACTGGAAATATACACTACTGGACCTATACACTACTGGAACTATACACTACTGGGACTATACACTACTGGAACTATACACTACTGGAACTATACACTACTATACACTACTGGAACTATACACTACTGGAACTATACACTATTGGAACTATACACTACTGGAACTATACACTACTGGGACTATACACTACTGGGACTATACACTACTGGAACTATACACTACTGGAACTATACACTACTATACACTACTGGAACTATACACTACTGGAACCATACACTACTGGAACTATACACTACTGGGACTATACACTACTGGAACTATACACTACTGGAACTATACACTACTGGAACTATACACTACTGGAGCTATACACTACTGGAACTATACACTACTATACACTACTGGAACTATACCCTACTGGAACTATACACTACTATACACTACTGGAACTATACACTAATGGAACTATACACTACTATAACTATACACTACTGGAACTATACACTACTGGGACTATACACTACTGGAACTATACACTACTGGAACTATATACTACTGGGACTATACACTACTGGAACTATACACTACTATAACTATACACTACTGGAAGTATACACTACTGGGACTATACACTACTGGAACTATACACTTCTGGAACTATACACTACTGGAACTATACACTACTGGGACTATACACCACTGGGACTATACACTACTATACACTACTGGAACTATACACTTCTGGAACTATACTCTACTGGAACTATACACTACTGGAACTATACACTACTGGAACTATACACTACTGGAACTATACACTACTGGAACTATACACTACTGGGACTATACACTACTGGAACTATACACTACTGGAACTATACACTACTGGAACTATACACTACTGGAACTATACACTACTGGGACTATACACTACTATACACTACTGGAACTATACACTCCTGGGACTATACACTACTGGAACTATACACTACTGGGACTATACACTACTGGAACTATACACTACTGGAACTATACACTACTGGAACTATACACTACTGGAACTATACACTACTATACACTACTGGAACTATACACTACTGGAACTATACACTAATGGAACTATACACTACTATACACTACTGGAACTATACACTACTGGAACTATACACTAATGGAACTATACACTACTGGAACTATACACTACTATACACTACTGGAACTATACACTACTGGGACTATACACTACTGGAACTATACACTACTGGAACTATACACCACTGGAACTATACACTACTATACACTACTGGAACTATACACTACTGGAACTATACACTACTGGAAATATACACTACTGGAACTATACACTACTGGAACTATACACTACTATACACTACTGGAACTATACACTACTATACACTACTGGAACTATACACTACTGGAACTATACACTACTGGAACTATACACTACTGGACCTATACACTACTGGAACTATACACTACTGGAACTATACACTACTGGAACTATACACTACTATACACTACTGGAACTATACACTACTTTACACTACTGGAACTATACACTACTGGAAATATACACTACTGGACCTATACACTACTGGAACTATACACTACTATACACTACTGGAACTATACACTACTGGAACTATACACTACTGGAACTATACACTACTGGAACTATACACTACTATACACTACTGGAACTATACACTACTGGAGCTACACACTACTGGAACTATACACTACTGGAGCTATACACTACTGGGACTATACACTACTATACACTACTGGAACTATACACTACTGGGACTATACACTACTGGACCTATACACTACTATACACTACTGGAACTATACATTACTCGAATTATACACTACTGGGACTATACACTACTGGAACTATACACTACTGGAACTATACACTACTGGAACTATACACTACTGGGACTATACACTACTGGGACTATACACTACTGGGACTATACACTACTGGAACTATACACTACTGGAACTATACACTACTAGAACTATACACTACTGGAACTATACACTACTTGAACTATACACTACTGGAACTATACACTACTGGGACTATACACTACTGGGACTATACACTACTGGAACTATACACTACTATACACTACTGGAACTATACACTACTGGGACTATACACTACTGGAACTATACACTACTGGGACTATACACTACTGGAATTATACACTACTGGGACTATACGCTACTGGAACTATACACTACTGGAACTATACACTACTGGAACTATACACTACTGGAACTATACACTACTGGACCTATATACTACTTTACACTACTGGAACTATACACTACTGGAAATATACACTACTGGACCTATACACTACTGGAACTATACACTACTATACACTACTGGAACTATACACTTCTGGAACTATACACTACTGGAACTAAACACTACTGGAACTATACACTACTGGAACTATACACTACTATACACTACTGGAACTATACACTACTGGAGCTATACACTACTGGAACTATACACTACTGGAACTATACACTACTGGAATTATACACTACTGGAACTATACACTACTGGAACAATACACTACTTGAACTATACACTACTGGAACTATACACTACTGGGACTATACACTACTGGGACTATACACTACTGGAACTATACACTACTATACACTACTGGAACTATACACTACTGGGATTATACACTACTGGAACTATACACTACTGGGACTATACACTACTGGAACTATACACTACTGGGACTATACGCTACTGGAACTATACACTACTGGAACTATACACTACTGGAACTATACACTACTGGAACTATACACTACTGGACCTATATACTACTGGAACTATACACTACTGGAACTATACACTACTGGGACTATACACTACTGGGACTATACACTACTGGAACTATACACTACTGGAACTATACACTACTGGAACTATACACTACTGGAACTATACACTACTGGGACTATACACTACTGGAACTATACACTACCATACACTACTGGAACTATACACTACTGGGAATATACACTACTGGAACTATACACTACTGGGACTATTCACTACTGGGACTATAAACTACTGGAACTATGCACTACTATACACTACTGGAACTATACACTACTGGGACTATACACTACTGGAACTATACACTACTGGGACTATACACTACTGGAACTATACACTACTGGAACTATACACTACTGGAACTATACACTACTGGAACTATACACTACTGGAACTATACACTACTGGAACTATACACTAATGGACCTATACACTACTGGAACTATACACTACTGGACCTATACACTACTGGGACTATACACTACTGGAACTATACACTACTGGGACTATACACTACTGGAACTATACACTACTGGGACTATACACTACTGGAACTATACACTACTGGAACTATACACTACTGGAACTATACACTACTGGAACTATACACTACAGGACCTATATACTACTGAAACTATACACTACTGGAATTATACACTACTGGGACTATATACTACTGGGACTATACACTACTGGGACTATACCCTATTGGAACTATACACTACTGGGACTATACACTACTGGAACTATACACTACTGGAACTATACACTACTGGGACTATACACTACTGGAACTATACACTACTGGAACTATACACTACTGGAACTATACACTACTGGACCTATACACTACTATACACTACTGGGACTATACACTACTGGAACTATACACTACTGGAACTATACACTACTGGAACTATACACTACTATACACTACTGGGACTATACACTACTGGAACTATACACTACTGGAACTATACACTACTGGAACTATACACTACTATACACTACTGGAACTATACACTACTGGAACTATACACTACTGGACCTATATACTACTGGAACTATACACTACTGGGACTATACACTACTGGAACTATACACTACTATACACTACTGGAACTATACACTACTGGAACTATACACTAATGGAACTATACACTACTATACACTACTGGAACTATACACTACTGGAACTATACACTAATGGAACTATACACTACTGGAACTATACACTACTATACACTACTGGAACTATACACTACTGGGACTATACACTACTGGAACTATACACTACTGGAACTATACACCACTGGAACTATACACTACTATACACTACTGGAACTATACACTACTGGAACTATACACTACTGGAAATATACACTACTGGAACTATACACTACTGGAACTATACACTACTATACACTACTGGAACTATACACTACTATACACTACTGGAACTATACACTACTGGAACTATACACTACTGGACCTATACACTACTGGAACTATACACTACTGGAACTATACACTACTGGAACTATACACTACTATACACTACTGGAACTATACACTACTTTACACTACTGGAACTATACACTACTGGAAATATACACTACTGGACCTATACACTACTGGAACTATACACTACTATACACTACTGGAACTATACACTACTGGAACTATACACTACTGGAACTATACACTACTGGAACTATACACTACTGGAACTATACACTACTATACACTACTGGAACTATACACTACTGGAGCTATACACTACTGGAACTATACACTACTGGAGCTATACACTACTGGGACTATACACTACTATACACTACTGGAACTATACACTACTGGGACTATACACTACTGGACCTATACACTACTATACACTACTGGAACTATACATTACTCGAATTATACACTACTGGGACTATACACTACTGGGACTATACACTACTGGGACTATACACTACTGGGACTATACACTACTGGAACTATACACTACTGGAACTATACACTACTAGAACTATACACTACTGGAACTATACACTACTTGAACTATACACTACTGGAACTATACACTACTGGGACTATACACTACTGGGACTATACACTACTGGAACTATACACTACTATACACTACTGGAACTATACACTACTGGGACTATACACTACTGGAACTATACACTACTGGGACTATACACTACTGGAATTATACACTACTGGGACTATACGCTACTGGAACTATACACTACTGGAACTATACACTACTGGAACTATACACTACTGGAACTATACACTACTGGACCTATATACTACTTTACACTACTGGAACTATACACTACTGGAAATATACACTACTGGACCTATACACTACTGGAACTATACACTACTATACACTACTGGAACTATACACTTCTGGAACTATACACTACTGGAACTAAACACTACTGGAACTATACACTACTGGAACTATACACTACTATACACTACTGGAACTATACACTACTGGAGCTATACACTACTGGAACTATACACTACTGGAACTATACACTACTGGAATTATACACTACTGGAACTATACACTACTGGAACAATACACTACTTGAACTATACACTACTGGAACTATACACTACTGGGACTATACACTACTGGGACTATACACTACTGGAACTATACACTACTATACACTACTGGAACTATACACTACTGGGATTATACACTACTGGAACTATACACTACTGGGACTATACACTACTGGAACTATACACTACTGGGACTATACGCTACTGGAACTATACACTACTGGAACTATACACTACTGGAACTATACACTACTGGAACTATACACTACTGGACCTATATACTACTGGAACTATACACTACTGGAACTATACACTACTGGGACTATACACTACTGGGACTATACACTACTGGAACTATACACTACTGGAACTATACACTACTGGAACTATACACTACTGGAACTATACACTACTGGGACTATACACTACTGGAACTATACACTACCATACACTACTGGAACTATACACTACTGGGAATATACACTACTGGAACTATACACTACTGGGACTATTCACTACTGGGACTATAAACTACTGGAACTATGCACTACTATACACTACTGGAACTATACACTACTGGGACTATACACTACTGGAACTATACACTACTGGGACTATACACTACTGGAACTATACACTACTGGAACTATACACTACTGGAACTATACACTACTGGAACTATACACTACTGGAACTATACACTACTGGAACTATACACTACTGGAACTATACACTACTGGAACTATACACTAATGGACCTATACACTACTGGAACTATACACTACTGGACCTATACACTACTGGGACTATACACTACTGGAACTATACACTACTGGGACTATACACTACTGGAACTATACACTACTGGGACTATACACTACTGGAACTATACACTACTGGAACTATACACTACTGGAACTATACACTACTGGAACTATACACTACAGGACCTATATACTACTGAAACTATACACTACTGGAATTATACACTACTGGGACTATATACTACTGGGACTATACACTACTGGGACTATACCCTATTGGAACTATACACTACTGGGACTATACACTACTGGAACTATACACTACTGGAACTATACACTACTGGGACTATACACTACTGGAACTATACACTACTGGAACTATACACTACTGGAACTATACACTACTGGACCTATACACTACTATACACTACTGGGACTATACACTACTGGAACTATACACTACTGGAACTATACACTACTGGAACTATACACTACTATACACTACTGGGACTATACACTACTGGAACTATACACTACTGGAACTATACACTACTGGAACTATACACTACTATACACTACTGGAACTATACACTACTGGAACTATACACTACTGGACCTATATACTACTGGAACTATATACTACTGGGACTATACACTACTGGAACTATACACTACTGGGACTATACACTAATGGACCTATACACTACTGGAACTATACACTACTGGAACTATACACTACTGGAACTATACACTACTGGGACTATACACTACTGGAACTATACACTACTGGGACTATACACTACTGGACCTATACACTACTGGAACTATACACTACTGGAACTATACACTACTGGACCTATATACTACTGGAACTATACACTACTGGAACTATACACTACTGGAACTATACACTACTGGAACTATACACTACTGGACCTATATACTACTGGAACTATACACTACTGGAACTATACACTACTGGAACTATACACTACTGGACCTATATACTACTGGACTATACACTACTGGAACTATACACTACTGGAACTATACACTACTGGGACTATACACTACTGGAACTATACACTACTGGAACTATACACTACTATACACTACTGGGACTATACACTACTGGAACCATACACTACTGGACCTATACACTACTATACACTACTGGGACTATACACTACTGGAACTATACACTACTGGAACTATACACTACTGGAACTATACACTACTATACACTACAGGAACTATACACTACTGGAACTATACACTACTGGAACTATACACTACTGGAACTATACACTACTGGAACTATACACTACTGGGACTATACACTACTGGACTTATACACTACTGGAACTATACACTACTGGGACTATACACTACTGAAACTATACACTACTATACACTACTGGGACTATACACTACTGGAACTATACACTACTGGACCTATACACTACTGGAACTATACACTACTGGAACTATACACTACTGGAACTATACACTACTGGAACTATACACTACTGGAACTATACACTACTGGAGCTATACACTACTGGGACTATACACTACTATACACTACTGGAACTATACACTACTGGAACTATACACTACTGGAACTATACACTACTGGAACTATACACTACTGGAACTATACACTACTGGGACTATACACTACTGGGAATATACACTACTGGGACTATACACTACTGGAACTATACACTACTGGAACTATACACTACTGGAACTATACACTACTGGAACTATACACTACTGGGACTATACACTACTGGAACTATACACTACTGGAACTATACACTACTGGGACTATACACTACTGGAACTATACACTACTGGAACTATACACTACTGGGACTATACACTACTGGAACTATACACTCCTGGGACTATACACTACTGGAACTATACACTACTGGGACTATACACTACTGGAACTATACACTACTGGAACTATACACTACTGGAACTATACACTACTGGGACTATACACTACTGGAACTATACACTACTGGGACTATACACTACTATACACTACTGGAACTATACACTACTGGAACTATACACTACTGGAACTATACACTACTGGAACTATACACTACTGGAACTATACACTACTGGGACTATACACTACTGGGACTATACACTACTGGAACTATACACTACTGGAACTATACACTACTGGAACTATACACTACTGGAACTATACACTACTGGGACTATACACTACTGGAACTATACACTACTGGAACTATACACTACTGGAACTATACACTACTGGACCTATATACTACTGGAACTATACACTACTGGAACTATACACTACTGGAACTATACACTACTGGAACTATACACTACTGGACCTATATACTACTGGAACTATACACTACTGGAACTATACACTACTGGAACTATACACTACTGGACCTATATACTACTGGACTATACACTACTGGAACTATACACTACTGGAACTATACACTACTGGGACTATACACTACTGGAACTATACACTACTGGAACTATACACTACTATACACTACTGGGACTATACACTACTGGAACCATACACTACTGGACCTATACACTACTATACACTACTGGGACTATACACTACTGGAACTATACACTACTGGAACTATACACTACTGGAACTATACACTACTATACACTACAGGAACTATACACTACTGGAACTATACACTACTGGAACTATACACTACTGGAACTATACACTACTGGAACTATACACTACTGGGACTATACACTACTGGACTTATACACTACTGGAACTATACACTACTGGGACTATACACTACTGAAACTATACACTACTATACACTACTGGGACTATACACTACTGGAACTATACACTACTGGACCTATACACTACTGGAACTATACACTACTGGAACTATACACTACTGGAACTATACACTACTGGAACTATACACTACTGGAACTATACACTACTGGAGCTATACACTACTGGGACTATACACTACTATACACTACTGGAACTATACACTACTGGAACTATACACTACTGGAACTATACACTACTGGAACTATACACTACTGGAACTATACACTACTGGGACTATACACTACTGGGAATATACACTACTGGGACTATACACTACTGGAACTATACACTACTGGAACTATACACTACTGGAACTATACACTACTGGAACTATACACTACTGGGACTATACACTACTGGAACTATACACTACTGGAACTATACACTACTGGGACTATACACTACTGGAACTATACACTACTGGAACTATACACTACTGGGACTATACACTACTGGAACTATACACTCCTGGGACTATACACTACTGGAACTATACACTACTGGGACTATACACTACTGGAACTATACACTACTGGAACTATACACTACTGGAACTATACACTACTGGGACTATACACTACTGGAACTATACACTACTGGGACTATACACTACTGGAACTATACTCTACTGGAACTATACACTACTGGAACTATACACTACTGGAACTATACACTACTGGGACTATACACTACTGGAACTATACACTACTGGAACTATACACTACTGGAACTATACACTACTATACACTACTGGAACTATACACTACTGGAACTATACACTATTGGAACTATACACTACTGGAACTATACACTACTGGGACTGTACACTACTGGGACTATACACTACTGGAACTATACACTACTGGAACTATACACTACTATACACTACTGGAACTATACACTACTGGAACCATACACTACTGGAACTATACACTACTGGGACTATACACTACTGGAACTATACACTACTGGAACTATACACTACTGGAACTATACACTACTGGAACTATACACTACTGGAGCTATACACTACTGGAACTATACACTACTATACACTACTGGAACTATACCCTACTGGAACTATACACTACTATACACTACTGGAACTATACACTAATGGAACTATACACTACTATAACTATACACTACTGGAACTATACACTACTGGGACTATACACTACTGGAACTATACACTACTGGAACTATATACTACTGGGACTATACACTACTGGAACTATACACTACTATAACTATACACTACTGGAAGTATACACTACTGGGACTATACACTACTGGAACTATACACTTCTGGAACTATACACTACTGGAACTATACACTACTGGGACTATACACCACTGGGACTATACACTACTATACACTACTGGAACTATACACTTCTGGAACTATACTCTACTGGAACTATACACTACTGGAACTATACACTACTGGAACTATACACTACTGGAATTATACACTACTGGAACTATACACTACTGGAACTATACACTACTGGAACTATACACTACTGGGACTATACACTACTGGAACTATACACTACTGGAACTATACACTACTGGAACTATACACTACTATACACTACTGGAACTATACACTACTGGAACTATACACTATTGGAACTATACACTACTGGAACTATACACTACTGGGACTGTACACTACTGGGACTATACACTACTGGAACTATACACTACTGGAACTATACACTACTATACACTACTGGAACTATACACTACTGGAACCATACACTACTGGAACTATACACTACTGGGACTATACACTACTGGAACTATACACTACTGGAACTATACACTACTGGAACTATACACTACTGGAACTATACACTACTGGAGCTATACACTACTGGAACTATACACTACTATACACTACTGGAACTATACCCTACTGGAACTATACACTACTATACACTACTGGAACTATACACTAATGGAACTATACACTACTATAACTATACACTACTGGAACTATACACTACTGGGACTATACACTACTGGAACTATACACTACTGGAACTATATACTACTGGGACTATACACTACTGGAACTATACACTACTATAACTATACACTACTGGAAGTATACACTACTGGGACTATACACTACTGGAACTATACACTTCTGGAACTATACACTACTGGAACTATACACTACTGGGACTATACACCACTGGGACTATACACTACTATACACTACTGGAACTATACACTTCTGGAACTATACTCTACTGGAACTATACACTACTGGAACTATACACTACTGGAACTATACACTACTGGAATTATACACTACTGGAACTATACACTACTGGGACTATACACTACTGGAACTATACACTACTGGAACTATACACTACTGGGACTATACACTACTGGAACTATACACTACTGGAACTATACACTACTGGGACTATACACTACTATACACTACTGGAACTATACACTCCTGGGACTATACACTACTGGAACTATACACTACTGGGACTATACACTACTGGAACTATACACTACTGGAACTATACACTACTGGAACTATACACTACTGGGACTATACACTACTGGAACTATACACTACTGGGACTATACACTACTGGAACTATACTCTACTGGAACTATACACTACTGGAACTATACACTACTGGAACTATACACTACTGGGACTATACACTACTGGAACTATACACTACTGGAACTATACACTACTGGAACCATACACTACTATACACTACTGGAACTATACACTACTAGAACTATACACTATTGGAACTATACACTACTGGAACTATACACTACTGGGACTATACACTACTGGGACTATACACTACTGGAACTATACACTACTGGAACTATACACTACTGGAACTATACACTACTATACACTACTGGAACTATACACTACTGGAACCATACACTACTGGAACTATACACTACTGGGACTATACACTACTGGAACTATACACTACTGGAACTATACACTACTGGAACTATACACTACTGGAGCTATACACTACTGGAACTATACACTACTATACACTACTGGAACTATACCCTACTGGAACTATACACTACTATACACTACTGGAACTATACACTAATGGAACTATACACTACTATAACTATACACTACTGGAACTATACACTACTGGGACTATACACTACTGGAACTATACACTACTGGAACTATATACTACTGGGACTATACACTACTGGAACTATACACTACTATAACTATACACTACTGGAAGTATACACTACTGGGACAATACACTACTGGAACTATACACTTCTGGAACTATACACTACTGGAACTATACACTACTGGGACTATACACCACTGGGACTATACACTACTATACACTACTGGAACTATACACTTCTGGAACTATACTCTACTGGAACTATACACTACTGGAACTATACACTACTGGAACTATACACTACTGGAACTATACACTACTGGAACTATACACTACTATACACTACTGGAACTATACACTTCTGGAACTATACACTACTGGAACTATACACTACTATACACTACGGGAACTATACACTACTGGAACTATACACTACTGGAACTATACACTACTATACACTACTGGAACTATACACTACTGGAACTATACACTAGTGGAACTATACACTACTGGAACTATACACTACTGGGACTATACACTACTGGGACTATACACTACTGGAAATATACACTACTGGACCTATACACTACTGGAACTATACACTACTGGGACTATACACTACTGGATCTATACACTACCAGAACTATACACTACTATACACTACTGGAACTATACACTACTGGAACTATACACTACTGGACCTATACACTACTGGAACTATACACTACTGGAACTATACACTACTGGAACTATACACTACTGGTCCTATACACTACTGGAACTATACACTACTGGAACTATACACTACTGGAACTATACACTACTGGAACTATACACTACTGGGACTATACACTACTGGGACTATACACTACTGGAACAATACACTACTGGAACTATACACTACTGGAACTATACACTACTGGAACTATACACTACTGGAACTATTCACTACTGGAACAATACACTACTATACACTACTGGAACTATACACTACTGGGACTATACACTACTGGAACTATACACTACTGGAACTATACACTACTGGAACTATACACTACTGGAACTATACACTACTGGAACAATACACTACTATACACTACTGGAACTATACACTACTGGGACTATACACTACTGGAACTATACACTACTATACACTACTGGGACTATACACTACTGGAACTATACACTACTGGAACTATACACTACTGGAACTATACACTACTATAACTATACACTACTGGAACTATACACTACTGGGACTATACACTACTGGAACTATACACTACTGGAACTATATACTACTGGGACTATACACTACTGGAACTATACACTACTATAACTATACACTACTGGAAGTATACACTACTGGGACAATACACTACTGGAACTATACACTTCTGGAACTATACACTACTGGAACTATACACTACTGGGACTATACACCACTGGGACTATACACTACTATACACTACTGGAACTATACACTTCTGGAACTATACTCTACTGGAACTATACACTACTGGAACTATACACTACTGGAACTATACACTACTGGAACTATACACTACTGGAACTATACACTACTATACACTACTGGAACTATACACTTCTGGAACTATACACTACTGGAACTATACACTACTATACACTACGGGAACTATACACTACTGGAACTATACACTACTGGAACTATACACTACTATACACTACTGGAACTATACACTACTGGAACTATACACTAGTGGAACTATACACTACTGGAACTATACACTACTGGGACTATACACTACTGGGACTATACACTACTGGAAATATACACTACTGGACCTATACACTACTGGAACTATACACTACTGGGACTATACACTACTGGATCTATACACTACCAGAACTATACACTACTATACACTACTGGAACTATACACTACTGGAACTATACACTACTGGACCTATACACTACTGGAACTATACACTACTGGAACTATACACTACTGGAACTATACACTACTGGTCCTATACACTACTGGAACTATACACTACTGGAACTATACACTACTGGAACTATACACTACTGGAACTATACACTACTGGGACTATACACTACTGGGACTATACACTACTGGAACAATACACTACTGGAACTATACACTACTGGAACTATACACTACTGGAACTATACACTACTGGAACTATTCACTACTGGAACAATACACTACTATACACTACTGGAACTATACACTACTGGGACTATACACTACTGGAACTATACACTACTGGAACTATACACTACTGGAACTATACACTACTGGAACTATACACTACTGGAACAATACACTACTATACACTACTGGAACTATACACTACTGGGACTATACACTACTGGAACTATACACTACTATACACTACTGGAACTATACACTACTGGAACTATACACTACTGGAACTATACACTACTGGAACAATACACTACTAGGACTATACACTACTGGAACTATACACTACTGGAACTATACACTACTGGAACTATACACTACTGGAACAATACACTACTGGAGCTATACACTACTGGGACTATACACTACTGGAACTATACACTACTGGAACTATACACTACTGGAACTATACACTACTGGGACTATACACTACTCGAACTATACACTACTGGGTGAAGTAGGCAATAATTGTCCTTGCTATGCAGCAGACCTGCTTAATTTTCACTTCAAACATAGTTTTCCTTTTTAATAGGTCAAATTACACATTGTGTTAACATCTTACTCCAGAGTGATTTGTTCTTGCAATTTGTAGTCATTGACATTTCAGATTTACATATGATATTTTTTCACTAACTTGTTTGGATGTATTGAACTACCTTTTTAAAGTAACTTTAGTTAAGTAAACTATATTTTTCTGAAGGGTAGCTTTAGTGTAGCTTATCTTCTTCCAGTGTGAAGTAATTGGTAGCTTGGTAAACTATATTTTCAGGGCAGCTTCCCCAACACTGTGGGTTTGACGCTAACATCAATTCAATTCAGTTCAACTGACTGTCTAATAGACTGACACCCTCTGTCATTTAGAGAAACAATGTGAACCATAGATAATATGACCCTTGAATTTCACAGACAGCCAATCATCACCCACAAACAGTCCTAGGAGACCAATTATCATGGAGAACAACACGGGGCTGCCCTACTTGATGAATGTAATACATTACGTTCACATCATATTGAAGGTAATTTGCTGGGAGTTGATAATGATAATAACACTGCGATCAGATCTCAGTGATGTCGCTAATGCAATGATATTATAACTCAGATCACAGCAGGTGAGCACTGATGGTTTCTGACACAGATAGTGGTAGGGAGTGGAGATGTGATTGGGATGAAGTCATGCTGGGCCTGCACTCTCACATCCTCCCAAGACATAACTACTTTATACATAAAACCAATAAAGGTACAGTGAGGGAAAAAAGTATTTGATCCCCTGCTGATTTTGTACGTTTGCCCAATGACAAAGAAATGATCAGTCTATAATTTTAATGGTAGGTTTATTTGAACAGTGAGAGACAGAATAACAACAAAAAAATCCTGAAAAACGCATGTCAAAAATGTTATAAATTGATTTGCATTTTAATGAGGGAAATAAGTATTTGACCCCCTCTCAATCAGAAAGATTTCTGGCTCCCAGGTGTTTTTTATACAGGTAACGAGCTGAGATTAGGAGCACACTCTTAAAGGGAGTGCTCCTAATCTCAGCTTGTTACCTGTATAAAAGACACCTGTCCACAGAAGCAATCAATCAATCAGATTCCAAACTCTCCACCATAGCCAAGACCAAAGAGCTCTCCAAGGATGTCAGGGACAAGATTGTAGACCTACACAAGGCTGGAATGGGCTACAAGACCATCGCCAAGCAGCTTGGTGATAAGGTGACAACAGTTGGTGCGATTATTCGCAAATGGAAGAAACACAAAATAACTGTCAATCTCCCTTGGCCTGGGGCTCCATGCAAGATCTCACCTCGTGGAGTTGCAATGATCTTGAGAATGGTGAGGAATCAGCCCAGAATTACACGGTAGGATCTTGTCAATGATTTCAAGGCAGCTGAGACCATAGTCACCAAGAAAACAATTGGTAACACACTACGCCATGAAGGACTGAAATCCTGCAGCGCCCGCAAGGTCCCCCTGCTCAAGAAAGCACATACAGTGGGGAGAACAAGTATTTGATACACTGCCGATTTTGCAGGTTTTCCTAATACAAAGCATGTAGAGGTCTGTAATTTTTATCATAGGTACACTTCAACTGTGAGAGACGGAATCCAGAAAATCACATTGTATGATTTTTAAGTAATTAATTTGCATTTTATTGCATGACATAAGTATTTGATCACCTACCAACCAGTAAGAACTCCATCTCTCACAGACCTGTTAGTTTTTCTTTAAGAAGTCCTCCTGTTCTCCACTCATTACCTGTATTAACTGCACCTGTTTGAACTCGTTACCTGTATAAAAGACACCTGTCCACACACTCAATCAAACAGACTCCAACCTCTCCACAATGGCCAAGACCAGAGAGCTGTGTAAGGACATCAGGGATAAAATTGTAGACCTGCACAAGGCTGGGATGGGCTACAGGACAATAGACAAGCAGCTTGGTGAGAAGGCAACAACTGTTGGCGCAATTATTAGAAAATGGAAGAAGTTCAAGATGACGGTCAATCACCCTTGGTCTGGGGCTCCATGCAAGATCTCACCTCGTGGGGCATCAATGATCATGAGGAAGGTGAGGGATCAGCCCAGAACTACAGGGCAGGACCTGGTCAATGACCTGAAGAGAGCTGGGACCACAGTCTCAAAGAAAACCATTAGTAACACACTACGCCGTCATGGATTAAAATCCTGCAGCGCACGCAAGGTCCCCCTGCTCAAGCCAGCGCATGTCCAGGCCCATCTGAAGTTTGCCAATGACCATTTGGATGATCCAGAGGAGGAATGGGAGAAGGTCATGTGGTCTGATGAGACAAAAATAGAGCTTTTTGGTCTAAACTCCACTCGCCGTGTTTGGAGGAAGAAGAACGATGAGTACAACCCCAAGAACACCATCCCAACCGTGAAGCATGGAGGTGGAAACATCATTCTTTGGGGATGCTTTTCTGCAAATGGGACAGGACGACTGCACCGTATTGAGGGGAGGATGGATGGGGCCATGTATCGCGAGATCTTGGCCAACAACCTCCTTCCCTCAGTAAGAGCATTGAAGATGGGTCGTGGCTGGGTCTTCCAGCATGACAACGACCCGAAACACACAGCCAGGGCAACTAAGGAGTGGCTCCGTAAGAAGCATCTCAAGGTCCTGGAGTGGCCTAGCCAGTCTCCAAACCTGAACCCAATAGAAAATCTTTGGAGGGAGCTGAAAGTCCGTATTGCCCAGTGACAGCCCCGAAACCTGAAGGATCTGGAGAAGGTCTGTATGGAGGAGTGGGCCAATATCCCTGCTGCAGTGTGTGCAAACCTGGTCAAGACCTACGGGAAACGTATGATCTCTGTAATTGCAAAGTAAGGTTTCTGTACCAAATATTAAGTTCTGCTTTTCTGATGTATCAAATACTTATGTCATGCAATAAAATGCAAATTAATTACTTAAAAATCATACAATGTGATTTTCTGGATTTTTGTTTTAGATTTCGTCTCTCACAGTTGAAGTGTACCTATGATAAAAATTACAGACCTCTACATGCTTTGTAAGTAGGAAAACCTGCAAAATCGGCAGTGTATCAAATACTTGTTCTCCCCACTGTATACATGCCTGTTTGAAGTTTGCCAATGAACATCTGAATGATTCAGAGGAGAACTGGGTGAAAGTGTTGTGGTCAGATGAGACCAAAATGGAGCTCTTTGGCATCAACTCAACTCGCCGTGTTTGGAGGAGGGGGAATGCTGCCTATGACCCCAAGAACACCATCCCCACCGTCAAACATGGAGGTGGAAACATTATGCTTTGGGGGTGTTTTTCTGCTAAGGGGACAGGACAACTTCACCGCATCAAAGGGACGATGGACGGGGCCATGTACCGTCAAATCTTGGGTGAGAACCTCCTTTCCTCAGCCAGGTCATTGAAAATGGGTCGTGGATGGGTATTCCAGCATGACAATGACCCAAAACACACAGCCAAGGTAACAAAGGAGTGGCTCAAGAAGAAGCAATCCCATAGAAAATCTGTGGAGGGAGCTGAAGGTTCGAGTTGCCAAACGTCAGCCTTGAAACCTTAATGACCTGGAGAAGATCTGCAAAGAGGAGTGGGACAAAATCCCTCCTGAGATGTGTGCAAACCTGGTGGCCAACTACAAGAAACGTCTGACCTCTGTGATTGCCAACAAGGGTTTTGCCACCAAGTACTAAGTCATGTTTTGCAGAGGGGTCAAATACTTATTTCCCTCATTAAAATGCAAATACATTTATAACATTTTTGACATGCGTTTTTCTGGATTTCTTTGTTGTTATTCTGTCTCTCACTGTTCAAATAAACCTACCATTAAAATTATAGACTGATCATGTCTTTGTCAGTGGGCAAACGTACCAAATCAGCAGGGGATCAAATACTTTTTTCCCTCACTGTATGTATTGGAGCATTTGATTGTGCAGACCCTTTTTATTAGCCTGTTTTACTAGCCTGTTTTTTTATTAAATCTGGCCCAGCTCACCAATGAAAAGTTGATGTGCATTTGACCTCATATGCTCTTTGAGAAATCTCCATTGAGAATAACTAGTGACAATTTCTTAGAATGCTGAAGTAATCCCATACACAATTTTGGAATAGTGAAGTGAGAAGGGCCAAACCACGGCCCTTTCAGTTTCAATCTGAACTTGACCACTGTTTTCCTCATCATTGTGGCTCTTCATTTTTAGATGGTTCTCACCCCAACACCACCCAAACTTCAAAGTTCCAGACAATCCCCAGTGTTGATGCCAGGCCAAATTTGGTGTTTTTTTCTCCCTGGGTTATGTCCAAAATTCCCTACATAGTGCACTACTTTTGACTAGAGACCTATGGGCCCCGGTCAAAAGTAGTGCATTATATAGAGAATAGAATGCCATTTTGGACGCAACCCAGGTTTGTTCTCCCTGCACAGTTGTGGCCTCAATCAGTCAGCACATCTCCTTTATCTGGCTGGAGCAGACAGGCAGCTCGGGGACAGGGACACGTTCCTCTATTGGTGACTATTGTTTAGGTGTTTCTCTCTCGATTTCTCTCTCACCGCCCACTTTGCCCGTGTCTGCTCCCCCTCCACAGTCACACACACACACACTACTCTTGTGCCAAGTCTTGTTGTGGTCAGGTGGGGTTGAGTAGTGTTGGCAAGGGTTCAGAAGAGAAGTCCCTCCCAGGACAAAGTGTCTTAAATGAACCATAAACACACAGAGAACATAATGTTTAGAATGTCCTGCCGTCCCTTCCATTAGGGGGACACCTTCTTACTGTGGACATAACCCATGATGCAATGGAAAAACTAAAGGAAGGGGATCAAAAAGTTCAGTATGTACCAGTACGGTAGGCTCAGTCATGTGCCAACTGCTCAGTCAAAGAAAATATATTGTGTATGTTGTTTTATAAAATGTCATTCCAAGTTCACCTTGTTTTCTTTGGCAACCGTGGTATAAGCACAATAAACAACTCCTCCACGCTCTGTACATTCGGTGGATCTAATGTACTCTAACGTACAGCTAATTTAACTTATTACCACGTCATACTGCTAATGTAGCCTATTACCGAATCATACAGCTAATGTAGCCTACTACCTAGTCATACAGCTAATGTAGCCTACTACCTAGTCATACAGCTAATGTAGCCTACTACCTAGTCATACAGCTAATGTAGCCTACTACCTAGTCATACAGCTAATGTAGCCTACTACCTAGTCATACAGCTAATGTAGCCTCCTACCGAGTCATACAGCTAATGTAGCCTACTACCGAGTCATACAGCTAATGTACCTACTACCTAGTCATACAGCTAATGTACCTACTACCGAGTCATACAGCTAATGTAGCCTACTACCGAGTCATACAGCTAATGTAGCCTACTACCGAGTCATACAGCTAATGTAGCCTACTACCTAGTCATACAGCTAATGTACCTACTACCTAGTCATACAGCTAATGTACCTACTACCTAGTCATACAGCTAATGTAGCCTACTACCGCGTCATACAGCTAATATAGCCTACTACCTAGTCATACAGCTAATGTACCTACTACCTAGTCATACAGCTAATGTAGCCTACTACCGCGTCATACAGCTAATGTAGCCTACTACCGAGTCATACAGCTAATGTAGCCTACTACCTAGTCATACAGCTAATGTACCTACTACTGAGTCATACAGCTAATGTAGCCTACTACCTAGTCATACAGATAATGTAGCCTACTACTGAGTCATACAGCTAATGTAGCCTACTACCGAGTCATACAGCTAATGTAGCCTATTACCTAGTCATACAGCTAATGTAGCCTACTACCGAGTCATACAGCTAATGTAGCCTACTACCGAGTCATACAGCGAATGTACCTACTACCGAGTCATACAGCTAATGTAGCCTACTACCGAGTCATACAGCTAATGTAGCCTACTACCTAGTCATACAGCTAATGTACCTACAACCTAGTCATACAGCTAATGTAGCCTACTACCGAGTCATACAGCTAATGTAGCCTACTACCGAGTCATACAGCTAATGTAGCCTATTACCTAGTCATACAGCTAATGTACCTACTACCTAGTCATACAGCTAATATAGCCTACTACCGAGACATACAGCTAAAGTAGCCTACTACCGAGTCATACAGCTAATGTAGCCTACTACCTAGTCATACAGCTAATGTAGCCTACTACCTAGTCATACAGCTAATGTAGACTACTACCTAGTCATACAGCTAATGTAGCCTACTACCTAGTCATACAGCTAATGTAGCCTACTACCGAGTCATACAGCTAATGTAGCCTACTACCGAGTCATACAGCTAATGTAGTCTACTACCCAGTCATACAGCTAATGTAGCCTACTACCGAGTCATACAGCTAATGTAGCCTACTACCTAGTCATACAGCTAATGTAGCCTACTACCTAGTCATACAGCTAATGTAGCCTACTACCTAGTCATACAGCTAATGTAGCCTACTACCAAGTCATACAGCTAATGTAGCCTACTACCTAGTCATACAGCTAATGTAGCCTACTACCGAGTCATACAGCTAATGTAGCCTACTACCTAGTCATACAGCTAATGTAGCCTACTACCTAGTCATACAGCTAATGTAACCTCCTACCGAGTCATACAGCTAATGTAGCCTACTACCTAGTCATACAGCTAATGTACCTACTACCTAGTCATACAGCTAATGTAGCCTACTACCTAGTCATACAGCTAATGTAGCCTACTACCGAGTCATACAGCTAATATAGCCTACTACCGAGTCATACAGCTAATGTAGCCTACTACCTAGTCATACAGCTAATGTAGCCTACTACCTAGTCATACAGCTAATGTAGCCTACTACCGAGTCATACAGCTAATGTAGCCTACTACCTAGTCATACAGCTAATGTAGCCTACTACCGAGTCATACAGCTAATGTAGCCTACTACCTAGTCATACAGCTAATGTAGCCTACTACCTAGTCATACAGCTAATGTAGCCTCCTACCGAGTCATACAGCTAATGTAGCCTACTACCTAGTCATACAGCTAATGTACCTACTACCGAGTCATACAGCTAATGTAGCCTACTACCTAGTCATACAGCTAATGTAGCCTACTACCTAGTCATACAGCTAATGTAGCCTACTACCGAGTCATACAGCTAATATAGCCTACTACCGAGTCATACAGCTAATGTAGCCTACTACCTAGTCATACAGCTAATGTAGCCTACTACCGAGTCATACAGCTAATATAGCCTACTACCGAGTCATACAGCTAATGTAGCCTACTACCGAGTCATACAGCTAATGTAGCCTACTACCTAGTCATACAGCTAATATAGCCTACTACCGAGTCATACAGCTAATGTACCTACTACCGAGTCATACAGCTAATGTAGCCTACTACCGAGTCATACAGCTAATGTAGCCTACTACCTAGTCATACAGCTAATATAGCCTACTACCGAGTCATACAGCTAATGTACCTACTACTGAGTCATACAGCTAATGTAGCCTACTACCTAGTCATACAGCTAATATAGCCTACTACCGAGTCATACAGCTAAGGTACCTACTACCGAGTCATACAGCTAATGTACCTACTACCGAGTCATATAGCTAATGTAGCCTACTACCTAGTCATACAGCTAATATAGCCTACTACCGAGTCATACAGCTAATGTACCTACTACCGAGTCATACACTTAATGTAGCCTACTACCTAGTCATACAGCTAATATAGCCTACTACCGAGTCATACAGCTAATGTACCTACTACCGAGTCATACAGCTAATGTAGCCTACTACCGCGTCATCTATTATTTTCACAGAATGTACAGTGTTGTTATGGTTGTTTGTCACTTAGTTAAAAATAACTGATTCAGCCCACAGCTTTAGTGACAGTCACATGTTAACGATGGCATAGTATGCTACACATCACGTGTACCTACAAGATCCACCAGTTAGTAATGCTGTAAGCACTAAAGCACATCTCGTTAGTGTCTGTGGATATGTACAAATCTCACTACATAAGGTAAAAACTCATTTGAGACCCATTTGCGCAATTTGGTTGTCATTAGGGTGTCAGTTGAGATGCATATAATAATCCGGCCAAAAGTAGTGCATTACATGGGAAATAGGGTGTCATTAGAGACAAATAGAATATTTGCAAAGCCTTTCAAGTCTTCAAATACATTATTTCTTGATCAGCTCTGGATAAGCAGAACAACATATTTTTCCTTCAGCTTCTGTCAGCAGTCGCCTCTTAGAGACAGCAATAAATTATAGTCTCATTACTGACCCCCTGACAAACATAGATTACATCACTATTGTTATGCAATCAACTCTACTGACGTGCTTCCCACCTTTAACTGTTTCCGAGCGGTGCCAGGGATAGATTTGTGTGTTTCCTGATTTGGTTTGGAGTTTCACTTCTGCCAAGCAATCAGAGGAGTCATACGGGAACTGGAAGACAACAGGAAGTGAAGGCACGGGCAGTTGTAGGAGTGACACTGGCAGTAAGTAAGACTAAAAGCGAAGGCAGAAGCCAGCAGTCAACCATTTTCTTTGTTGGTTTAGTTTTCTGTTAATCCTCTTGTTTTCTTATAATCCTCTATTCAACATATTCAGTCATATCTCCTCCGTGACATAGCTGATGCCCCCCCCCCCCCCCCCCCCCCCCCCCACAAATCCAATCTAATAGCATCTGTCACGAATACAGCCGAGGCTGCCCCTCCTCCTTGCTCGGGCAGGCTTCGGCGTTCGTCGTCACCGGAGTACTAGCTGCCACCGATCGATGTTTCTGTGTTACACTAGTCTTGTCTTTATTAAATCACACCTGTTACCCATTATGCTTATTTGTGTCCCTGTAATTACCTCTGTTTTCCCTCCTGAGTTTGTGCGTGATTGTCCGTTGTTTTACGTCGTTTGGTGAGCTGTTGTACTGCTCTTCCCTGCGTGGAGGGTTTGTTATGGTTTACTTTTGTTTAGTAAATCCATTCATTTTCTCAGTTCTGTGTCCTGCGCCTGATTCCGTTTCACCACTTCACCCAGACGTTGACAGCATCATTATTGATATCATGTGAAATTATATTTTTTCACTTACTTTTCCCTTTACATTTTCCCCTGTCACACCCTGACTCAGGGGACTCGTATATGTTGAGTCAGGGTGTGTATGTTCTATGTTGTGTATTTCTATGTTGGGTTTCTATTATGTGTAGATCTATGTTGGCCGGTGTGGTTCCCAATCAGAGGCAGCTGTAGCTCGTTGTCTCTGATTGGGGACCATACTTAGGCAGCCTATTGGCACTAGTGGGTTGTGGGATCTTGTTCCAGTTAAGGTATGTTGTGCTGCGCTGCCTTGGACTTCACGTTTCGTTTTGTTTGTTGTGTTCAATATTTAATAAACATGTACGCATATCACTCTGCGCCTTGGTCTGACCTGTCGATGAACGAACGTGACAGAAGATCCCACCAGATCTGGACCAAGCAGTGTGCCGAGGAGGAGCAGAGAGGATGGACTTGGCAGGAGATGAGAGAGGATCTGGCAAGAAAGAGGGAGGCCCTGATCAGGGTGGAGAGGCAATCCCAAAAACATTTTTGGGGGGGGCACACGGTGTGGACGACGAGGCAGCAGCAGGCCGTGACAGGGCGGATCTGCTGGTTAGGAGAGGAGGCCACCAGATTACGGGGGCCATTGGTTCAGAGGGAGCAGAAGGAAGATGTAGAGGCACGGCGAGAGGAGCTGGTTAGGCAGCAGAAGGAGCGGGGGTTAATAAAGGAACCCAGTCCCGCTTCTCGCACCAAGCCAGTGGTGCGCGTCGCCAGCCCGGCCCGGCCTGTTGTTGCAAATACATTTATAACATTTTTGACATGCGTTTTTCTGGATTTCTTTGTTGTTATTCTGTCTCTCACTGTTCAAATAAACCTACCATTAAAATTATAGACTGATCATGTCTTTGTCAGTGGGCAAACGTACCAAATCAGCAGGGGATCAAATACTTTTTTCCCTCACTGTATGTATTGGAGCATTTGATTGTGCAGACCCTTTTTATTAGCCTGTTTTACTAGCCTGTTTTTTTATTAAATCTGGCCCAGCTCACCAATGAAAAGTTGATGTGCATTTGACCTCATATGCTCTTTGAGAAATCTCCATTGAGAATAACTAGTGACAATTTCTTAGAATGCTGAAGTAATCCCATACACAATTTTGGAATAGTGAAGTGAGAAGGGCCAAACCACGGCCCTTTCAGTTTCAATCTGAACTTGACCACTGTTTTCCTCATCATTGTGGCTCTTCATTTTTAGATGGTTCTCACCCCAACACCACCCAAACTTCAAAGTTCCAGACAATCCCCAGTGTTGATGCCAGGCCAAATTTGGTGTTTTTTTCTCCCTGGGTTATGTCCAAAATTCCCTACATAGTGCACTACTTTTGACTAGAGACCTATGGGCCCCGGTCAAAAGTAGTGCATTATATAGAGAATAGAATGCCATTTTGGACGCAACCCAGGTTTGTTCTCCCTGCACAGTTGTGGCCTCAATCAGTCAGCACATCTCCTTTATCTGGCTGGAGCAGACAGGCAGCTCGGGGACAGGGACACGTTCCTCTATTGGTGACTATTGTTTAGGTGTTTCTCTCTCGATTTCTCTCTCACCGCCCACTTTGCCCGTGTCTGCTCCCCCTCCACAGTCACACACACACACACTACTCTTGTGCCAAGTCTTGTTGTGGTCAGGTGGGGTTGAGTAGTGTTGGCAAGGGTTCAGAAGAGAAGTCCCTCCCAGGACAAAGTGTCTTAAATGAACCATAAACACACAGAGAACATAATGTTTAGAATGTCCTGCCGTCCCTTCCATTAGGGGGACACCTTCTTACTGTGGACATAACCCATGATGCAATGGAAAAACTAAAGGAAGGGGATCAAAAAGTTCAGTATGTACCAGTACGGTAGGCTCAGTCATGTGCCAACTGCTCAGTCAAAGAAAATATATTGTGTATGTTGTTTTATAAAATGTCATTCCAAGTTCACCTTGTTTTCTTTGGCAACCGTGGTATAAGCACAATAAACAACTCCTCCACGCTCTGTACATTCGGTGGATCTAATGTACTCTAACGTACAGCTAATTTAACTTATTACCACGTCATACTGCTAATGTAGCCTATTACCGAATCATACAGCTAATGTAGCCTACTACCTAGTCATACAGCTAATGTAGCCTACTACCTAGTCATACAGCTAATGTAGCCTACTACCTAGTCATACAGCTAATGTAGCCTACTACCTAGTCATACAGCTAATGTAGCCTACTACCTAGTCATACAGCTAATGTAGCCTCCTACCGAGTCATACAGCTAATGTAGCCTACTACCGAGTCATACAGCTAATGTACCTACTACCTAGTCATACAGCTAATGTACCTACTACCGAGTCATACAGCTAATGTAGCCTACTACCGAGTCATACAGCTAATGTAGCCTACTACCGAGTCATACAGCTAATGTAGCCTACTACCTAGTCATACAGCTAATGTACCTACTACCTAGTCATACAGCTAATGTACCTACTACCTAGTCATACAGCTAATGTAGCCTACTACCGCGTCATACAGCTAATATAGCCTACTACCTAGTCATACAGCTAATGTACCTACTACCTAGTCATACAGCTAATGTAGCCTACTACCGCGTCATACAGCTAATGTAGCCTACTACCGAGTCATACAGCTAATGTAGCCTACTACCTAGTCATACAGCTAATGTACCTACTACTGAGTCATACAGCTAATGTAGCCTACTACCTAGTCATACAGATAATGTAGCCTACTACTGAGTCATACAGCTAATGTAGCCTACTACCGAGTCATACAGCTAATGTAGCCTATTACCTAGTCATACAGCTAATGTAGCCTACTACCGAGTCATACAGCTAATGTAGCCTACTACCGAGTCATACAGCGAATGTACCTACTACCGAGTCATACAGCTAATGTAGCCTACTACCGAGTCATACAGCTAATGTAGCCTACTACCTAGTCATACAGCTAATGTACCTACAACCTAGTCATACAGCTAATGTAGCCTACTACCGAGTCATACAGCTAATGTAGCCTACTACCGAGTCATACAGCTAATGTAGCCTATTACCTAGTCATACAGCTAATGTACCTACTACCTAGTCATACAGCTAATATAGCCTACTACCGAGACATACAGCTAAAGTAGCCTACTACCGAGTCATACAGCTAATGTAGCCTACTACCTAGTCATACAGCTAATGTAGCCTACTACCTAGTCATACAGCTAATGTAGACTACTACCTAGTCATACAGCTAATGTAGCCTACTACCTAGTCATACAGCTAATGTAGCCTACTACCGAGTCATACAGCTAATGTAGCCTACTACCGAGTCATACAGCTAATGTAGTCTACTACCCAGTCATACAGCTAATGTAGCCTACTACCGAGTCATACAGCTAATGTAGCCTACTACCTAGTCATACAGCTAATGTAGCCTACTACCTAGTCATACAGCTAATGTAGCCTACTACCTAGTCATACAGCTAATGTAGCCTACTACCAAGTCATACAGCTAATGTAGCCTACTACCTAGTCATACAGCTAATGTAGCCTACTACCGAGTCATACAGCTAATGTAGCCTACTACCTAGTCATACAGCTAATGTAGCCTACTACCTAGTCATACAGCTAATGTAACCTCCTACCGAGTCATACAGCTAATGTAGCCTACTACCTAGTCATACAGCTAATGTACCTACTACCTAGTCATACAGCTAATGTAGCCTACTACCTAGTCATACAGCTAATGTAGCCTACTACCGAGTCATACAGCTAATATAGCCTACTACCGAGTCATACAGCTAATGTAGCCTACTACCTAGTCATACAGCTAATGTAGCCTACTACCTAGTCATACAGCTAATGTAGCCTACTACCGAGTCATACAGCTAATGTAGCCTACTACCTAGTCATACAGCTAATGTAGCCTACTACCGAGTCATACAGCTAATGTAGCCTACTACCTAGTCATACAGCTAATGTAGCCTACTACCTAGTCATACAGCTAATGTAGCCTCCTACCGAGTCATACAGCTAATGTAGCCTACTACCTAGTCATACAGCTAATGTACCTACTACCGAGTCATACAGCTAATGTAGCCTACTACCTAGTCATACAGCTAATGTAGCCTACTACCTAGTCATACAGCTAATGTAGCCTACTACCGAGTCATACAGCTAATATAGCCTACTACCGAGTCATACAGCTAATGTAGCCTACTACCTAGTCATACAGCTAATGTAGCCTACTACCGAGTCATACAGCTAATATAGCCTACTACCGAGTCATACAGCTAATGTAGCCTACTACCGAGTCATACAGCTAATGTAGCCTACTACCTAGTCATACAGCTAATATAGCCTACTACCGAGTCATACAGCTAATGTACCTACTACCGAGTCATACAGCTAATGTAGCCTACTACCGAGTCATACAGCTAATGTAGCCTACTACCTAGTCATACAGCTAATATAGCCTACTACCGAGTCATACAGCTAATGTACCTACTACTGAGTCATACAGCTAATGTAGCCTACTACCTAGTCATACAGCTAATATAGCCTACTACCGAGTCATACAGCTAAGGTACCTACTACCGAGTCATACAGCTAATGTACCTACTACCGAGTCATATAGCTAATGTAGCCTACTACCTAGTCATACAGCTAATATAGCCTACTACCGAGTCATACAGCTAATGTACCTACTACCGAGTCATACACTTAATGTAGCCTACTACCTAGTCATACAGCTAATATAGCCTACTACCGAGTCATACAGCTAATGTACCTACTACCGAGTCATACAGCTAATGTAGCCTACTACCGCGTCATCTATTATTTTCACAGAATGTACAGTGTTGTTATGGTTGTTTGTCACTTAGTTAAAAATAACTGATTCAGCCCACAGCTTTAGTGACAGTCACATGTTAACGATGGCATAGTATGCTACACATCACGTGTACCTACAAGATCCACCAGTTAGTAATGCTGTAAGCACTAAAGCACATCTCGTTAGTGTCTGTGGATATGTACAAATCTCACTACATAAGGTAAAAACTCATTTGAGACCCATTTGCGCAATTTGGTTGTCATTAGGGTGTCAGTTGAGATGCATATAATAATCCGGCCAAAAGTAGTGCATTACATGGGAAATAGGGTGTCATTAGAGACAAATAGAATATTTGCAAAGCCTTTCAAGTCTTCAAATACATTATTTCTTGATCAGCTCTGGATAAGCAGAACAACATATTTTTCCTTCAGCTTCTGTCAGCAGTCGCCTCTTAGAGACAGCAATAAATTATAGTCTCATTACTGACCCCCTGACAAACATAGATTACATCACTATTGTTATGCAATCAACTCTACTGACGTGCTTCCCACCTTTAACTGTTTCCGAGCGGTGCCAGGGATAGATTTGTGTGTTTCCTGATTTGGTTTGGAGTTTCACTTCTGCCAAGCAATCAGAGGAGTCATACGGGAACTGGAAGACAACAGGAAGTGAAGGCACGGGCAGTTGTAGGAGTGACACTGGCAGTAAGTAAGACTAAAAGCGAAGGCAGAAGCCAGCAGTCAACCATTTTCTTTGTTGGTTTAGTTTTCTGTTAATCCTCTTGTTTTCTTATAATCCTCTATTCAACATATTCAGTCATATCTCCTCCGTGACATAGCTGATGCCCCCCCCCCCCCCCCCCCCCCCCCCACAAATCCAATCTAATAGCATCTGTCACGAATACAGCCGAGGCTGCCCCTCCTCCTTGCTCGGGCAGGCTTCGGCGTTCGTCGTCACCGGAGTACTAGCTGCCACCGATCGATGTTTCTGTGTTACACTAGTCTTGTCTTTATTAAATCACACCTGTTACCCATTATGCTTATTTGTGTCCCTGTAATTACCTCTGTTTTCCCTCCTGAGTTTGTGCGTGATTGTCCGTTGTTTTACGTCGTTTGGTGAGCTGTTGTACTGCTCTTCCCTGCGTGGAGGGTTTGTTATGGTTTACTTTTGTTTAGTAAATCCATTCATTTTCTCAGTTCTGTGTCCTGCGCCTGATTCCGTTTCACCACTTCACCCAGACGTTGACAGCATCATTATTGATATCATGTGAAATTATATTTTTTCACTTACTTTTCCCTTTACATTTTCCCCTGTCACACCCTGACTCAGGGGACTCGTATATGTTGAGTCAGGGTGTGTATGTTCTATGTTGTGTATTTCTATGTTGGGTTTCTATTATGTGTAGATCTATGTTGGCCGGTGTGGTTCCCAATCAGAGGCAGCTGTAGCTCGTTGTCTCTGATTGGGGACCATACTTAGGCAGCCTATTGGCACTAGTGGGTTGTGGGATCTTGTTCCAGTTAAGGTATGTTGTGCTGCGCTGCCTTGGACTTCACGTTTCGTTTTGTTTGTTGTGTTCAATATTTAATAAACATGTACGCATATCACTCTGCGCCTTGGTCTGACCTGTCGATGAACGAACGTGACAGAAGATCCCACCAGATCTGGACCAAGCAGTGTGCCGAGGAGGAGCAGAGAGGATGGACTTGGCAGGAGATGAGAGAGGATCTGGCAAGAAAGAGGGAGGCCCTGATCAGGGTGGAGAGGCAATCCCAAAAACATTTTTGGGGGGGGCACACGGTGTGGACGACGAGGCAGCAGCAGGCCGTGACAGGGCGGATCTGCTGGTTAGGAGAGGAGGCCACCAGATTACGGGGGCCATTGGTTCAGAGGGAGCAGAAGGAAGATGTAGAGGCACGGCGAGAGGAGCTGGTTAGGCAGCAGAAGGAGCGGGGGTTAATAAAGGAACCCAGTCCCGCTTCTCGCACCAAGCCAGTGGTGCGCGTCGCCAGCCCGGCCCGGCCTGTTCCTGCCCCTCGCACCGAGCCAGTGGTGCGCGTCGCCAGCCCGGCCCGGCCTGTTCCTGCCCCTCGCACCAAGCCAGTGGTGCGCGTCGCCAGCCCAGTCCGGCCTGTTCCTGTTCCCTCGCACCAAGCCAGTGGTGCGCATCGCCAGCCCGGCCCGGCCTGTTCCTGTCCCTCGCACCAAGCCAGTGGTGCGCGTCGCCAGCCCGGCCCGGCCTGTTCCTGCTTCTCGCACCAAGCCAGTGGTGCGTGTCGCCAGTCCGGCCCGGCCTGTTTCTGCTCCTCGCACCAAGCCAGTGGTGCATGTTCCTAGTCCGGTTCGGCCCGTGCCTGCTCCTCGCACCAGACCAGTGGTGAGTGTGTCCAGTTCGGCACGGCCCGTGCCCGTTCCACCGGTGCCTGGTCCGGTACCAGTCAGCAGCTCCAGTCCGGAGCCAGAGCAGTCCGCTCCACCGGTGCCTGATCCAGCTCCGGTCAGCGGCTCCACTCCGGAGCCAGAGCAGTCCGCTCCACCAGGGTCCAGTCCAGATCCGGTCAGCAGCTCCAGTCCGGAGCCAGAGCAGTCCGCTCCACCGGTGCCCGGTCCAGCTCCGGTCAGCGGTTCCAGTCCAGACCCAGACGTCAGCCCCTCTCCAGGTTCGGGGTGTCCCACACCAGGGTCCAGACAGGACTTGGTACTTTGTGGGAGGAAGGAGAGGGGAAGCAGCGCTCCGAGGTCCAGACCAGACCAGGGGCGCAACAGGGAGGCGGAGAGTAAGAGGTCATCACGCCCAGAGCCGGATCCGCCTCCGAGGCGGAATGCCCACCCGGCCCCTACCCTGTTATGTTTATGTTGCGCGGTCGGAGTCCGCACCTTTGGGGGGGGGGGGTACTGTCACGCCCTGACTCAGGGGACGCTTAAATGTTGCGTCAGGGTGTGTATGTTCTATGTTGTGTATTTCTATGTTGGGTTTCTAATATGTGTAGATCTATGTTGGCCGGTGTGGTTCCCAATCAGAGGCAGCTGTAGCTCGTTGTCTCTGATTGGGGACCATACTTAGGCAGCCTATTGGCACTAGTGGGTTGTGGGATCTTGTTCCAGTTAAGGTATGTTGTGCTGCGCTGCCTTGGACTTCACGTTTCGTTTTGTTTGTTGTTTTGTCGTTGTGTTTAATATTTAATAAACATGTACGCATATCACGCTGCGCCTTGGTCTGACCCGTCGATGAACGAACGTGACATCCCTCCACTTACTCCATGCTTTTAGACTATTCATTTTGCTTTCAAATAACTCAAAAAGAGAGCAAACGTTCTTTAAAATAACAATCTTTATTCATCTGTGCATTCCTCTGTACAAAAATCATCATCATCAGTTGAGGGACTGGTCTGTTTGTATTATAGGCAATATATTACTGCACATCACTTTACAATATAAAACGTAGCATTTTAACAATTACTGTACATGGGGGGGGTCCAACACATTGGGTTGTGATGACAATGGGTTTCATTATTATAAAGCCTTGCATTAGGAAACAGCAGGTTGGCATAAACACTTACTAATCACAAGGTACTGTGGAGTCTCTGCTGCTTTCACCCACTGATCTGTTTCCTTCATATCTGCATATGAAAAGGGCCCCTACTTCCTTTATAGTGGAATAGGTAGCGCACTATACAGGTGCCATTTCGCACACGTTCATGTTCTCCTATTGAAGAGATACACGTTCATGTTCTCCTATTGAAGAGATACACGTTCATGTTCTGCTATTGAAGAGATACACGTTCATGTTTTCCTATTGAAGAGATACACGTTCATGTTCTCCTATTGAAGAGATACACGTTCATGTTCTGCTATTGAAGAGATACACGTTCATGTTTTCCTATTGAAGAGATACACGTTCATGTTCTGCTATTGAAGAGATACACATTAATGTTCTCCTATTGAAGAGATACACGTTCATGTTCTCCTATTGAAGAGATACACGTTCATGTTCTCCTATTGAAGAGATACACATTCATGTTCTCCTATTGAAGAGATACACGTTCATGTTCTCCTATTGAAGAGATACACGTTAATGTTCTCCTATTGAAGAGATACACGTTAATGTTCTCCTATTGAAGAGATACACGTTGACTATAAAACAGCTTCATTTAGCTGTGAATACGTCACCAGTCTGAGGGAAGGGATGTAGTCTATCACCTCAGGTCCAGTAGTGTTCTAGCTATTGAAACATCATGCCCTTTTAATTCCTCATGTTTAACCTCTTTTTCCCAGAGGGGCCAGGAGAGAGCTGGCTTTCTCCGAACAGAACAGAACAGAACTGTGCTATTTTAAATCTGTGTGTATGTGTGTGTCTCTCTCCATTCCTCTCCATCCCTCTACGTCTCTCTCTCCATCTCTCTCCGTCTCTGTCTCTCATCTCTCTCTCTCCATCTCTCTCTCCATCTCTCTCCATCTCTCTCTCCGTCTCTCTCCATCTCTCCGTCTCTCTCCATCTCTTTCCATATCTCTCCCTCTCCGTCTCTCTCCATCTCGCTCTCCCCGTCTCGCTCCGTCTCTCTCCGCCTCCCTCTCCATCTCTCTCTCTCTCCATCTCTCTCCGTCTCTCCGTCTCTCTCCGTCTCTCTCTCCGTCTCTCTCCGTCTCTATCCATCTCCGTCTCTCTCCATCTCCATCTCACCATCTCCGTCTTTCTCCATCTCCATCTCTCTCCATCTCTCCATCTACGTCTCTTGTCTCTTGCTCTCCGCTCACATCTCTGTCAGACAGACAGACAGTCAGTCAGACAGACAGACAGACAGACAGACAGACAGACAGACAGACAGACAGACAGACAGTCATTAGCATGCAGCAGCCTGGTACAGATGCCGAGAGCAGTCATGATTAATGGGGAACAGCACTTCTCTGTGTCTCTGGCCCACTGATAGCATGTGTGTGTATGTGTGTGTGTGAGTCTGCGTGCATGTCTGCGCATGTGTGTGTGTGTGTTTGTGTTTGTGTGTGCGTGGTTGTGTATGGGTGTGTGTGTGTGTGTGTGTGTGTGTGTGTGTGTGTGTGTGTGTGTGTGTGTGTGTGTGTGTGTGTGTGTGTGTGCGTGGTTGTGTATGTGTGTGTGTGTGTGTGTGTGTGTGTGTGTGTGTGTGTGTGTGTGTGTGTGTGTGTGTGTGTGTGTGTGTGTGTGTGTGTGTGTGTGTGTGTGTGTGTGTGTGTGTGTGTGTGTGTGTGTGTGTGTGTGCGTGCGTGGTTGTGTATGGGTGTCTGCGTATCTACGTCTGTGTGTTCTCTGAAACAGCACTGCCTCTCTACTGATAGTGGTCACAGTGATAGTCATGTACTATAGACTATTATCACTGGAGGGCATGTAGATAGCCCACCTCAACCCTGCAGACACTAGAGGAGCTCTGTGATTCACTGGATACTGCAGGGATGACACTAGAGGAGCTCTGTTATTCAGCTAGATACTGCAGGGATGACACTAGAGGAGCTCTGTTATTCAGCTAGATACTGCAGGGATGAGACCCAGAGTCTGAGTTCCAAATGGCACCCTATTCCCTTTAGGGCTTTATTTCCCCATATGGCTCTGGTCAAAAGCAGTGCACTATACGGCTTGTAGGCTACTGGCTACTAGCCGCTCTACATGTTAGCATCTCAATGGAAAGGGGAATGTATAATATTAAAGGCCTAACCAGCAGTAAATAAATGAATAATATTAAAGGCCTAACCAGCAGTAAATAGTGCAGGCCACTGAGCCCAGGTAGTAGGTTTAACTGGGAAGGGACAGCAATAGAAAATAGACTGCATGATATACTGAGCTCAGCTGGCATAGAACCACTAAAGGGGTATAAAGAGATTGAAACACTAGACTAAAGGGGTATAAAGAGATTGAAACACTAGACTAAAGGGGTATGAAGAGATTGAAACACTAGACTAAAGGGCAATAAAGAGATTGAAACACTAGACTAAAGTGGTATAATGGCATTGTCAGGTTGTGGGGAATTTTTGTTTTGTTTTGAGATGCATACCAGCAAGTTCCCGGTCCAAACTGTCGATGAATCTCTGTAGGTCTCCTGTGTCTCCCATCCTGGCTGCAGAGAAAAAGGAGAGCATGTGAGAAAGGAGAAATAGAGAGTGGTGGAATGGAACATTTCTGTGGAGAGACGCAGCAGTAGCAGTTCTAAGTTCACTGGCATTTCCTCCTTTGGACCAGAGCAGGAAATGTGATCCAACTCCCAGAATTATATAAGAAGAACCTGCATCCCAAATGGCACCATATTCCCTAGAGCCCTAAGGGCCCTGGTCAAATGTAGTGGACTATATAGGAAATAGGGTAACATTTGGAACACACAGAAGGAGTCAGGATACAACCCCTTGTTTAACCAAGATGGAAAATAAGATTCACAGACTCTTATTCAGCTGGCATTATAAAAATCACATCTTAAACAGCCCATAATATATAAAACTCAACTGAGCCAGTGAGGCGCCTGCAGCACACCTCAGACTGACCGACATGGACCTTATAGTGTTATGTTTAGCTTATGTATGGCTTATGAATGCTTTATGTAATGCTATGTATGTCTAATGCATGTCTTAAGTAGTGTTATGTATCTCTAATGTATGTCTTAAGTAGTGTTATGTATGTCTAATGTATGTCTTAAGTAGTGTTATGTATGTCTAATGTGTGTCTTAAGTAGTGTTATGTATGTCTAATGTATGTCTTAAGTAGTGTTATGTATGTCTAATGCATGTCTTAAGTAGTTTTATGTATGTCTAATGTATGTCTTAGGTAGTGTTATGTATGTCTAATGCATGTCTTAAGTAGTGTTATGTATGTCTAATGCATGTCTTAAGTAGTGTTATGTATGTCTAATGTATGTCTTAAGTAGTATTATGTATGTCTAATGTATGTCTGAAGTAGTGTTATGTATGTATAATGCATGTCTTAAGTAGTGTTATGTATGTCTTAAGTAGTGCCTTGTGTGCCAGTATAATGGAGACAGACAGACAGGTGCCCCCTCAACCAGCACTCTGTGGTCTTTCCATTAACATTATTCCCTCATCCACATTAGACAATCTGGCCCCTTTCACCCTGACACACACAGCTGCTCCTACCCTGACACACACACCTATACAAAACCCTAAGCCCCCCCTCCACCCTGCCCAGATGAGGCTCAATAGCCCTGCAGGAGACAGGCTGTAGAAGCACCGCAGCCAAGCTTTGTCGTGTAAACTCAACTCAATGGTGATCGATGGTAATGCACTAATTATCTGTGTAAATGTGATAGTGATCTGTGTATGGACTGATAGTGATCTCCTACTACAGTGTTTCTCAACCCTGGTCCTCGAGTACCCCCAACAGTACACAGTTTTCATTGTAGCCCTTGACAAACACACATCATTCAACTCACTGAGGGCTTGATGATTAAAATGTGGACTGTTGGGGGTACTCGAGGACCAGGGTTGGAAAACACTGTCCTACTACAACTCTAGCTGGTCAGATAGCTCAGAGCTGGTTTAGATGGTCAACTGATGGGTTGAGATGTAGTGGTATAGGTCTCCTTACCTTTGGCTGTCACTTTTATGCCTGCAGTGTGGAGCTCTTCTTCACTGGTGTTCAAACTGTTACCCAGAGACGCCTCACTGCCTGGAGGATGGGATGAGAGAGCGAGAGGAGGTTAGACCACAAGAACACAACTAATATATGCCAATTAGTAGTGCTTTTATACAAAGCAACTTACAGTCATGCGTGCATACATTTTACATATGGGTGGTCCCATGAATCGAACCCACAATCCTGGCATTACAAGCTCCATGCTCTACCAACTGAGCTACAGAGGACCATTCTGACAGCTAAAGTTGAATATAACTTTCAGATTGAATGAGGTGCTAAATAAGATAATGCAGCCCTTCATCCACAGACAGTCATGCACATCCATTCCATTTAATGGAGCAAAGGTGCATTAGTTGAAATAGTGTTATTTTGCGTTACTCTCTATTTTCATGTAAAGTTGATGCATGTTCATGAGCCGATGATGTCGCCAGTGAAAACTGTCAAGTGTGGGTTGATAAGAGCGGTTCAAACCGCGGCTACCCACAGGCGTACTCTCCCGCTATTCTCCATCTGAGTCACCTTTTACGCACAAACATCACGCGCCCTCCTCCACGTATGTATGGGACACACAACAACGACCATAAAGGTTTAGACCTAAAGGCTACTCACTGCAGTCACTATTGTCCTCCACGCCGCTGTCGCTGACCACTGAGCGGTCGTCCCCTAGCCCGGTGCGCCGTTTGGCTTCAGACAGGAGCCGCTCGTATGCGTACGGGACGCTTTGGGAAGGCTCTCTCAACTCCTCAACCACGTCAGCGAACTCCTGGAGCAGATTAGTTAGCTCCAGCTCCAAGTCTGATAGGGGATTTCGAATATGGTTTTAGTTAGAGTGAGAATAATTCAATTCATGATTGAATTTAATTACTTTACACATGTATTTTAATTAGCCTATTAATAATAGGCCTGAAGTGATACTTAAAATATATATTTATATGCCATTAAAAACTAAATAATTGATACCAAACAAAATCAGGCTATTTAAAATCAATCCAAACAAAATCAGGCTATTTGAAATCAATCCACATTAAAAATCTACAACAGCAGGACTAAAATGCAAGAAAAAACGCTGCAATAATCAATACCTTAATGATCAATATGTACAATCAAGCCAACGCTCAAGACCCACCTGAAAAGTTCTCTGTGGGCATTCTGAAGTTTTCTGTAGACATTCTGAAAAGCGGGAATAATGTGTCGATGACTACTAGAATACAGCAACTGTTCAAGAAGTCAAGTTTGAAGTTGACAAGTGGGGTCTTCTGTTTATAAAGCCTCCTTAGACTTTACTCACAACGGGAAAAGACGCACTCTGCAGCACCCAATCAGGTCACTGCTCGCGCGGCTTCTGTGGTTACAGTAGTGAGTGGGCGTCTCGAAAGTAACAGTAAAGGGCGAGGAAAACCTTTTCCACAAACGTAAACGAATGAACGGAACAGTCTCAGAAACCCCAAAATAGAGTCTTATGCAACTCTGAGCCATTTTTCTGATGGGTTTTCCATGCGTCACAGAAATCCTCTCTATAATGCCAATTCAGTCTAGAGTCTAAAGGAAATTGACGAGTGGAATTATGAGATTTTCCTAAAATATTTTTTCTATGTTTTCAACCATTATGTAATAAATTGTAGGCCTACTGTTGCCTATTATCTATTATAAACAGCCAATCTGGCTATCTTATTACTGTTTTCCCAGGAAACGCATCTTTACTAACATTAGCCCACCTTAACCCTCCCGTTGTCCTAGGGTCAAAATTACCCGCCACTGTGTTGAACCAACTTTATTTAATTTTTTTATTTTTTGGATCATTTGTGAGAAGGAGGCAGTGATACTTTCTTTAAAGTCTCACTGCCTCCTTCTCACAAATGATCCCAAAATTTTTTGAAATTAAATAAAGTTGGTTCAACACAGTGGCGGGTAATTTTGACCCTAGGACAACGGGAGGGTTAAAGGCCTAATCATAAAGTTACTTCTTATTATGCTTTTTGGAAATTAACCCGGAAGTATATTCACTGTAGAAGGCCCGTTATTGTAAATTCACCTGAAACTACTCCAACCAACCAACAGGGGTCACTCAAGAAGTGAGAATGAAACGTTACAATTGATGTCACTATAGACGTCTGTCCTACTGACTGACTTACTGGTGGTATGCCTACACCTCTGGGGAGGAAAGACTATAGCCCTTTTACAGTCATATTTCTATATTTAGTTGGACAATACTAGAATTGGAGAAGCACTCTGAGACCACTTGTCATTTGTGGCCACGTTTGACACAGTGGATTTGGAACTTTGTGGTGGAATAACTGTCCCCAAACTGACTTCTTTCTCATCATGATTAACAGTAAGTGTTTCATATGGTTACAGATAAGAACATTTTACATTTACATTTTAGTAATTTAGCAGACGCTCTTATCCAGAGCGACTTACAGTTAGTGAGTGCATACATTATTTTTTTTATACTGGCCCCCCGTGGGAATCGAACCCACGGGGGGCCAGTTTGAAGAACCTTTTGTATGTCATGTTCCTTTCACCAGAACCATGAAGACAATCCTTTTACTTTCAATTGGTAAATTCCTCAAACCACTGAACCAGAGATAAACGTTACAGCAAGAAGGTAAACAATACTGACTAACCAGATGTTCTGATTTGCTGCTGCACACTGTCCAATCAGCTTATTACCTGTAGTGGGAGGTGCACCTGTCTGGCAGAGTGACAAGTGGGAGGGGCGGGAGAGGAGGAGTGGAGAGGGTGCTAACAGTCCCCAGGTAGGCTCCAGGTATAGCTGCCTCCAGCCCCAGTCTTCCTCCCTACTCTTAGCAGAGGTGGAGGCAGAGGAAACCAAGACAGGTGTCATGTGTGGAGGCTACAGGCCAATGGGACGGATGATAATATGAACTGGGCTGTACTCATTCAGGTCAGTCAACCATTAGAGAATTTCCTTATCACTTAATTAATTAATCACTACAGGGCAATTTATCTGTCATATCATATGTCATATGTCATATCATATTTTGTATCTATGTAATTGTCTATGCTAATTACTGTAACCTAATAAATATTAGTTCACCAAAAGGTCAGTGAACCACTATAGGTCAGTATGAGTGCTGTATCTTCATGCATTGACACAGACTGATTAATGATTTTCTCTGGAAGCTAATAAAAGGCAATATGACAGTGTTATCTTTGACTACAATCATTCGCCGGCTGCTTATTTAGTTACTCTGGCAGCATGGTAGTATTGTTGATCATTACTTGATCATACGACAGGGAGCTAGTGAATGGGTAATAGGTCATGGGTAATGGGATATCGTCGAGGAAAAGTCACAAAGTCCTTGAGTTAATGGGTTATTGTTGTGACTGGGAGCACATGAAAAAGAAGACCTTCTGTACACTCCTTGGCTGTTTTAAGAATAATGCTTGATGATCGCTATTATTCACTATTAATATGGAACATCATTTTACATTTTAGTCATTTAGCAGACGCTCTTATCCAGAGCGACTTACAGTTAGTGAATACATATTTTTTATTTTTATACTGGCCCCCCGTGGGAAACGAACCCACAACCCTGGCGTTGCAAACGCCATGCTCTATCAACTGAGCTACATCCCTGCCGGCCATTCCCTCCCCTACCCTGGACGACGCTGGGCCAATTGTGCGCCGCCAATGAGTCTCCCGGTCGCGGCCGGCTGCGACAGAGCCTGGATGCGAACCAGGATCTCTAGTGGCACAGTTAGCACTGCGATGCAGTGCCTTAGACCACTGCGCCACTCAGGAGACTCGTCATGTAACTATGTAAATTGTCATGTTAATATGTACATTGTCATGTAAATTATGTGCATATGTTTTGTTAAGTGCTTTTTGATAATGATTATTTATAATTCCACAAGCATGTTTTGTCATTAGTCATGGTGCAGTAGGTTTGAATAGTAAGTGAATGAGGGGGTGAGATGCATCAGATTATATTGCAGTACTGCTGCACACACAGGATGCGTCCCCAATGCCACCCTATTCCCTAAATAGTGTACAATAAAATGTTTACGCTATTGGCCCTGGTCAAAAGAAGTGCACTAGATAGGGAATAAGGTGCCCTTTAGGATGCAGACAGTCCCTTCTTTTACAGTAGGCACTGAGGTAGAAATGCCACTGTTAATAATAGATCATTAAAGGAAGGAAGATGTTTCCATCCTAGCCTACTTCATGGAGAACTTCCAAGGATGATCATTTCCTCATATGAATGTTTTTCCTCCTCACAACAATGTTCTCCAGTGTTTTTAAGTTCCTTATTCAGGGTTCGTCTTTAGAACGTGGTCCATATCAGTGCTTTACTTCACACCAATGCCCTCTAGTCCAAGTCCTACGTTTTCTCTTCTATGTTCTCCTTTAGAACGTACTGGTCATGGTCCATCTCAGGCAGATCCTGTGCTACGGTTCCGTTCGGATCTCAGTTCCAGAGGAGCAGGAGGCTGGGGTCTGGGTCGGGTCCATCGGGTCCACGTCCCCCCCCCCCTACCAGCTCCTGACCCAGGTCTACCTCAGGGTGGACCAGGGGACAGGGGATGTCTACACGACCGACCACAGGTGGTTATTTATTGAAACTCATTCTAGATGATGTGATAGCCTTCAGGCCTTTTGACTGTTTCTTTACCTAACTGGATGGATTTTTGCACTTCTTTGATGTTTATTGTTGCTGTATGTTTTTAATGTATACCTTCTGCTGATAAAGAAACTTCCTCTTGACTAGTAGCAAAGTAATACACTACATGGCCAAAAGTATTTGGACACCTGCTCGTCGAACAAAATCATGGGCATTAATATGGAGTTGGTCCCCCTTTGCTGCTATAACAGCCTCCACTCTTCTGGGAAGGCTTTCCACTAGATGTTGGAACATTGCTACAGGACTTGCATCCATTCAGCCACAAGAGCAATGGTGAGGTCGGGCACTGATGTTGGCCGATTAGGCCTGGCTCGCAGTCGGCATTCCAATTCATCCCAAAGGTGTTCGATGGGGTTGAGGTCAGGGCTCTGTGCAGGCCAGTCAAGTTCTTCCACACCGATCTCGACAAACCATTTCTGTATGGACCTCGCTTTGTGCACAGGGGCATTGTCATGCTGACGTTGCTTCCAGAGGCAGTTTGGAACTAGGTAGTAAGTGTTGCAACCGAGGACAGATTATTTTTACACGCTGAGCGCTTCAGCACTCTGCGGTCCCGTTCTGTGAGCTTGTGTGGCCTACCACTTTGTGGCTGAGTTGTAGTTGCTCCTAGACGTTTCCACTTCACAATAACAGCACCTCCAGTTGACCGGGGCAGCTCTAGCAGGGCAGAAATGTGACGAACTGACTTGTTGGAAAGGTGGCATCCTATGACGGTGCAACGTCGAAAGTCACTGAGCTCTTAAGTATGGGCCATTCTACTGCCAATGTTTGTCCATGTAGATTGCATGGCTATCTGTCAGCAACAGGTGTGGCTGAAATAGCCAAATCCACTAATTTGAAGGGGTGTCCACATACTTTCGTACATACTGTATAGTGTATGTTGTAACAGTAATATATCCATCTATCTATTGCAGGATGGACCGAGAGGTCTTGTGTCCTGACCAACCCCAGGCTGGGGAGTGTATCGTCCCACACGACGCCATTGTGGGCCCTGAGGCAGAGCTGGTGAAGTTCATGGTGGTTGTAGAGGACATCAATGACCACACTCCTCACTTTGACAACACTGAGATCCACCTGAGTGTCTCTGAGGATGTGGCTGTGGGGACCAGTTTCTTATTGGACGACCGGGCAGAGGACAGAGACATTGGACGTAACGGACAGCTGCAGTACCACCTAGAGGGAGCCGGTGGGTTTTTCAGTGTGACAGTAGAAGAAGAAGAAGAAGCGGCCATTTTGTTTTTGGTTGTGCGACAAGGACTAGACCGCGAGAAGCAGGATCTTCATGAGATGACTCTAGTGGCCACAGACTGTAGCTTTACTCCACTAAGCGCCACAGCAACTTTATTCATAAAAGTGACTGACGTGAACGATAACTGCCCAAAGTTTACACTGGACAGCCCCCAGAAGGTGGTTATTACAGTGGACACACCCAGAGACACAGCAGTAGCCAGGGTCAGAGCCACAGACCTAGACCTGGGCCCCAACGCTGCTATAACCTACTCCCTCAGCCCCAAGATCTCAGAACGGGCCAGGGAACTCTTCAGTCTGGACAGTCACACTGGCCTGATCAGCCTGAGAGGAGACCTCAGAGACCGCCACAGTGACAGTGTTAGTGTTAGTGACAGGGGAGAGGAGGTGGTGTTGAAAGTGTTAGCCAGCGGCCCCCACTGCCCCCCTGCAGACACTCAGGTAACCGTATCCCTGCTCCCCGCGCCATACCAGGAGAATGGCATAAAGATCAGGTTCATAGCAGATCATCAAAACCAGACAATAGTGTTACAGGAAAATCAGCCCCCCACTGTCTTGGCTTTGCTAGAGCTGCCGGGGAACACTAGTAGTGTTAGAGGCTCATCGTCTCTCTCCATTGAAGGAGAGGTGCCGTTTTCTTTGAGCCTGCAGAACGGCAAATATCTCCTGTCGACATCAAAGCCCTTAGACTACGAGATGAAGAGTGAATATCATGTTTCTGTAGTGATGCGTGGTAGTGTCGGGGAGACTGCAGCTCAGGGCTTCCCTAGGAGAGTGATCCGGGTGAGGGTGGTGGATGTGAATGATAATGCTCCACAGTTTCTCCAGAGTCCCTATCTGATAGACATAGAGGAGAATAACCCTGCTGGGGCGTTTCTGCTTAAAGTCAGGGCGCAGGATGCAGACAGCAGTCAGAACGGGCAGGTCACCTACAAACTGGGCCAACCATCACACACAGCGGCAGCCATTTTTAGAATCGACCAGAACACAGGTCAGCTGACAGTTTCTGTACCCCTGGACAGGGAACAACAGGACGTTCACAGACTGACAGTTGTAGCCAGAGATAATGGCGTTCCTCCATTAGAGTCCTCTGCGACGGTGACGATCACCGTCCTGGACCAGAATGATAACGCTCCTGTCTTCCTCACCCCTCACTTCATCTTCTTCATCCCTGAGAATATACCTCCCCTGGCCCAGGTGGGGAAGGTGGGGGTGTCGGACTTGGACGCAGGGCTTAACGGGGAGGTGGAGGTGAGGGTGGTGAACAGCAGTGTCGGCCCCTTCGTCATAGACAACGCCCAGGGGATGCTGCGCTGCATGGCCGACATCGACCGCGAGAAACAGGACCGCTACGAGTTAGATCTCCTTGCCACCGACAACGGACGCCCGTCACCTCTGACCTCCGTCGCCAGGGTAACCGTGTTCATCGAGGATGTCAACGACAACCAGCCCCAGGTCATCCTACCCAGCAGCAACCTGTCGTGTCTCACCATCTCCACGGGGACCACCACGGGCACCATGGTAACCAAGATCTACGCCATCGACAAGGACTCAGGGTTAAACTCTGAGATCACATACACCATTGCAGCTCGGGAACCACCGGGCACCTATCCATCATCCCATCAGCACGGTGACAGCAGCAGCAGTCCCTTCCAGCTGGGCGCTCGGTCCGGTAACGTGACCTTAGCCCAGAGACTCATGGGTAAGGACCTGGGGATGCACCACCTGTTCATCGTGGTGACTGACGGTGGGAAACCAGTTCCCCTCCACACCACCATCTGGGTCAACCTGCTGGTCAACGACACCTTGGAACCATGCCACCTGGACATCATGCCAAGATCCCTGCCCTATAGACCGGCACAGACGCCCCCCGAAACACCCTCTGAGACGCCCGTCTGCGACAGACATGCTCAGTTGATCCTGCTGCTAGGCCTGGGCATGATGGTGGCCTCGCTCTGTCTGTTTCTGGTGACAGTTGTTTTATACATGAAACAGAGGAAGAGATCTAGAGGAGAACGGCAGCAGAGGAGGCAGGTAAAGGAGAATCAGATTCCTCTACGCATTCAGGAGAGATATTCTTCAGGAGAAGCGTTATAATGAGAGAGAGGCAGTGCTTGTTCTGACTGGACTCTGTATTATGTATATAGTTGACGTTTCCTGTATACCATGTAAAAAGTCTGAAATCAATTCTACAATTAAATACATTTTCACTGTTTTCACACAAAGGAGTCTCTCTCTCTCTTTCAATATTCTAAATTGAAACGCACTGGTTAAATGTCTGATACAATCCAATATAAATTTGATCAAGCTAACGAATAAAATAAAATAAAGAAAGAAGCTAGCTTTAAAGTGAGGTGAAGATTTAAGGAACATCATTTATAACAAATGAAAGGAACATTTCTTCATTTGCCGTGAGGTTTATATTTCATTTTCTTTAGCTAATTGTAGTCTAGTATTGGTTAGTAGAGGCTAACCCAGAGTAATACATCCTACAGCAAACAAAGAGAAGACTATGACTTTTATTGTGTCCCAAACAGCACCCTATTCCCGACATTGGTAGGGCACTGGTCAAAAGTAGTGCACTATATAGGGAATAGGGTGACATTTGGGACAAAGACTTCATCTAATCAAAATGTGAGTGAGAAGGAAATCTGAGATATTCAAGGAAATTATTAACTTGAGATATGTGACCTGTCAACTAAGGCAGACATCGATGTTAAATAAGGGATACACATTCTAAACTCGTCTTGTACGAAAGAGTGAGAAGAAGAAAACAAAGTGAAAGTGGTTTTAATCACAAGATCGTTATGTTCTGTTTCCATTATCTTTAGCCTAATCCCTGGTCAGATCGTTATGTTCTGTTTCCATTATCTTTAGCCTAATCCCTGTTCAGATCGTTATGTTCTGTTTCCATAATCTTTAGCCTAATCCCTGTTCAGATCGTTATGTTCTGTTTCCATTATCTTTAGCCTAATCCCTGGTCAGATCGTTATGTTCTGTTTCCATTACTTTAGCCTAATCCCTGTTCAGATCGTTATGTTCTGTTTCCATTATCTTTAGCCTAATCCCTGTTCAGATCGTTATGTTCTGTTTCCATTATCTTTATCCTAATCCCTGTTCAGATCGTTATGTTCTGTTTCCATTATCTTTAGCCTAATCCCTGTTCAGATCGTTATGTTCTGTTTCCATTATCTTTATCCTAATCCCTGTTCAGATCGTTATGTTCTGTTTCCATTATCTTTAGCCTAATCCCTGTTCAGATCGTTATGTTCTGTTTCCATTATCTTTAGCCTAATCCCTGGTCAGATCTTTATGTTCTGTTTCCATTATCTTTAGCCTAATCCCTGTTCAGATCATTATGTTCTGTTTCCATTATCTTTAGCCTAATCCCTGGTCAGATCTTTATGTTCTGTTTCCATTATCTTTAGCCTAATCCCTGGTCAGATCGTTATGTTCTGTTTCCATTATCTTTAGCCTAATCCCTGTTCAGATCTTTATGTTCTGTTTCCATTATCTTTAGCCTAATCCCTGTTCAGATCGTTATGTTCTGTTTCCATTATCTTTAGCCTAATCCCTGTTCAGATCTTTATGTTCTGTTTCCATTATCTTTAGCCTAATCCCTGGTCAGATCGTTATGTTCTGTTTCCATTATCTTTATCCTAATCCCTGTTCAGATCGTTATGTTCTGTTTCCATTATCTTTAGCCTAATCCCTGGTCCGATCGTTATGTTCTGTTTCCATTATCTTTAGCCTAATCCCTGTTCAGATCGTTATGTTCTGTTTCCATTATCTTTAGCCTAATCCCTGTTCAGATCTTTATGTTCTGTTTCCATTATCTTTAGCCTAATCCCTGTTCAGATCTTTATGTTCTGTTTCCATTATCTTTAGCCTAATCCCTGGTCAGATCGTTATGTTCTGTTTCCATTATCTTTAGCCTAATCCCTGGTCAGATCGTTATGTTCTGTTTCCATTATCTTTAGCCTAATCCCTGGTCAGATCTTTATGTTCTGTTTCCATTATCTTTAGCCTAATCCCTGTTCATATTGTTATGTTCTGTTTCCATTATCTTTAGCCTAATCCCTGGTCAGATCGTTATGTTCTGTTTCCATTATCTTTAGCCTAATCCCTGTTCAGATCGTTATGTTCTGTTTCCATTATCTTTAGCCTAATCCCTGTCCAGATCGTTATGTTCTGTTTCCATTATCTTTAGCCTAATCCCTGTTCAGATCGTTATGTTCTGTTTCCATTATCTTTAGCCCAATCTCTGGAGTAAGACTTTTAAGCAGGTCAACATTCACAAGGCCGCAGGGCCAGACGGATTACCAGGACGTGTACTCCAAGCATGCGCTGACCAACTGGCAAGTGTCTTCACTGATATTTTCAACATGTCCCTGACTGAGTCTGTAATACCAACATGTTTCAAGCAGACCACCATAGTCCCTGTGCCCAAGAACACTAAAATAACTTGCCTGAATGACTATCGACCCGTAGCACTCACGTCTGTAGTCATGAAGTGCTTTGAAAGGCTGGTCATGGCTCACATCAACACCATTATCCCAGAAACCCTAGACCCACTCCAATTTGCATACCGCCCCAACAGATCCACAGATGATGCAATCTCTATTGCACTCCACACTGCCCTTTCCCACCTGGACAAGAGGAACACCTACGTGAGAATGCGATTCATTGACTACAGCTCAGCGTTCAACACCATAGTGCCCACAAAGCTCATCACTAAGCTAAGGACCCTGGGACTAAACACCTCCCTCTGCAACTGGATCCTGGACTTCCTGACGGGCTGCCTCCAGGTGGTAAGGGTAGGTAACAACACATCTGTCACGCTGATCCTCAACACGGGGGCCCCTCAGGGGTGCGTGCTCAGTCCCCTCCTGTACTCCCTGTTCACCCATGACTGCATGGCCAGGCATGACTCCAACACCATCATTAAGTTTGCCGACAACACAACAGTGTTAAGCCTCATCACTGACAACGATGAGACAGTCTATAGGGAGGAGGTCAGAAACAACCTCTCCCTCAATGTGATCAAGACAAAGGAGATGATTGTGGACTACAGGAAAAAAAGAGGACTGAGCACGCCCCCATTCTCATCGACGGGGCTGTAGTGGAGCGGGTCGAGTGTTTCAAGTTCCTTGGTGTCCACATCACCAACAAACTAACATGGTCCAAACACACCAAGACAGTCGTGAAAGAGGGCACGACAAACCCTATTCCCCCTCAGGAGACTGAAAAGATTTGGCATGGGTCCTCAGATCCTCAAAACGTTATACAGCTGCACCATCGAGAGCATCCTGACTGGTTGCATCACCGCCTGGTATGGCAACTGCTCGGCCTCCGACCGCAAGACACTATTTGCATTGCGAATGCCTAACAAGACACAACATACTTTGATCCAGTGTTTTCAAAGCTGGGAGACAGCTACATATCAAAATAGAAAACTAAACCCTCCATTTCTATTTGTGTTTGCACAAGCTGTTTTTTCTGTGAGGGATAAAACAACCAAAAGAAAACATGAAAATGACTTGTGTCCCTAAGTAGACAGTAGGTCAACTGAATAGTCACTCACTGTAAACCTAAAGGAGCTATAAGACCATTCACTGTCTGTGTGGGGTATCAGGTGTTAGGCTACTGTACACTAGTCCCTTAATGATGACAGTCTGTGTGGGGTATCAGGTGTTAGACTACTGTACACTAGTCCCTTAATGATGACAGTCTGTGTGGGGTATCAGGTGTTAGGCTACTGTACACTAGTCCCTTAATGATGACAGTCTGTGTGGGGTATCAGGTGTTAGGCTACTGTACACTAGTCCCTTAATGATGACAGTCTGTGTGGGGTATCAGGTGTTAGGCTACTGTACCCTAGTCCCTTAATGATGACAGTCTGTGTGGGGTATCAGGTGTTAGACTACTGTACACTAGTCCCTTAATGATGACAGTCTGTGTGGGGTATCAGGTGTTAGGCTACTGTACCCTAGTCCCTTAATGATGACAGTGAGGAGAGAAACACAGAGCAGCTCTTGGCCTGAAGACTGAGATCTGTTTCATGCAGACCTGGGTTCAAAAAGTATTTGAAATCTTTCAAATACTTTATCTTTGCTTGATTGAGCTTGCCTGCCGCAACGGAACCAATAGAAAAGTACCTTAAATATGCATCCCTGCCTAACTGGCACTCCAGGGAGCCTCAAGCAAATGCGCAAAGATTTTTTATGATTTCAAATACTCTTTGAACCCAGGTCTGGTCTAAACTGAGGTAACGGCCCAGGTTAAGTTGATTGGAGCTTTCTCCGATTTCCCACTCTGACTGATGGCTGCTCTCAGGTATTTAGACACACAAAAGGGTTTAATGTTCCTCTTGAGGGGAGGTGATGAAAGTTCCACCAAGGATCTACTTAGAGGAGGGCAGGAGGCAGTGGGGCAGGTAGGGAGGGAGGGGGATGTGGTGAGGCATGGGGAAGGCAGGGGAGACAGGTGGGAGATGGTGGGGGGAGGGTGGGTGGCGGTGGAAGAGGTAAGGTTGCAGTGGGGGAGGTGGGGGAGACGCTGGGTCAAGGGAGGACAGAGGAGGCAGGGGGGCGGAGTGAGGGGTTGTAAGTTACATATGGACAGACAGGTGTGAGGCTGGGGGGGGGGCAGATGGGGGAGGGTGAGGGGTTGTATGGATCAACAGACAGGTGTGAGGCTGGGGGGGGGCTGATGGGGGAGGGTGAGGGGTTGTATGGATCAACAGACAGGTGTGAGGCTGGGGGGGGCTGATGGAGGAGGGTGAGGGGTTGTATGGATCAACAGACAGGTGTGAGGCTGGGGGGGGGCTGATGGGGGAGGGTGAGGGGTTGTATGGATCAATAGACAGGTGAGATACCGCAGCAGCAGCAAGGAACACCACCATCTCAAGTCACGGAGCGAGCCCTCTCTCCATCACCCGATATCTGTCATTCTCACTCCTCTAGTGTAGTGTTAGATCACATTTCACCCAGCCAGGACAGAATACACTGTACTGTACTTCTAAAAGGAGTAGACTACTTCTCCTGCTGTTGTCAGGAGCCTTGTTCAGAAGGGTGCAAGGTTACAGAACACACAGTTAGAAGAGTATTCTGTAGAACAGATGTTATAGAATAGAGTCCATACATCTTGTTGTCAAAGGCCTTGTTCAGGACAACGTTACAGAAGAGACCCCTGACATGTTGACTGTTGTGTAGAGCAGATGGGGTTATGGAATAGGGAGTCGTGTCAGCTCTCCTCGTGACGTCTTTAAGACGTTCTGACCGTTTCACCTTACTGAAATGAATACACCCCAGGTGAGGAATGTGATATGATACCTGACACGGTTCTTATCGGCAGGTACTACAGCCCTCATTCCTTAGTGTCTGGTCTATCTGCAGATTGTTGTTCATAGGGAGGGAAAACATCAAGCAAGTCTTAACCTGCATGTCACAAAGTTAAGAAGGATCAACATGAAAAAGACATCAGGCTGTAACATTAAGCACAACAAGATGAAATAGAATACAGAGACCACAAATCAAAGTTTACTACATCCAGTATTGAAAAAACACAACAACTGTCGGAGAATCAGTTCCTGTTCAGTCAGTTTTCTAAGCTCCTTCACATGTTGAGACAGTAGACATAAAAGGAAATGAAAGTGTTTGGTTGAGAGAATTCCCCATATCACATAATCTTTCCAACGAAGTTGAAACCTGACACCGTAGTCGTTGAAATAATTATTCAAGCCTTTGGAGTTTGGCACCTTGTGTAATTCCACCTGTCATCATGCTCGGTTTGAAGTGTGTATGGGTGGGAGAGTGTGTGTGGGTAGATGAGTGTGTGTGTATGTGTGCGTGTGCGTGTGCGTATGTGTGTGTGTGTGTGTGTGTGTGTAGTGTACAACCTCAAAGATAGACATCTAGGTAGAGACACTATAAATCACCTACTAGTTACCTCTATTCTGTTTATATCCTTACTACTCATTAGTGTGTGACTTGGTCTACACAGCAGTCAACTGAGCTTTGAAAAAGCCTCACAGAGGCCTCAAACAGAATCCACAGTTCAATGGAATGTGGGTAAGAGAGGAGTGGTTCTATTCTTTTCTAGAACCCTGTGAGTCATCTTCAGGTATTCCATGGTGGAAGACAATCTCTTCAACCTATAGTCTACCGCAACGATTCTCAACTTGTGGGTCTGAGTAAAACATTTAATAAATAGAATACTCCGGTCTGAACTTAAATGACTTAAAGCAGGTAGAAAGTGTGTAGAAATTATAATTAACTATTTTTTTTATATATATACAGTGAGGGGAAAAAGTATTTGATCCCCTGCTGATTTTGTACGTTTGCCCACTGACAAAGAAATGATCAGTCTATAATTTTAATGGTAGGTTTATTTGAACAGTGAGAGACAGAATAACTTTTTAAAAAATCCAGAAAAATGCATGTCAAAAATGTTATGAATTGATTTGCATTTTAATGAGGGAAATAAGTATTTCATTAAGGTTTTGAGGCTGACGTTTGGCAACTCGAACCTTCAGCTCCCTCCACAGATTTTCTATGGGATTAAGGTCTGGAGACTGGCTAGGCCATTCCAGGACCTTAATTTGCTTCTTCTTGAGCCACTCCTTTGTTGCCTTGGCCGTGTGTTTTGGGTCATTGTCATGCTGGAATACCCATCCACGACCCATTTTCAATGCCCTGGCTGAGGGAAGGAGGTTCTCACCCAAGATTTGACGGTACATGGCCCCGTCCATCGTCCCTTTAATGTGGTGAAGTTGTCCTGTCCCCTTAGCAGAAAAACACCCCCAAAGCATAATGTTTCCACCTCCATGTTTGACGGTGGGGAAGGGGTGTTCTTGGGGTCATAGGCAGCATTCCTCCTCCTCCAAACACGGCGAGTTGAGTTGATGGCAAAGAGCTCGATTTTGGTCTCATCTGACCACAACACTTTCACCCAGTTCTCCTCTGAATCATTCAGATGTTCATTGGCAAACTTCAGACGGCCCTGTATATGTGCTTTCTTGAGCAGGGGGACCTTGCGGGCGCTGCAGGATTTCAGTCCTTCACGGCGTAGTGTGTTACCAACTGTTTTCTTGGTGACTATGGTCCCAGCTGCCTTGAGATCATTGACAAGATCCTCCCGTGTAGTTCTGGGCTGATTCCTCACCGTTCTCATGATCATTGCAACTCCACGAGGTGAGATCTTGCATGGAGCCCCAGGCAGAGGGAGATTGACAGTTATTTTGTGTTTCTTCCATTTGTGAATAACCGGACCAACTGTTGTCACCTTCTCACCAAGTTGCTTGGCGATGGTCTTGTAGCCCATTCCACCCTTGTGTAGGTCTACAATCTTGTCCCTGACATCCTTGGAGAGCTCTTTGGTCTTGGCCATGGTGGAGAGTTTGGAATCTGATTGATTGATTGCTTCTGTGGGCAGGTGTCTTTTATACAGGTAACAAACTGAGATTAGGAGCACTCCCTTTAAGAGTGTGCTCCTAATCTCAGCTCGTTACCTGTATAAAAGACACCTGTGAGCCAGAAATCTTTCTGATTGAGAGGGGGTCAAATACTTATTTCCCTCATTAAAATTAAAATCAATTTATAAAAATGTTTCCATCTCTGGAAATCTCTGGAAATAAATTCATAAATCCCAGTATTTTCAATATAGGGCTATTAGAAGTGCTATTTTGGTTGGTTTTGTGGTCTCAAACCAGAGTTTTTTAACATTCTTCATCAAGAATATGGGCAAAATGTAATTATTGACAATGAAAGAGGTGGGAATGTTGTTCCCTTGTCATATAATTGCTAAATGTACTACATTAAAAATAGTTTTCCAGATTGTATTTTGGTGATAATTTTTTCGCTAACCAAATATTGAGACAACCTGGTTCAATTTGAGTCCCAAGGCAAAACCAGTTGAGAACCACTGGTCTACCAGAAGTCTATTCCTATTCACAGGAGGAGCTTTGGTCTGAGGATTTCTCAGGTAGTCACCTGACATAGAAATGACCACAGCCTTATGAATTGGGCCTTTTAAATCAAATCAAATCAAATTGTATTCGTCACATACACGTGTTTAGCAAGTGGCCAGTGATTTCAATAGGCAGCAGCAGCCTCTAATATTCTAGTGATGGCTATTTAACAGTCTGATGGCCTTGAGCTGTTTTTCATTCTCTCGGTCCCAGCTTTGATGCACCTGAACTGACCTCGCCTTCAGGATGATAGCGGGGTGAACAGGCAGTGGCTCGGGTGGTTAATGTCCTTGATGATCTTTTTGGCCTTCCTGTGACATCGGGTGCTGTATGTGTCTTGGAGGGCGGGTAGTTTGCCCCCGGTAATGCGTTCGGCAGACCGCACTGCCCTCTGGAGAGCCCTGTGGAGAGCCGGGCGGTGCAGATGCCGTACCAGGCGGTGATACAGCCCGACAGGACGCTCTCAATTGTGCATCTGTAAAAGTTTGTGAGGGTTTTAGGTGTCAAGCCAAATTTCTTCTGCCTCCTGAGGTTGAAGAGGCTCTGTTGCGCCTTCTTCAACACACTGTCTGCGTGGGTGGACCATTTCAGTTTGAAAACAACTCATTCCCTGACCGGGAATCGAACCCAGGCTGCAGCGGTGAGAGCACCGAATCCTAACCACTAGACCACCAGATGAAGTTAGAATGGATCTAGTCTCGTGGGGTCGTCCTTCCAAATCTCGTCTCGTTCACTCAGAACGTGAGAAGCCTTGGTTTCTGAGCATATTACATCTAATACTGATTAGAGCCTATGCAACCTGCTGTACATATGGAGCAAGCTCATCATGTGTAATGCTGCCACCTGGTGGCTAAGATGTGTGACGGAAATTATGTACTGTTGTTTTTATACTATTTTTGTACTATTTTTTTAATTTTAGGGGGTAGATCAGCTTTAATATTGCAGATAGATTGTAACTTCCATCAATGTAATTGTCTGCATCACTTCCAATCCCCCATATGGTTTTTTCTTCTTTTTTTTCTCGCATATATATATACACATACATACACATATATATATACACATACATACACACATATATATATATACACATACATACACATATATATATACACATACATACATATATACACATACATACATATATACATACATATATATCCTTAAAAATATATATATATTTCCCTTTATTACTTTCCAACCCCACCATCCCTTCCCTAATTGGAGTAAACTAGTGAACAACAATGCTTAGGCCTCTACTTCATGCATATACATACTATATCAATTTTATGGACACAGTCAATAATTATATTTTGTTTGTTTTTACTCCTGAACTTCCTCCAATCATTTTCATGATTTCCATCTGGTATGCTTCTATATGCCATATCTTTCTAACTGTGCTCTTTCACAAAAGCTCACAATATATAACCTACAGTGGGGAGAACAAGTATTTGATACACTGCCGATTTTGCAGGTTTTCCTACTTACAAAGCATGTAGAGGTCTGTAATTTTTATCATAGGTACACTTCAACTGTGAGAGATGGAATCTAAAACAAAAATCCAGAAAATCACATTGTATGATTTTTAAGTAATTAATTTGCATTTTATTGCATGACATAAGTATTTGATACATCAGAAAAGCAGAACTTAATATTTGGTACAGAAACCTTTGTTTGCAATTACAGAGATCATACGTTTCCTGTAGGTCTTGACCAGGTTTGCACACACTGCAGCAGGGATTTTGGCCCACTCCTCCATACAGACCTTCTCCAGATCCTTCAGGTTTCGGGGCTGTCGCTGGGCAATACGGACTTTCAGCTCCCTCCAAAGATGTTCTATTGGGATCACGGCTGGAGACTGGCTAGGCCACGCCAGGACCTTGAGATGCTTCTTACGGAGCCACTCCTTAGTTGCCCTGGCTGTGTGTTTCGGGTCGTTGTCATGCTGGAAGACCCAGCCACGACCCATCTTCAATGCTCTTACTGAGGGAAGGAGGTTGTTGGCCAAGATCTCGCGATACATCCTCCCCTCAATACGGTGCAGTCGTCCTGTCCCCTTTGCAGAAAAGCATCCCCAAATAATTATGTTTCCACCTCCATGCTTCACGGTTGGGATGGTGTTCTTGGGGTTGTACTCATCCTTCTTCTTCCTCCAAACACGGCGAGTGGAGTTTAGACCAAAAAGCTCTATTTTTGTCTCATCAGACCACATTACCTTCTCCCATTCCACCTCTGGATCATCCAGATGGTTGCAAACTTCAGACGGGCCTGGACATGCGCTGGCTTGAGCAGGGGGACATTGTGTGTGCTGCAGGATTTTAATCTACGACGGCGTAGTGTGTTACTTATGGTTTTCTTTGAGACTGTGGTCCCAGCTCTCTTCAGGTCATTGACCAGGTCCTGCCGTGTAGTTCTGAGCTGATCCCTCACCTTCCTCATGATCATTGATGCCCCACGAGGTGAGATCTTGCATGGAGCCCCAGACCGAGGGTGATTGACCATCATCTTGAACTTCTTCCATTTTCTAATAATTGCGCCAAGAGTTGTTGCCTTCTCACCAAGCTGCTTGCCTATTGTCCTGTAGCCCATCCCAGCCTTGTGCAGGTCTACAATTTTATCCCTGATGTCCTTACACAGCTCTCTGGTCTTGGCCATTGTGGAGAGGTTGGAGTCTTGAGTGTGTGGACAGGGGTCTTTTATACAGGTAACGAGCTCAAACAGGTGCAGTTAATACAGGTAATGAGTAGAGAACAGGAGAGCTTCTTAAAGAAAAACTAACAGGTCTGTGAGAGCCGGAATTCTGACTGGTTGGTAGGTGATCAAATACTTATGTCATGCAATAAAATGCAAATTAATTACTTAAAAATCATACAATGTGATTTTCTGGATTTTCCTCTACATGCTTTGTAAGTAGGAAAACCTGCAAAATCGGCGTGTATCAAATACGTGTTCCCCCCACTGTATATACTTATTATGGACACAGCATGTCTTACACTAGGTATCTTGTTGTTATTAGTTGTTGTTATTAGTCCCATCCTTCAGCTCCATTCAACACCTCCCATCTATATCTTAACACCATCCATATTGGATTTCTATTTGCCATATATTTTTCAACTGTCAATTCAGGTAGCATTCAAAGTCCTGCATTTTTGTTAACCATGGCAACCAGCATTGTAAATAAAGAGATGTGCAGCCTCTGTGTCTGTGGATCCTTTCCCCTTAATGTATGTTTCATGTCAGCCAGACCTGTCTTTTCAAAGAAACACTATTTATTTAAATCTCTAGTTGAATAAAATAAGGAGTCTATGACTTCAGTCCTTGTTTCATTTTCACTCGTTATTATCTGGTAAATAACGGACAACCATTGATAACCAAGAAGATAATAAGGTGAGGAAACAGTCCATGATAGCCAGGCCATCTTTTCAAAGAAACATAATTTAATTATCTCTATTTGAGCAAAATAAGTAGTTTTGTCGTGATCACAAGAAAATCTGAACAATTCAGGTAAAGGGCACCACAGTCAAGCAGAAAAATCTGAATGTTCTATCATACAGTGAGAACAATTCGTTTCCCTGGCTACTTAGAAATACTATAAAAACTTAATGAATAGATGACATTCACTGCTATAAACCTGTCTCCAATATAATCGCATAGTTTACACAGACCCACCGCGGACCTTTGACAGTAAATCTCTGTGTGAAAAGGCTTCCCATGGTCTGTTTTGTCAACGAACTCAATGTACTCCAAACACTGGTGGTAACCAGATGATCCCAATAATTTACTGTATGTAGCCTAGTAAACGATGCCCCCCTCTGGTATGTTCTGTTGGGAACAGTCTGGGACTCGTTGTTGTCGTTTACCTGTTTACTACTCAAATATATTTGACATATAAAGTCAAAGACGAAATTAACTGCAAAACACTGGTCTCAAATGTACTAGGCTACACAGAACCACGGCAGACGCATTGTAAATTGAAAGGCTTTCCACCATTTTAAACCGTGTCCCAGTCCAACATGCCTAGCTCTGCCCACTGGGGCGTGGCTTGTGGAGCGCTCTTTGAAATAAGCGCTCCTATCGTCAGTGTTCCACCGGATCCAGTTATCTCACCACACCGGTTTCAAACAGTTTCAAAGCAGCAGACACCAACTGTTTCAAACACAGACACTAGGGGATGCACTTGCGCTATACGTTCTCACACAGTAGCCTAATGACAGATATCTGCCAGAGTAAAATCAAGAGGAAACAGACTCTTCTTGAAAAGTTTACTGATGATGTCACAGTGTCTAACCTCTCATGAACACCCCAGTCTCTTTTCTTCAGTCCATATGTTCCGAAGACAACTTTTACAAACTTCCATGACCCACCACCCATCATGTCATCTGATCAGTCCAGCAATCAGGGAGCTAGAAGAGACCCAAAAATGACATTTTACAAGATGTCAATAGCCTCCTGTAGGCTGTTAACCTCGTACAAACCATCCTGATCTCGCCTGCTTACATTCTGTTTCGCTAAATGTATCCTTTTAGTGTAACAGAATGTATGCTCGGGAGATCAGGATGGTTCATACAAGGCTAGTAGGCTGTGGCCGATGCCTGTTGATTCACACCGCTCAACACAATACTAGGCTATTGTTTCGTTTATCGTCCCATGAAACAGTAGGCTTACATCACTACTATACTACTGGGCCTATCAGACTAGGATACACTTGAAAACGAAAGAAAGAAAGAAAGAAAGAAAGAAAGAAAGAAAGAAAGAAAGAAAGAAAGAAAGAAAGAAAGAAAGAAAGAAAGAAAGAAAGAACATGGAACCTTTTCTGGCAAGACATCTTGGAGATGCTACCACAATGATATGGTGCTGCTTACCACCAATGAACTGAAGTACATTTTTCCATATTGCTACATTGCCTTATCAGCTGTTAGTTTAATATTACATGTTACAATTGACAATACGGCACGGGGGGCCAGTATGAAAAATAAAATAATAAAAAAAATAATGTATGCACTCACTAACTGTAAGTCGCTCTGGATAAGAGCGTCTGCTAAATGACTAAAATGTAATGTAATGTATAGACCTCCTTCATTATCCTCAGTCTTGAACCCAGGCCGTTCTAGTGTGGACCCGTAGTCCATTGAAAATCGACATTGTTTCTTTAAGATTCGACTTTCAGGCCATCAGCGGGTCTGTCTGTTCATTGTTTGAGAGAGAGAGAGAAAGAGAGCGAGTTGAGGTTGATATTTTGGGCGCTGAGGACAAGTCGTGCATAATATCAGCGGAGCAGCTGCGGTGGAAACAGCACAGAACGCCTCTGTTGAGCGCATATCCTACAAGAGACAACATGGGTAAGTCATCTACATTTGATATGGTACCTCTAATAGGCTATTTATAGCCAATCAACCACAACCAAACGATACATTTTCTTTGGTATTCTTGGAATTATTTTCACATTATAACATATATTAGGCTATGGCTGGCATGAGAGGGTAAAATTGCCTATTCTCACTGGCAAAGCCCAGTACTAAGTGGTTTATTTAATGCTTCTAGAGGCACATACTAGCCTACTTTTCAGAAGTGCCCTGTCGCGTTTGCTTTCACATACAATTTCTTCATTTTTACCAACAGAACGTGTTCTAAGTACTATTTGTTTGAGGAAAGTAGCAAGTTAATTAATTATAGGCCACTTTGCAACAATTTGAACAAAATGGGATTCAGTTAGTAAAATGTTTCACCTGCTTCCTAGGGCATACAGGGCTGTGATATCACTGAGAAGTTAATTGAGGTCCCTAATAGGTCCTAGTATCTTTATTAGTATAGTTCCTCCCTGCAGTTGTCAAGGGGGACTTTTGAGGCCAGAACAGTGCAAATAGAGAGAAGTGGAACTGTTTAAACTAGGTAGAAAACCCCTGCACCTGTTGCTGGGTGAAGATGCTATTTTCCTTCCTATGTGTACTGCTATCTTGTCAAAATAACCAAATTGCTTGAACATAAGTATTGAGACTATGAGAGTAAAGTGTGGATTATCAAATGTTCGTTGTTATCACTGCATATGATGGCAGTTAGTCAGTGTTCTTTCATTGGCAAACTTTTTAATTGGTTTAAAACTCATTTCCAGACCAGCGTTATTATGCAACCTGGAAGACAGCCTGAACACACACACACACACACACACACATACACATACACACAACCCTGGAGTCGCCGAGTGCATGTGTATTATGCCCCTTCCAGCCATTCTGTACCAACTGTAATAATGGTACCAGCTCCAGCCAGTCTTCTGAGGGAGGGAGGGAGAGAGAGATCGTTCCCCACTTCCACCAGACTTTTGGATATCCGTCTGGCTGTCACAAGCCTCCTTCTGCTCCTATAAACCCCAGTGTGTGTGCTGGAGGTGGCTCTGGCTATTGTTTGCTTGACATTGGTGTCCCTTGTCTTCCCACACTGCACCGAGTGTTGTCTCTGCAGTCACACAAGCAGCCTCTCTCTCTCTTTCTTCTTCTCTCTTTCTCTGTCCTCCCTCTTTTCTCACACTCCCCGTGGTGTGAGCGGTGATTGGAGCGGGGGTTAGTGCTGGGGTTGGGACAGACAGACAGATCCTCACGTCCTAAGGGCCCATTCACAGCACATGACTCTGGGGAAGAATGCCCATCAGCTAGCAGACAGACTGAATGCTACTGTGCATAGAGAACAGACCAGTCCGTCCTCACAGAGTAACCCAGGGATGAGCTTTTTTACGACCACAGCTGGATAGTGTATTGGCTGTAGCCAGATCTTTACAGTATACAGTTGTTGTTTATTCATCCATGTAGTCACAGTGACGTTGTATGTTCATTACCACTCCCCTGGTGATGTGTTCATTACCACTCCCCTGGTGATGTGTTCATTACCACTCCCCTGGTGATGTGTTCATTACCACTCCCCTGGCGATGTGTTCATTACCACTCCCCTGGTGATGTGTTCATTACCACTCCCCTGGCGATGTGTTCATTACCACTCCCCTGGTGATGTGTTCATTACCACTCCCCTGGTGATGTGTTCATTACCACTCCCCTGGTGATGTGTTCATTACCACTCCCCTGGTGATGTGTTCATTACCACTCCCCTGGTGATGTGTTCATTACCACTCCCCTGGTGATGTGTTCATTACCACTCCCCTGGTGATGTGTTCATTACCACTCCCCTGGCGATGTGTTCATTACCACTCCCCTGGCGATGTGTTCATTACCACTCCCCTGGCGATGTGTTCATTACCACTCCCCTGGTGATGTGTTCATTACCACTCCCCTGGCGATGTGTTCATTACCACTCCCCTGGTGATGTGTTCATTACCACTCCCCTGGTGATGTGTTCATTACCACTCCCCTGGTGATGTGTTCATTACCACTCCCCTGGTGATGTGTTCATTACCACTCCCCTGGTGATGTGTTCATTACCACTCCCCTGGTGATGTGTTCATTACCACTCCCCTGGTGATGTGTTCATTACCACTCCCCTGGTGATGTGTTCATTACCACTCCCCTGGTGATGTGTTCATTACCACTCCCCTGGTGATGTGTTCATTACCACTCCCCTGGTGATGTGTTCATTACCACTCCCCTGGTGATGTGTTCATTACCACTCCCCTGGTGATGTGTTCATTACCACTCCCCTGGCGATGTGTTCATTACCACTCCCCTGGTGATGTGTTCATTACCACTCCCCTGGTGATGTGTTCATTACCTCCTCACATGTTGTTATATCCTGTCTTGGTGGTTGTGACTGCTGTAGAAAGAGTCTGGGAGGATTGCCCTATGCTTCTCTAGAGGTAACCCATACATAACCCTACATTAACCCCTATGTGGTTATGTCCTGTCCTATAGGTTGTTATGACTGCTGTATGAAGTGCCTGGGAGGAGTACCCTATTGCTCCCTGGTGGCCACTATGCTATGTTTCTCAGGGATAGCTCTGTTCTGTGGCTGTGGTCACCAGGCCCTCACTGAGACGGAGAGACTCATCGAGACATACTTCGCCCGTAACCTACAGGACTACATTACCCTGGCCTACCTGTGAGTGGCTCAAAGGCTATTGCTTTATCCCTAACCTACCCCCTACGAATACCTGAAACTGATTAGAAAAGAGGTGGCCAAGACCTAGAAGGCTTTAAAGCTGGGCTGGAATAAAAATCACAATTGTTTTGGTGATCCAGGACCAGGATTGGCCACCTCTGGTTTAGATGTTCCCTAAGTCTACTGTATAAGTATTTTAAACTAAATGGTAGCCCTCATGTTAACGGTACACCTCATGTTAATGGTACACCTCATGTTAACGGTACACCTCATGTTAACGGTACACCTCATGTTAACGGTACACCTCATGTTAACGGTACACCTCATGTTAACGGTACACCTCATGTTAACGGTACACCTCATGTTAACGGTACACCTCATGTTAACGGTACACCTCATGTTAACGGTACACCTCATGTTAACGGTACACCTCATGTTAATGGTACACCTCATGTTAACGGTACACCTCATGTTAACGGTACACCTCATGTTAACAGTACACCTCATGTTAATGGTACACCTCATGTTAACGGTACACCTCATGTTAATGGTACACCTCATGTTAACAGTACACCTCATGTTAACGGTACACCTCATGTTAACAGTACACCTCATGTTAACGGTACACCTCATGTTAATGGTACACCTCATGTTAATGGTACACCTCATGTTAATGGTACACCTCATGTTAATGGTACACCTCATGTTAACGGTACACCTCATGTTAACGGTACACCTCATGTTAACAGTACACCTCATGTTAACGGTACACCTCATGTTAATGGTACACCTCATGTTAACGGTACACCTCATGTTAATGGTACACCTCATGTTAACGGTACACCTCATGTTAACGGTACACCTCATGTTAACGGTACACCTCATGTTAATGGTACACCTCATGTTAATGGTACACCTCATGTTAATGGTAAACCTCATGTTAATGGTACACCTCATGTTAATGGTACACCTCTGTAGTGATGTGTCCTTTTACCCCTCTCCCTCCTCTCCCTCTCCCTCCTCCCCTCTTCCTCCATAGTATCCAGTACTTCCAGTATGTTATCTATGGCCTGGCTTCATTCTTCTTCCTCTACTGCATCGTACTGCTGGCGGAGGGATTCTACACCACCAGCGCCGCCAAGCAGACCTTTGGAGAGTTCAGGAGCACCCTGTGTGGACGCTGTCTTAGTAGCACGGTGAGAGAGTGGGGGCAATGGTGGAGTGGAGGTGTAATGGTAACAGGGTGGGGTAGAGGTGTGATGGTAACAGGGTGGGGTAGAGGTGTGATGGTAACAGGGTGGGGTAGAGGTGTGATGGTAACAGGGTGGGGTAGAGGTGTGATGGTAACAGGGTGGAGTAGAGGTGTGATGGTAACAGGGTGGGGTAGAGGTGTATGGTAACAGGGTGGGGTAGAGGTGTGATGGAAACAGGGTGGGGTAGAGGTGTGATGGGAACAGGGTGGGGTAGAGGTGTGATGGGAACAGGGTGGGGTAGAGGTGTGATGGTAACAGGGTGGGGTAGAGGTGTGATGGGAACAGGGTGGGGTAGAGGTGTGATGGTAACAGGGTGGGGTAGAGGTGTGGTGGTAACAGGGTGGGGTGGAGGTGTGATGGTAACAGGGTGGGGTAGAGGTGTGATGGTAACAGGGTGGGGTAGAGGTGTGATGGTAACAGGGTGGGGTAGAGGTGTGATGGGAACAGGGTGGGGTAGAGGTGTGATGGGAACAGGGTGGGGTAGAGGTGTGATGGGAACAGGGTGGGGTAGAGGTGTGATGGTAACAGGGTGGGGTAGAGGTGTGATGGTAACAGGGTGGGGTAGAGGTGTGGTGGTAACAGGGTGGGGTAGAGGTGTGATGGTAACGGGGTGGAGGTGTGATGGTAACAGGGTGGGGTAGAGGTGTGATGGTAACAGGGTGGGGTAGAGGTGTGATGGTAACAGGGTGGAGTAGAGGTGTGATGGTAATGGGGTGGAGGTGTGATGGTAACAGGGTGGGGTGGAGGTGTGGTGGTAACAGGGTGGGGTAGAGGTGTGATGGTAACAGGGTGGGGTAGAGGTGTGATGGTAACGGGGTGGGGTAGAGGTGTGATGGGAACAGGGTGGGGTAGAGGTGTGATGGGAACAGGGTGGGGTAGAGGTGTATGGTAACAGGGTGGGGTGGAGGTGTGGTGGTAAGAGGATGGAGGAAAGGCTGGGTGAGGAGGTAGTTGAGAGGATGGGGTGTAGGTAGAGTGGGGGGTGAGGAGGATGGGGTGAAGGTATAGTGGGGGGTGAGGAGGTAGCTCAGAGGATGGGGTGAAGGTAGAGTGGGGGGTGAGGAGGTAGTTCAGAGGATGGGGTGAAGGTAGAGTGGGGGGTGAGGAGGTAGTTCAGAGGATGGGGTGAAGGTAGAGTAGGGCTGAGGCTAGTAGGATAGTGGTAAGGTTGAGGGTGGAGATGAGAGCTCAACAAAACTGTAAAAGTTGCACTTCCCTGATTCATTTTTGGCCTGTTACGATTCATAATACCTAAACATCCATCCATCTCTCTCCCTTCATCTCCAGTTTATATTAATAACGTACCTGCTGGTGGTGGTGTGGCTGTTGGTGTTTGCCTTCTCTGCCTTGCCTGTCTACTTCTTCTACAACATGGCCGCTACCTGCCACACCATCACCGTCCTGACTGAGACCCCAGCTAGCATCAACCAGCTCTGTATCGACGCCAGGCAGTACGGTAAGGAAAGAACTTCACCTCACTGTAGTTCTCTGTATGATCCATTATGTTTATTCATATGGTAACAAATCAACCTTACCTCACTGTAGTTCTCGATACGACCTAATCATTCATGTGGATTCAGGTTGCTCAATTCAATTAATTCAAATCTACTCTGCGGAAATTTGGAGTGACAATGCCAACTGTGAAAGCTGAAATTTTACAGCAGAGAATCAGAAATGTGTAATTTTTTCTTCAATTTCTTTCAGGGCTCCTACCATGGAATGCGATGCCAGGCAAAGCTTGTGGAATGACACTGTCCACTGTCTGCAAAACCAGAGAGGTCAGTAATACAGTTTGTCTCATGATAAAACTTGGCAGGACACGTTAAAAACAAAGCGTCTCTAGAGTGTAGAATGTCAACTTCTCTGACATATTTCCAGAATGACCACATGATCACTGACTCATCTCTGACTCTGATTTGACCTTTTACAGTTCCGTCTGACCTACGACCTGTACATCGCAGCGTTCGCCGGGGCTGGCATCACACTCTTGGCGCTGGTGAGTGACCCTGCCCTAACCTCTTAACTGAGACCAGATTGGCTACAGCTTTACAATGGAGTTGTGTCCCATGTGACGTAGTCAGTGTAGGTGTTCAGGAATGCCAGAGTGTCAGGCCTCCATGGCTGACGAGTCTCACTGTAGCTCTCTGTTCTTTGACTTGAGTTCTCAGCTGATTATAATGATAAACACCATAATAACGTCATAACGTCTGGTACTTTTCTTGCTGGGAAGATCCCATAGTTACATTGCCGTATCAGTACACTGTTAATGTAGCCTACTGTAGATGCTCAGAATTATACTGAGATTGTCATGGACCTTGATGAACAGGAAATGGGGCTCAATTCTGTCTTCTCTCTTTCCTTTCGTTCTCTTTCTTTCCCTCCGTTCTCTTTCTTTCCCTCTTTCTCCATCTCTCTCTCTAGCTCACCTACATGGTGTCCACCACCTATAACTTTGCGTTGCTGCGGTACCTGGGGAGAAAGGGCATCGGCACGCGGTGTTAGACTCTCCACTTCCTCCCTCCTGTCTCTCGATCTGACACAGAGACACCCAGAGGGAACACTATGACTCCCTGACACCCCTCTACCTATCCTCAACACCACCGGTGGAGTTGATTCTTTGAACTTAAATGATTGCTTCCTTCAGTGAATTCTGTTCTGTCCATTTTCCCTTCAAGACCCACCAGCGTTTCCCTGTACTGTGTCTTCATAGCATAATGGGTGGTTCAGTGGAAGTTTTGTTGAGGAACCCAGACGTATACTACCGTTTTGTGCTGCTTTGTCACACTGTCTTTCTCATGTTATATTTAGTTTGCTCTGAAGCTGTCTTCAAGTTTTCTGTATTTTGTTATTCTCCATGTGTATTTTATCATGTGTGTGTGTGTCACCAAATGTTTGTAAAGATTGACGTAATCTTCCTCATATACTGAGGTTAGTGTGCCTGGCATATACTCCATGTTTTATCTTTCTTCACTTTTAAAAGAAATCGCAATGTAAAACCTAACTAATCATTTTGGTAACATAACAAATAATTTTATTTTACAAATATCTTCAGTTATAAATGTCACACTGATTTATGGTTAGGGACTACTTGCCTACTTTAGCCTATGGGATTATAATCAGTTACCATGGGTACCATCCCTCACATCTGGTTGCCATGGTGCCAGACAAGCGTGCATTTGCAGTTCTTCTCTCTGACCTCAGGGCCTTTTCTCACGGGCAGCAGAAAGGCCTCAACAATGGAGGCCGCCCCGCATAGGACTTCTTAGAAAACTAACCAATCAGAGGGGGTTCCAAGGGTCCACCTGCCCCGGCCCCCGGGTGGGAGATGGAAGGGGGGGGGTCTGTATGACAAGGCCCCTTTGTTACTATAGGGACCTTGGTCTGTGGCAAGGGTCATATTGAATGTCAGAGGGAGAGGGTCTTCATGACAAAGACAGGGTAAAGGCTGAATACTTCTCTCAATGGCCTGAATACAACCCTTCTGTGATGGGCCCACTGCTGCACGACACCCCATCTGTTGGAGGTGATTGACCCTGTGAAGGGATTTGGAATGAAAAGGGTTAACATTTGTTTGAACGAAGGGATTTCTCATGTGAGAAAAGGGACAGTATGTTTAGTGAGTTTGTGTTGGTACAGATCAAGAGGAGAAGTCCTTAATTTCTCTGTTTTTAATGTTAAGATGGTAAAGTTGTTACAGGTGCTTACTTTTTTAGCAACCTTTTATGTTATTTAGAAGTTTAAAATATCTCTTAAGATGCTTGACTCTGTTTGGCACTACATTGAGGTGATATTATTATTATTATTGCTCTCCCTTCTGGCGGTATATATGGTATCGTTTGCAAGGGATGAGGTTCTTATATAGAGGCAAAACGATGCAGTTTGGTCTCTGTAGCTGTCTAGAAAATAATTAGTAGTTATTGTATAACACCCTACTACTTACTGTAGATAAATGTACTAATCTTAATGACAATTTAAACTTTGTTTAAACAAAAGACGGCTTCTTTAACTAACAAAATATATTGTAACATACTGTGAGTATAGGTTATCCAATTGGGTGGAAGCTTTATCCAGCAGCACAGGTTGGTTTTGTGAATTGACAGCTGGCTGTTTGTTTCTTTTGTGTTTTTATGATACCATGTTGGTTTGGTAATAAAATATGGTCTCTCCTTTTTAAAGAAGTTGTTCTCTCTCTTTCTGTTACGACCGGGTATCGAACCCATGATGTCCATGCTACTCTAAGGTTAATACTACTTTGTGTGCCCTGCAAGCTCCTCGACGTGGCATTTAGTTATTAACATTTATGTAAAGTCTGCCACGGGAAACTAGGCTGCTCATCACACAAGCATAGCTCACTGAACCAACTCTGTTACACCTCTCAATATCAGTAAATGTTTTGTGTGAGAAAAGCCTGGTGTTGTATTCTCTGATTGGTTTGATGCTACTGTAGGCCATGACCTCCTGGGACTGGTGTCGTATTCTCTGATTGGTTTGATGCTACTGTAGGCCGTGACCTCCTGGGACTGGTGTCGTATTCTCTGATTGGTTTGATGCTACTGTAGGCCGTGACCTCCTGGGACTGGTGTCGTATTCTCTGATTGGTTTGATGCTACTGTAGGCCGTGACCTCCTGGGACTGGTGTCGTATTCTCTGATTCGCTCATCGCTTCTCTTCCCCACAGATACACTGCTCCCTCCACCTGGCAGTCAGACGGGTAGGCCTAAAGGAAGAGAGAAGGCGGGGGAAGGAGGAGAGGAAGAGCTACGAGCTGTACGGTAGACTGCAGAAGGACATAGGAGGGACAATGCACTCCCCTTACGCCCCCCACATCATATCTGATAGTCTACCTCCTGACTGACCCCCTCCATCCTCCATGGTAACCCCTGAGAACAATCAATTGGAGCTGACTCCTTAAACTTGAAGTGCCAGTTTCCCGGACCCAGATTAAGCCTAATCCTGGATTTTTAAAAGCACTTTCAGTGGAGAATCTCCATTGATCATGCTTTTTAATCCAGGACTTGGCCTACTAATCTGAGCCCGGGAAACTGTCCCGCGAAAGGTTCCTCCCTAATATTGAAAACAATTTATATTTGCTTTATATCCTTAGTCTTTAAACCCAGACACCCCTCTTGTGTCTTCTTAGCCTAGTGGGTGGTTTAGTTTGGAGAGCTGTTGAGATTCCTGCAGAGTATACTTCTGCTTTGGATCTAGCAAGTCCTTTTAGGACCAGGCCAGATCCATTGTCAGGATATTATTCCATGTTAAAATACAGATTCTGTATGTATTTATATACAGATGATCTGACTCTAGCCATACATTGGCTCTATGAAGTCCTATGAAGTTGCTTCAAGTGTGTTCATTTTGATGTAGGTTTACATGACTTGTGTTCCAGCTTAAATTCATAGTTAGATGTATGAGTTGTACACAGTGCAGATGTTGGACCTATTTGGCCTTGATCTTTTCATGTCCTTCTCTGAGGGGACGAATATGAAATGTTACCATATCAAATGTGTTTTGCTTTTCTGGCCAAATCAATGTAAATAAAGAAGATATGCAATACCCTAACTATCCCTTTTTTATGATCCGATGCTAGCAATGTAGTTTCTAAAGAGTCATGCACTCAACACCACACTGTCGAAAAGAAGGCCAAAACCACATACAAGCCAGTTCCTGTATTTGGTATGTTGCATGTTTGTTTTTATTAGTTGTCATACAGTATTGGATAGTAGTCACATGTACATCAGTCTTTCTGCATCTCATATGGAACCCTATTCCCTATATAGTGACATCATTCTGACCAGGGGCCATAGGGCTGATTCCCTATACAGTGGGGCCATAGGGCTGATTCCCTATATAGTGGGGCCATAGGGCTGATTCCCTATATAGTGACATCATTCTGACCAGGGGCCATAGGACTGATTCCCTATATAGTGGGGCCATAGGACTGATTCCCTATATAGTGGGGCCATAGGACTGATTCCCTATATAGTGACATCATTCTGACCAGGGGCCATAGGGCTGATTCCCTATATAGTGGGGCCATAGGGCTGATTCCCTATATAGTGGGGCCATAGGATATAGTGGGGCCATAGGACTGATTCCCTATATAGTGGGGCCATAGGACTGATTCCCTATATAGTGGGGCCATAGGACTGATTCCCTATACAGTGGGGCCATAGGACTGATTCCCTATATAGTGGGGCCATAGGACTGATTCCCTATATAGTGGGGCCATAGGACTGATTCCCTATATAGTGGGGCCATAGGGCTGATTCCCTATACAGTGGGGCCATAGGGCTGATTCCCTATATAGTGGGGCCATAGGGCTGATTCCCTATACAGTGGGGCCATAGGACTGATTCCCTATATAGTGGGGCCATAGGGCTGATTCCCTATATAGTGGGGCCATAGGACTGATTCCCTATATAGTGGGGCCATAGGACTGATTCCCTATACAGTGGGGCCATAGGACTGATTCCCTATACAGTGGGGCCATAGGGCTGATTCCCTATACAGTGGGGCCATAGGACTGATTCCCTATATAGTGGGGCCATAGGGCTGATTCCCTATATAGTGGGGCCATAGGACTGATTCCCTATATAGTGGGGCCATAGGACTGATTCCCTATACAGTGGGGCCATAGGACTGATTCCCTATATAGTGGGGCCATAGGGCTGATTCCCTATACAGTGGGGCCATAGGGCTGATTCCCTATATAGTGGGGCCATAGGGCTGATTCCCTATACAGTGGGGCCATAGGGCTGATTCCCTATATAGTGGGGCCATAGGGCTGATTCCCTATATAGTGGGGCCATAGGGCTGATTCCCTATACAGTGGGGCCATAGGACTGATTCCCTATATAGTGGGGCCATAGGACTGATGCCCTATATAGTGACATCATTCTGACCAGGGGCCATAGGGCTGATTCCCTATATAGTGGGGCCATAGGACTGATTCCCTATATAGTGGGGCCATAGGACTGATTCCCTATATAGTGGGGCCATAGGGCTCTGGTCAAAAGTAGTGCTCTATGTGATGTAGTAATTGGGTGCCATTTGGAACGCAGCTCTGTAAAGGGACAGTCTTAACCTCCGTAGGGTAACAAAGAGAGGTTTTAAGGAAGGTTTGATATTGGATTTACAACAAACAATCAACAGATATACAGTAATAATCCTACATCACAACTGTATGGTAGTCAGTTAACACACCTCTTACTCAGCTCAAAGCAGATTAACAAACACTTAGGTGAGGTTAGAAATGACATTTTAGTCAGTTCGTACAGTATTATTGAGGATTTAAATGATTGTACGGTTATTTCAGTAATGAAATGAATGCCCTTTCCAATGTACATGTAGCCATGTCTTTGTGCACTGTGGCAAGCCCAAAGGAAACATTACTGTGTACATTGTTCTTATTCATTAAACATATAGATAAAAAACAAAACGGGTCATCAACATTGGTTATTGGGAGTGAGACGACTAGATGGTGAGGAGACGAGAACTGTATGTTAACAGATTGAATAGATTCTCAGGAATATAGTTTACATAGCAGTGGAATGTGATGTCTGACCTTCCATTGGGTAAAATACATCACATGTATAGTTGTTTTTTTCTGTTAAAACAAGCCATTCACATCTGTTAATACTTCCCTTTTGTTGCACACCATGACCTGGAACATTCCAAGTGTAATTTTGTTATACTGTTTTTCTAAATACCACAGGTTGAGTGAATTGACAAGACAATCAACATCATCAATAGATACAGGTGTACCATGACATCAGAGTGAACATAACACAGTGCTAAGGTTTCATTGAACGGTTGGCTCTTTCACAGTGGGCCTCTCTGCTCTACCAGACAGTCATCTCATTTCAATTGAGAGGCAGATTACTTTTACCAACATAACTTTAAAAGATATGAAGAAATGTAACTTGAATCAGTGAATTTCACATGCTACACGCATGCAAATAAAATAATGTATTGTAGTAGTACTGCAACACTGCATTGGTTGATTAATTTGGTAGGCATAGCAACAGTACCATGTTGACGACTAGGTAAAATACTGGAAACAGACAGACAACTGAATAGTCATATGTGGATTCAGGCATCAGAAGTACTGTATAACATCAGGAATGCTGAATAACTACCAAATAAGGTCATAAAAATATGTATCAAACTGATCCTTTACTTTAGACTACATCATTCAAATCCAGTGAGGGCAGGCCAGCATAGGTACATATTTAAGTAAAATAACAAGACAAACATTAAGTACCCAAACATATAACAATGTTTTTAAGATAATGCTCACTTATGTTTCCCTCTTATCAATACCTATGGGAGAAAATTCAATATCTGTACATTAAAAGGTACAATAATTTCTCTCTGTAGGTTGTTTCACATTCAAATAGAACTTTAAATCAACGAATATCAACAAGCCATTTCAGAGAAGTAGAGGGGTGGGGCCTATGGTATTAGATTAAGGACTGGAATGTTCTTATATTCTGTCTAGAATGTTCTCTGACTGGAACGCTCTAGAGCTACCAATGTTCTAGATTCTATAAAGGTTCTACAACTTCCAATGTTCTATCTAGAACCTAGAATGTTCCAGAACTGTCAGTGTTCTAGAGCAGGGCCCATGCGGTAGACAGGCAAGGCAGTAGGGCTGAGAAACAAACCATCACCACTCTTCCTTAGTGACACACCAACCCAAACACAAGTTACAGGATATAAAACCCACAGTAAATATCAGAACATAAATTAACTTCAGAAAAGAAAAATGGATCTGCCATACGCCAAACAAAAACATTATATCCCTAACATTGATGTGTCAAGAGAGACCTACTATAAAATGAAAGGGATCTCACAAAAAAGGTACGTACCGTAGTAGGTAAGGGATAAAATTAAAGCAGGTACGTATCGTGGTAGGTAAGGGATGAAATTAAAGCAGGTACGTACCGTAGTAGGTAAGGGATGAAATTAAAGCAGGTACGTACCGTGGTAGGTAAGGGATGGAATTAAAGCAGGCATCTCCTACAACTCTCACACGTAGGCCTAACACTTCTCAGATTCAGACAAACCTAGAGAGCCTATAGGACATTTGGAAAAAATACTGTATAATCTGGTATAGATACAAAGTACCTCAAATAGATACATACCCAGTGTTAACAGATATGACAGAACAGAAACTCAAATAGATATGTACCCAGTGTTAACAGATATGACAGAACAGAAACTCAAAAAGATAGACAGGTCCATAAATATTTGGACATTGACCAAGTTATTATTTTAGCCATCTACCACAGCATATTGGAGTTGAAATTAAATAGTGCAGACTTTTAGCTTTAATTTGAGGGTATTTACATCCAAATTGGGTGAACGGTGTAGGAATTACAGCATTTTCTATATGTGGTCCCCCCCTTTTTAAGGGACCAAAAGTAATTGGACAATTGTCTGCTCAGCTGTTCCATGGCCAGGTGTGTTATTCCCTCATTAGTTCATTACAAGGAAGCAGATAAAAGGTCTAGAGTTGGAATCTGTTGCTGTTAACCCTCAATATGAAGTCCAAAGAGCTGTCATAGCAAAAACATTACATGTGGCCAAATCAACTATTTGGTACATTCTTAAAAAGAAAGAATGCACTGGTGAGCTCAGGAACACAAAAAGGCCCGGAAGACCACGGAAAACAACTGTGGTGGATGACAGAATAATTAAACCCCTTCACAACAGTTGGCCAGATCAAGAACACCCTCCAGGAGGCAGGCGTATCTGTGTCTAAGTCGACAACCAAGAGAAGACTTCACCAGAGTAAATACAGAGGGTTTACCATAAGATGTAAACCATTGGTAAGCCTCAAAAACAGGAAGACCAGATTTGCCAAAAAAAACATCTAAAAAAGCCTGTACAGTTCTGGAACAACATCCTATGGACAGATGAGACAAAGATCAACTTGTACCAGAATGATGGGAAGAGAAGAGTATGGAGAAGGGAAGGAACTGCTCATGATCCGAAGCATACCACCTCATCTGTGAAGCATGGTGGAGGTAGTGTTATGGCGTGGGCATGTATGGCTGCCAGTGGAACTGGATCCCTTGTATTTATTGATGATGTGACTGCTGACAAAAGCAGCAGGATGAATTCTGAAGTGTTTAGGGCTTTTTTTACCTGCTCAGATTCAGCCAAATGCTTCAAAACTCATTGGACGGCACTTCACAGTGCAGATGGACAATGACCCGAAGCATACTGCGAAAGCAACCCAATACTTTTTTAAGGCAACGTGGAATGTTCTGCAATGGCCAAGTCAATCACCTGACCTGAATCCAATCGAGCATGCATTTCACTTGCTGAAGGCAAAACTGAAGGCAAAACGCCCCAAGAACAAGCAGGAACTGAAGACAGCTGCAGTAAAGGCCTGGCAGAGCATCACCAGGAAAGAAACCCAGCATCTAGTGATGTCTATGGGTTCCAGACTTCAGGCAGTCATTGACTGCAAAGGATTTGCAACCAAGTATTCAAACTCACAATTTAATTTATGATTATGTTAGTTTGTCCTATTACTTTTGAGCCCTTGAAATTGGGGGGCAATGTATAAAAATGGTTGTAATTCCTACACGGTTCGTACAATAATTTTGACAAAACCCTTAAATTAAAGATGTTGTCTACACTTAAAGCACATCTTAATTGTTTCCTTTCAAATCCATTGTGGTGGCGTACAGAGCCCAAATGATGCAAATTGTCACTGTCCAAATACTTATGGACCTGACTGTATGTATCCAGTGTTAAATGATATGACAGAACAAACTCAAATAGATATGTATCCAGTGTTAAATGATATGACAGAACAAACTCAAATAGATATGTACCCAGTGTTAACAGATATGACAGAACATAAACTCAAATAGATATGTATCCAGTGTTAAATTATATGACAGAACAAACTCAAATAGATATGTACCCAGTGTTAACAGACATGACAGAACATAAACTCAAATATATATGTATCCAGTGTTAAATGATAAACATATTTCCCTTTGGAGAAAATCAAACAATTCCTTTTTGTGCAGTAAACATTTGTCCTGGTACAGTAATGTGTGTAATCAATGTTGTCAGTTCTTAAACAAGATGTGTGACTGGATAAAGTCCCGCTTCACTTAGAGGTCTATGTCAGTGTATTATATTCAATTATATTCCACCAGTCAGCCAACAGACCATGTCTATGTCAGTGCATTATATTCAATTATATTCCACCAGTCAGTCAGCCAACCACCCAATCACTGTCATGAGATCTGACAGTGTGATAAGAGTCATGTTCTGGTCAAAGTACCTATGAGATCTGACTGTGTGATGGTCACGTTCTGGTCAAAGTACCTATGAAACCTTAAAAGACTTAGCAGACAGACAGAGATAGTAATGGATGAGAATGTTGCTGTGCCACAAGCAGCCTGCGCTCTTGGAGAGGAGAACTGGAAGGATATTAATATGATCAGATTAAAATGACTGTTCTGTAGGAGGGCTAGGCCTACATGGTGAAAACACTGCACAGGGCAGGTACATGAAGCTGAAGCTGGCTGGATGGATGTAGAGAGCAGTTTTGTGCTATACTGCTGAAAGCAGACCGAGTTTAAAAACATGGTGTAGCTGTTACATTGTACCTTTACATTGCTGTCTCCTGATAATCTTTCAAATCAGATGCGTTGATACTGACAACCCGACATTTTTTAAAATCAGCTGCATTGATAGCCTGATTCTCTTCTTATCAGCTGTATTGATACCCGATCATTTTCTTAACCCGACGGCAGTCTCAGTAGCTTGTACCTGCATCATGTAGGTAACCATAGAGATCAGTGGAGAGCAGAACACCTCTATGGCTCTCAGGGTGCTCAGGCTAGACAGAGAGGACTCAGGGAGGGGCTAGCTCCGACCAGTCCTTTCAACCAATCAGCAGCAAGAAGAGCGCTGTACTTTACGGTTGCCATGGAGATCGATAGTGCTACTCAACAACGTGTGGTCGATCTGATCCTCCGCCGCCAGAACCTCCCGTACCGCCGCCTCGAACGCCACTCCCACGTTAGTATCGTCCTTAGCACTGGTCTCAAAGTAGGGACAACAGCCGTTCTCCTCACACCAGGCCCGAGCCTCGTCCTCCCCCACCTCCCTCCCCTCCTCCTTGTCCACCTTGTTGCCCAGGACAACGAAGGGGAACCTCTCTGGGTCTCGTACGTCAGAGTAAAACATGAACTCCTTCTTCCAGGCGGCCAGGTTCTGGAAGCTGTGCAGGTCGTCTACAGCGAAGGTGAGGAGGCAGCAGTCGGCGCCACGGTAGAATGGCGTCCTCAGGGACTTGAAGCGCTCCTGACCCGCCGTGTCCCAGATCTGAAGGGTCACCAGGCGCCCGTCCACCTGAAGGGAGGAAGTGAATGAAAACCTTCATTGTCCCGAAGAGAAACCTTTTCGCCCCCAAAGAGAATTAGATATGTACACAGCAATCATAAAGTTATAAAACAGTAGACAGGAAGAATCAATGACAGTAGTACAGCATACAGTAAAACAATACATTTATAAAAAACATTTTGTGAGGTCAAAAAGTAGTCCACTGCACTAGCCTGTATATAGAATAGAACAAATAACTGTTCAACCCCCCCCCCCCCCCCCACAATTACGAACTGTGAACTGTATCCACGTGTTGTCTGCTGTAGTTATTGCATGTACTTACGTTGTGATGCTGTGCTTTGTTGAGATGCAAGACAAATTTCCCGAAAGGGACACAAATAATAATAATAATTATTATTATTATTCAATTTCAGACACAGACCTTGGCTCTATCTCCTTCTCAATCTTATAGGAGGAGAAGGTCCAAGGTCCCTCCCCTCATTTTGCATTTTGAGAAGAAGGCAAGGAGATCAAGAAAAGCTTCATTCAGAAAGAGCTATAATCTGACCTCCAGGTCTCTGTTGAGGAACTCGACCCCGATGGTGTGGAAGGACTGGGTGTCGAAGCGGTCCGTGACGTAGCGGTTCATTAAGGAAGACTTCCCCACGCCACCGTCCCCCAGCAGGATCACCTTTAACAGCAAGCTCTTCCCGCTCATCACAACCCTCCCTCCACTGCTAGGCGCCACAGTTCACCAGGCCGTTCCAGGGTAAGGCCCCCTCCTTCCACTAGCAGGCTGGCTTGCCTGGAGCCGAGCCTCCTAGCTGGGTTACTGACCACTGTGACCCAGCCTCCACCTCGATGCTAGGCTACTGGGCTAGTACTAGCAGGGTCAATGCAACCTGAAGGATGAGCAGAGAGATATTGGTCACGTACACATATCTGGCAGACGTTATCGTGGGTGTAGCAAAATGCTTATGTTCCTAGCTCCAACAGTGCAGTAATACCTAAAAATACATGCGAATCCCAAAAATGTTAAGAAAAGAATTAAGAAATATAGAAATATTAGAATGAGCAATGTCAGAGTCCGGAATATAAATATATGTTTATGATGGTGTGTATAGACAGTGTATGAATAGAAAAGGTGTGTACAGCAGTAGTTATATAGGATGAGCCTTTACTAGAATACAGTATCTACATATGAAGTGGGTAAATCAGTATGTAAACATTATTAAAGTGACCAGTGTTCAATGACTATGTACATAGGGCAGCAGTCTCTAAGGTGCAGAGTTGAGAACCGGGTGGTAGCCGGCTAGTAACAGGCCGTGGCTTGGGTGGCTGAGGTCCTTGATGAATTTCTTGGCCTTCTGAGACACCGGGTGCTGTAGAATGTGTTGGGCTGACCGCACCACCCTCTGGAGAGCCCTGCGGTTGCGGACGGTGCAGTTGCCGTACCAGACGATGATACAGTCTGACAGGATGCTCTCAATGGTGCATCTGGAGAAGTTCGTGAGGGTCTTAGGGTCCAAGCCAAATTTCTTCAGCCTCCTGAGGTTGAAGAGGCGCTGTTGCGCCTTCTTCACCAAACTGTCTGTGTGGATAGACAATTTCAGATTGTCAGTGATGTGCAAGCCGAGGAACTTGAAGCTGCTCTCTCTCTGCTGTCTCCTGAAATCCACGATCAGCTCCTTCATTTTGTTGACGTTGAGGGAGAGATTATTTTGTGTCGAGTAAGGTAGAGGTGATATAATCCTTAACTAGCCTCTCAAAGCACTTCATGATGACAGAAGTGAGTGCTACAGGGCGATAGTCATTTAGTTCAGGGGTTCCCAAACTTTTTCACTCGGGGCTCCCCTTCCAGCATTGGGGAACATCCCACACCCTTCCCTGCGCGCGCAGCTTATTTCCTGCAATTCTACACATTTTGTCATGGGGTGCAAAGATAATTTTGAAGTTTTAAAGCACATTTTCTTGCTATTCTATACTTTTTGCCATGTCTAATGTGTATTCATGTGATATTTGAGTGACAAAAAAATGACCACAATATCTATGGGCTAAAAAACCTAAATAAAACAACGTTAGCTGACATGGGCTAGTTGATCTGGACATTTCTGACAAGTCTCTAAGGTATACAATGACTAACATGACAAGAGGAACTGATGATGCACTTACCAATTTCGAAATTGCACCTTGTGCATTCTACTATTACAAATTTCAAGAGTAAGTTTAAAGCCGGACTGAGTTCCTTTAAAAAAAAAAAAAAACACACCCACCCTGCAAACCCCTCACGTCCCCCCTAGGGGGCGCGCCCCACAGTTTGGGAACCACTGATTTAGTTCAGTTATCTTCGCTTTCTTGGGTACAGAAACAATGGTGGACATTTTGAAGCAAGTGGGGACAACAGACTGGGATAGGGAGAGATTTAATATGTCTGTAAACATTCCAGCCAGCTGGTCTGCACATGCTCTGAGGAAGCAGCTAGGGATGCCGTCTGGGCTGGCAGCCTTGCAAGGGTTAACTCGCTTAAATGTCTTACTCATGTCGTCAGTGGAAACAACATCCTCTATGCACTTCCTGATGAATTCAGTCACCGAGTTAGTGTATATGTCAATGCTATTCTCAGAGACAACCCAGAACATATCCTAGTCCGCGTGATCAAAACAATCTTGGAGCATAGATTCCGATTGGTCAGACCAACATTGAACAGTCCTTACCACGGGTACTTCCTGTTTCAGTTTCTGCCTATAGGAAGGGAGGAGCAGAATGGAGGTGTGATCTGATTTGCCAAAGCATAAAAAAAAGTGACTTACATTTCAAATGTAAAATGTCCAATGTCTTTACAGGTAATATTGGTGTATTAGGACATGAATATGTGTGGTTTTAAGGTATTTTAGATGTATTTGTAAATTGAATGGGATCCTATGGGCAAATGGCATAACATGATATGCCTATAAAGTATCTAAATATGTGGGATATGGACCAGAAACTGTCTTGGGATATCAAACAACAGTATAAGTAAGTGCTAAAACAGGTACACGTGTCAAAATGGGGAATATCCTCCTTTGAATGGTGGTTTCGCTTTCCTGAAACACAAACTCCAGATTGTAAGTAAATTAAATGGGGTTTATAAACCCATATTTCTTGACTAACCCCTACTTAATCAAATAACTGTTTTACAAAAAATCTATACAATAGGTGTAAGCAATGGTCCTAGTAAATAATTAAAGTTACCAGCACAGCACACCCATTGACAATACATTAGAATGAGCTTATTATCATTACCGAAATTAAGAATCTCATTACCGAAATGGACCTAAAAATGATGCAGTAATGAGAAATGTTTCGTAATAAGAGGCCCTTAGCTCAATCTGCAAGTAATAGAAGACTGCCATTATGAATCAGCAAACAATTGACCACATCAGTAAAGCCCATCCATACCTCCATGTTGGTAAGGGAAAACCCAGAACATATCCTAGTCCGTAAAGCCCATCCATACCTCCATGTTGGTAAGGTAATGGTTCTTTAAGTTTTTCCCAATTTGATCATTTTAGTCATTTCGGTAATGAGTAAGTTAAGTGTTGTAAAGAGGGTGTTTGAGAATAAGATCCTCATTCTGAAGGTATATAAGTGAAGAAATTAAATGAACTTGTGCTCATCTAAGGACTGTTCCTCTAGATGATGCATCATTGGTGAATTCAACTTTCTTTTAAGAAAGATTGGAGTTTTTACAGCAACTTGATAAAGTGTTATGGTAATGAGTGTTTTTATATAATAATTATTATAGTTTAATGTAAACTTCTATTCATGTATAAAAAAAATGTGATTTATGGACAAACTACAGCAACATATTTTGTGTTTTATTCAAATAAGTTTGTTTTTTTCTCAAATAAAATTGTATAAAATGACCCGAGAATTTAATCCGGATGCATTTCAGTAATGAGAATGTGGGGTGAAAATGTATACAATTCCAGTGGTGTAAAGTACATAAGTAAAAATACTTTAAAGTGCTACTTAAGTAGTTTTTTAGGGTATCTGTACTTTACTTGACTGACTATTTATATTTTTGACTACTTTTACTTTTACTTCACTACATTCCTAAAGAAAATAATGTACTTTTTATTCCATACATTTTCCCTGACACCCAAAAGTACTTGTTACATTTTGAATGCTAAGCAGGACAGGAAAATGGTCCAATTCACCACTTATCAAGAGAACATCCCTGGTCATCCTTATTGCCTCTTGAGCTGGTGGACTCACTAAACACACATGCTTCGTGTGCCCCTGGTTATCCGTAATTTAAAAAACAAGAAAATGGTGCTATCTGGGTTGTTTAATATAGGGAATTTGAAATGACTTATACTTTTACTTTCAATACTTAAGTATATTCCAACCAAATACTTTTACTGAAGTAGTATTTTACTGGTTGACTTTCATTTTTACTTGAGTAATTTTCTATTACGGTATCTTTACTTTTACTCAAGTATGACAATTGGATACTTTTCCACCACTGTAAAATTCAGGCAAAAAAATGAAAATTCTTTTTAAACAGTCACTGTGGCATAAACTAGGCATCTTAGTCTTCAGAATGATTGTTTGTTGCAGATGCATCATGGTTTTCTAACTCAATTTGCTACTGCGATGACTAAAACTGGTTTCATGAGAATCACCCAATTGTTTAGTAGCTAACCCCAACTCCCTGCTATACTGTTGTTCTGATACCATTTTATTGTCGATAATGAAATCTGAGGGTTCCCATTTCGTAAATGTAGCTACATATTACACAGGACATCTAGCTAGATCTGGGGATGAATAGCTAGCAAATGAAATGGCGACTATGTAATGATGGTGATGGTGATAAGAAAAAGCCAAACAGTAGCCAGCTAGCCTGTTACCGTTAGCTAGCTATCCACTGGGATGGGTTGTGTTGTTGACATCAATTGTTCTGAATTATTCAACTAAACTACGAATAAATAGACCGGTTTGAGCAAACATGTGCCATATTCAATATTACTACATGTGACTGCATTAATTTAAGGCGTAAAATCGTTTTCGTTACCTCATTTTGTATCGTCATATAAATCGTAGCTTGCCCAGTCTTGCAACTGAGATTTGACGTACTGTGAACACTTGCTTGTTGGGGTTGAGGCGCGTCCCCAGTATTTTCCAGTTCAAACAGTTGCGTTTTGCAACAAAAACTAGATTTTCTATTGGACAAATTCAGGTAGGTCGCGCCCGTTTCATTCCGTTTGCTTTCGTTTAAGAAACGTTTTGCAACTGAATTGGCGTAATGAATATGCCCCTGAGTCCAGTCGCGACGCTTGGTCCTAAAGCCCACGTTGAGCCTGTCCATCCCTGGTCCATCTATTTATTTTGCTGTCAAATTTGGTCCATGCTCTGTGAGTCTGGATACTTCGACATGTTCAAATAGCCCTGCTGTAGGGCTATTTGACTGTACATATTATCTTATTTTTTATTATTTTTTTTTATCACTGAAGAAAATAATGTGTAAGTGCACAGTCAGTATGTGATTCCACTCCAGAACTGTAGATGGTAGTAATGCACTAAACGTTGATTTAGCGTGGAGACGCGTACCAGAGGCAGATCCCAGATTATTTCCCTTTCTTTACTGCTTCCTCAGGTCTTTGTCTCCGCCCAAATAAATATTTCCAGAGGAAATTCCTGAGTTCTGTGACAGAAAAAAAGAGAGGAACGCACCTACATTCATGTGTTTATTGTAATGATAACGGTAAGAATACGTGCGGTTTGTTATGACCTTTGTAATGTGTCTGATTATGTGTCCCTCATGAGTGGTTTCTTCAGTATCTAGCCAGAGAGATGGCTTTGATCTTTACTACGATGTGGCTGGCTGGCTAGTTACAGTAGATCAGTGTATTTAGTTGCTGTATATAGGGAAATATCACCGTGTAGCCATCATGTAAGTGAACCTGGTATGGACAGACCAGAGCCATCTATTGCGTGCCAACGTGAAGCATATCTATGGGCCAACAACATCCATAGACTATGGCTCTATGGCTTGACTAGTGTGCAGTGTACAAGCAGACAGAATCCAAATAAATGCATGATGTCTGATCTATATAATGTCTCTCTCTGGTTCTTAGATGTCTGTGGAGGGGAGGCTAGGGGCCAGGCTGGTGCCCTGCTGTGTGTGGCTGTGTCTGGGGCTGCTGTGTCTCCTGTCCACCCTGCCCTGTTCCTGGTCCCAGGACCCCCTTTACGTTGGCGACCCCATGGATATTGGGGACCCCATGGATGCAGATCGGGGTGCCTTCCAGCCGCAGAGTGCCCTGTCTGACATGGAGTTCTCTTCCATTGCTTCCTACCGCGGCCCCGGCAACAATGACTCACGTGGCAACAAGGAGCTGCCCATCCTGTTGTGGTGGAGTGCAGGACTCTTCCCTCATTTCCCCGGAGACACAGAACGCATCGACTGTCACTCCTCCTCCTGTCTGGTCACACGCAATAGGAAGGTCTGTGGTTCTAGTATTATAGCTTGGTCTTCCAGTGGTTTTTTTATTTTGTGTGTTATCTTAGCCTGGTCCTAGATCTGTTTGTGCTGTTTTGCCAACTCCTATGGCTATGGCCATTGTCACACCAACATATCTGTGACCAGGCTATTGTTATCTTTGTGATCTGTTAATACACGTTGTTTATAATATGTTATTAATAATAGCCCTGTCTTTTTCATGACCATGGATTTCCGTTTGTATTGACAGCAATGTGGATATGAATAAACTGGAACCATCCTGATCTCTACAGGTTCAACTGTACCGACGCACCTCCTCCATCATCTTCTATGGGACAGACTTCAGGGCCTACGAGGCTCCTCTTCCCAGACCCTCTCACCAGACCTGGGCCTTATTCCACGAGGAGTCCCCCATGAACAACTACGTCCTGTCCCACAGCCCAGGCATCAGGCTGTTTAACTACACAGGTACAGGGAGACAATGTGTCAACTCTTATCTTGTGTAAATAAATTAAAGGGTACTTGGAGCCAACAATCGCTCACATAAAAAAATTAAGCCTGCGTCCCAAATAGCACCCTATTCCATATATATTGCACTACTTTTGACCAGTGCACATAGGGCTCTATCTAGGGAATATAGTATTATTTGGGACGCAGCCTCAAACAAAGGCCAGCACTCACTTGAATGAATATAAGTTGCAATCAAAGCTTTGTTTTAATTTAATTTTTCTCATAGCAACATGTCTTAACAGACCAAACACTCCCTATGTTCAACTCCACAGCCACCTTCAGGAGGGGCTCAGACTACCCTCTGACCCTGCAGTGGTTGCCCTCCCTGGGATACCTGCTCCAACCCGTAGCCGTGTCTCTGGAGCAGAAGAACCACTGGAGGAGAGAGGGCCTGGCCCCAATCATGTACATGCAGTCACACTGTGACGTCCCCTCTGACAGGGACAGATACGTACAGAAACTCATGAAGTACATAGAGGTACAGTGGTATGGAATGTGTTCCCTCCTAGCCTAGATGTTTTGATATAAAGGAATGTTGTCTGGTTTTTATTGTTGTATCCCATGATTTGGTGGACTGGCAACCATTTGTGTGAGTTGAGCCCTCTACCCTAGTCCTAACTTTTCTCCCAAATACTTCTTTCTTTGACCCCTGTTCCCCCACCCACTGTCTCTCTATATTTATTTATCTTTCACTGTCTCGCCCCCCCCCCCCCCCCTCCCTCCAGGTGGACTCATATGGAAAATGTCTTAACAATAAGCCCCTCCCCCAGTACCTGGAGGACACAAGCACGGCCACAGGGGAGGACGCCGGCTTCATGAGCTTCACGGCACGCTACAAGTTCCACCTGGCTCTGGAGAACGGCCTGTGTCAGGTGAGTGAGTGAGTGAGTGAGCGAGAGAGAGAGAGAGAGAGAGAGAGAGAGAGAGAGAGAGAGAGAGAGAGAGAGAGAGAGAGAGAGAGAGAGATTGAGAGAGAGAGAGAGAGAGAGAGAGAGAGATTGAGATTGAGATTGAGATTGAGATTGAGAGAGAGAGAGAGAGAGAGAGAGAGAGAGAGAGAGAGAGAGAGAGAGAGAGAGAGAGAGAGAGAGAGAGAGAGAGAGAGAGAGGGAAATACTAAATTAATGATTTTATCGTTGTTTTAGACATCCTTTATGTTTTATTATTTTATTAAACTCTCTTATACAATAGGAACTTAATGGTGAATAATGTATTGTGTCATTTTGGAGTCACTTTTATTTTAATTTAACTTCCTGCTTACTTTCATAGCGAATTGCCTTTAATTGTTTTCGTCTCTTTCATTTCATTGTTGTAAAGCATGTTTGATTTTAAATGTACTTTAAATAAAGTTGGATTTAATTTGATTTGATTTGCTCCAGGACTACATGACAGAGAAGCTATGGCGGCCTCTCCACCAGGGCTGTGTACCAGTCTACCGCGGCTCCTCCTCAGTAGCCGACTGGATGCCCAACGACCACTCTGTCATCCTTATCGATGACTTCCCATCACCTCAGGACCTAGCCAAGTTCCTCAAGGCGCTGGATGAGAACGATGAAGAGTATGCTAAGTATTTAGAGTTTAAGAAGCCGAGCCGTGTTACCAACGTTGGCCTGTTGGAGGCACTGGAGAGCAGGGAGTGGGGCGTGAACGACATGAGCAAACCCAACTACCTCAACGGCTTCGAGTGCTATGTCTGTGACCAGGAAAATACCAGACTGGCAGCTGAACGGGCTTATAGGAAAGCCCCAGAGAAGAGCCCACCCCCCCAGCCTAAGATGGCCAATAATTCTCATATGGGATGTCCTCTACCCAGCCCAGGGTTTGGAGACATTCAGGACCTACACACCAATGACAGGTAGGCACCACCAGCCTCTGAAATGAAGGGCTTTGTTCTTTGTATAAATTGCTTTACCCTTATAAATGTAGTACTTTATGACAGTGTACTGTTTACAATGAGAGATATTCCTCCATTGAGTGAGTGTCTTAACATCACAAGCGTTTTTCTCCTAACATTTCAGAAACTGCTGTGCTTATTAGCCTTATTTATTAGTGTGTGTTTTTTCAGCTGGGTCCAGATGTGGCCCCAGGACTACTGGCAGAGCCTAGATCAGGCTGAAGGATTGGAGTCTCTCATCAGACATAACGAGTCAGACCCTGCACTGCTCTGGCATCACATCCAGGAGATGGCTATGAGGAGGGCCAGAGGAGGACAGGCATAACTAGTCGAACCCTGCACTGCTGAGGAACCACATACAGGAGGAGAGCCAGAGGTAACTGAGAAAGTTCCTTATTGACTGAAAGAGGACAAGGAAAGAAAGCCATCTATTTGGACATGTCCAGAGACTTGCACCCCTAAACCAGTGAGTGGGGCAAACCAGAGAGATATGGACCAGCAATGCTTGGAGAATCTACCACAATGTTAATTAACTGTTACTGAACTAGAGAAGATGAACTGTTACTGAACTAGAGAAGCTCAACTGTTACTGAACTAGAAGATGTACAAAAAAATTATAATACATAATTGTTTTAAAATGCCATCCACTTGAGGTGTCTGGTAGCCGTATCTGTGGTACCAAAGGGCCTAATGTATGTCAAAGTTACAGTAGATGGTTTCTTTTTTTACCCCTCTCTGCAATGAAAACCTTTGTGCAATATATTTGATCTTGTTCTATAGGTCTCAAACCTGTCGCCATAACTGCCTTTTTCGACAATCTTTGCAACACTCAATCATGTACAACATTTTTTATACTCTATATTTATATCATGTTTATGTATATCTGTTTTATTGTTTATTGACAGAAAAAGCATAAGACAATTAAAAATGAAAATGTGAAAAATATATATATTATAGTTATTTACTTTGCATAGTCAAGCCTGAAAGTAGAAAATTGTACCCAACTGCTAATCTACAGAGCCAGTTCCCAGTTAAATATTTTCATTACATAATCATATTTAGAGACTTTTACATACAGTTCCTTCATATTTCACAATAAATTCACCAAGTTACGACATTAAAAGGTCCAATGAAGCCGTTTTTAATCGCAATATCAAACCATTTCTAGGTAATTAAGTACCTCACTGTGATTATTTTCAATTAAAATGGTCAAAAAGAAATAAAAATAGCTTTTAAACAACAAGCAATTTCTCGAAAAAGAATTTTGCTAGGTCTGAGTGAGAGTCCTAACTGGACGAGCCTAATGGGGAGGATATGTAACATGAAAACTAGTTGTTATTCGCAATACTACCTGGTGATGCCGCCAGGCAGGCCAAAACTCCTCCCACCAAAACAGGCTGACATCTTTGGCGCTTACACACTTAAATGGAATTATCATCATTTTCACAATTTCGCAGTATTATTCCAACCTCATAGCGTGGAAATACAGTATATGTAAAACACAGGAAAATCACATTTCTGACTGCACTGGACCTTTAAGATTTTTTTTTTTTTTTAAATAATAAAGTGTTCATTAATTTGGACGGAAGACAATATCAGTAATATGATCATATTATTCTCTTTACCAACCCTAAACCACATAATAACTTCCATAGTGTTCCAGTGTTAACCTCATGCAATTCAGTAGGATCCATACAAAGGTATGAAAACAAAATCTCACACATGGAAATTTATGTCAAACTCAAGGTGCAGTGTCCCTGTCTGTTAGCAGACGACAGGTCTTGATTGGGTGAGAGCAGTTAAATCAGCCATCCAGTCTTGTCACCTCTGTGGCCATGAAGGAAAGGAGACAAGGAAAGGAAGCATCCTAGAAGACGTTGCCATAGCAGCTCTCACAGTGGACAGTCCCTTTGTGCAGGAACATGTTGAACAGAAAGTCTCCCATTGGCTTACTGCAAACACCACACTGCAACAACAACAACATAGCATATTGTTAATGTAACACAGCCAAGACTATATGAAGGCTTCAGCTTAGTTCTAGTCTGCAATAATTTTACCTGCGAGCAACACTGCTGCTATACCACTGAAACAAACACTTTTACCACTACCGCAGCCACCACAGCTGATACAGGGTCAAAGTGTATAACCTATAACATGATTGTAACCAGAGTATAACATATAACCTGTTGATAACCAGGTTTAGTTACCTTGAAGCAGGCCGAGTGACAGGAGATGTTGAGGTGCTCGATGGTGATCTTGGCATCGTTGCCCACCTGCTCTCCACAGTACGTACAGGCAGACGTCATGGTAGTCCTAGGGGAGGGGGGAGGGGGGGTGTTCAGCATGGGACACAGCTCTATTCGGTCAAAGCCTGTATCTACACGTTTCCAGCCAAGGCATTACAAAATGGCATGTGTGTCCAAGGTTATTATAGTTTTGTGATTTAATATTAGTTTTAATTTCTATTAGTATTCATATTTTTGGGGAAATTCAGTTTAGTTTCAGTTAGTCTTCAGACTTGATTTACTCATCTTTATTTAGTTTGTTTGATAAAAATGTTTCTATATTATTTAGTTTTAGTTTTAGTCAGGGCCGGTCCTTGTCGTTCTGCCTGGCTAGGCAAGACCAAAAAATGCAGCCCCCAAAAAACTAGAATACTCCCAGTAAGCAAAATGACGTTGAAAAGACGTGTAAAATAGGTATTTTCCAGACGTTGAAGTTAGGATCTGAATAAAAGGTGAAAATACATTTTCCGTACGTTTAAAATACATATATACACTACCGTTCAAAAGTTTGGGGTCACTTAGAAATGTCTTCGTTTTCTAAAGAAAAGCAATTTTTTTATCCATTTTTAAAATAACATCAAATTGATCAGAAATACAGTGTAGACATTGTTAATGTTTTAAATGGCTATTGTAGCTGGAAACGGCTGATTTTTTAATGGAATATCTACATAGGCGTATAGAGGCCCATTATCAGCAACCATCAGTCCTGTGTTCCAATGGCATGTTGTGTTTGCTAATCCAAGTTTATAATTTTTGGTTCTGAATAAAAGTTGAAAATACGTAATTTATAGACGTCTATGTTTGGGCCAAATAAAGGCTGGTCCAGACCGGACAAAATCTGAACCAAACATAGACGTCTATATTGGTTCAGATTTTGTCTGGACCGGACCAAAAACCAATGTCCGTGGATGTGGAAATCAAGGCCGGTCCAGACTGCACCAAAAAAAGATTTCCAAAAGGCATCAGTGTCGGCCCGTGCTTACTGAGGTGTAGCCTACAGTGTTGCCTGAAATTGAATTTTATGAATGTCCTTCCATGTGAGGCCTACTGTTTGTAAAACAGGTGTTGCATTGGCTTTACTAGTCCTGATTCCTGTAAATAATCAATTTGGCTATTTAAGCTCTGAATATCAGCTACCCAACTTTATCAGGAGTTATCCTGGGCCTATTTGCAATGTATTTACACAGCAGGAAATGCAGAAGTATTTTCTTTTTCGCTATGATCAGCTTGTCAAAAATGTACGGATACAAACTAGAAACCACTGATCATGACAATGGGGTGAAACTCCTGGACAACAGTTGTGATTGTCCATTCCATATTGTCCATTTTACTTTGACCCATCCTGTTTTTAAGATATGTTGTTTGTTAACATGACAGCGCATTTCTTTATTTGATTGGGCGCCGTTTAGGTTAGGCTATTCATTTAGATCGGAGAAACCGGCATGATGTAAAAAGTGTCTGTGTCATTACATTGTCATACATTTTATCTCCAGCCTGTAGGCCACATCTTCCTCTTTCTACCATATCCTATATCTGCTACATGATTTATGTTAGATGTTTTTTTTTGACGGAACGTTGGTGGTGCATGGCAGCGAAGCGTCTCTCCAACTGCACCCTGGAGAAACGCCCCTTTGACAAAGTGGGCACTTTTTATCACAGGGCGGCATCAGCGCTCACCTAAAAAGGCCATATGCCACTGGTTGAGAGAAATTGTCATTGGGCAGAATTATGTTTGGTTTTATGTGTTTGTCGGTCAGTTTAGCTCAGAAAATGCCGCCCTCATCAATCTGCCGCCTAATCCTGCCTAATGAGCGGGCCGGCCGTGGTTTTAGTGTTTTAGGGACAGAAAGCTTATGTGTCACTTCCTGCCACTGGGGGGCAATAATACATTAGGTGATGGGCCAGGACCATAGACTTGGATAGATGTAACATCTCTGTATCTGTGTCATGATGGCGTCTGTGAGAGCATGGGTAGCACCATTGAGGCCATCTCCATCTTGAAATAGTACATTTTCTTGTTCACAAGTAAAATTAATTGGCTGATCACGCCTGTTGACCTGGCTGTCACGACTCCGACCGGGTCATCAGGTCATGCCAACAGGGTCATCAGGAGGGATCAGCCAATGAAGTTGGAAGTCCCGCCCAGTTGACTAAATCAAAATGGAGAAAATCCTCAATGGCGCTGCCCATGCTAACACAGGTTTTTGGCCACTACAGGCCTCCATACAACACCTTGGCCAGGACATACTGTAGGATTGGTTAGGTTTAAATATTAAAACAATCCTAATGTGACTTGGATTGAAAGGACAAACGCCTAGACTGGTGCAAGAAATATGGTGGAAGGAAACGCTCTTGCCGATGTTTACACCAATCCAATGCTTTTTTAACTTTAGTAGTAGATGTAAGAAAAATCAAGTACCTTTACCGTTATCTGACAGAAAGAGAGAGGAAAAATCAACAAAGGAAGTCATGGCACATTTGACATATTTATGTAATATTATACATGGATAAACAGCCATCCTTGCCTGCCAGAACTGGAGACTCTGTAAACATGGCCCCCCTTTAACTCTTCCAGGTATTTCCGCAGCTCACACAGGGCACTTAATGCCTGCCAGGTTGACCCTCCGGCTGGACAGTGACCTCAGACACAGTCTTCGATGCAAGGAAGCTATTTTTCTGATGCACTGTGGTCGAGATGCTTGCTGGATTCATCTTGCTGGCATCTTACTGGGGTCCTGCTGCTCCACGGCTGTACTCTCTGATTTGCTGAAGTACAAAAGGCTCTGCTTCCCTCATCAGTGGCTCCATCTCTGTTGAGCGAAGTGCCAGAGACACTGTTGGGTCCATCAGGCAAACTGCTGCAGGGGTTGGATCGAAGTTGGCTGCCAGAGGATTCAGTATGCATGTGAAGTGCTCACGCAGTGACTTCAGGAGGACCTGTGCCAACTGTTTTGCAATAGTAGCAACTGCAAGTGTGCCTCAAGGTTGAGAAGGCACGGCACCACATCAGACAGTGACTGGCTGTCAGTTTGAAGTTGGTCGTGTGGACGGCTCCAGCAACTTCACACACAGTTCTAGCTTGGCCCAGTCACGCTCCGTGCTCGCCCTCTGATTTCTTCCCTGTTAGCTAGTGATAGTGATGCACAAGCTAGGCCTATTTGAAACATTGACATCTACTGGAAGCTTTTACCCGCCAGATTCAGAAGCTCGAAAAACCCATTTGGAAAAAAAAGCTTAAAAACCCCATTTGATTTTTGCACAAGGTTAAGAAGAAAACAACTAAAACTAAACATAATTTGATGTTTTTTTTTTTTGTTTGTTTTTTTTGCAGTCAAAGATAGTCACAGTATAGTTTTAGTTTTTCAAATATTTTTCGTTGAAATATTTATTTCAGTTTACTAAATAGTTTTTCCACCTTTAGTTTTAGTTTACTATAATAACCTTGGTGTCCATACCACTTCTATTTGGTGTTTGCCGATCTGAAGGAACCGGATAGGTGTAAGCAATAAAGTTTGATTTGAATATGTTGATGATCCCACTCCACCCAGCTAGCCTTGTAGCTTCTTTCTGCCGTGTTGATCACACCTATCTGGGTCCCTTCTGCCGTGTTGATCACACCTATCTGGGTTCCTTCTGCCGTGTTGATCACACCTATCTGGGTCCCTTCTGCCGTGTTGATCACACCTATCTGGGTTCCTTCTGCCGTGTTGATCACACCTATCTGGGTTCCTTCTGCCGTGTTGATCACACCTATCTGGGTCCCTTCTGCCGTGTTGATCACACCTATCTGGGTTCCTTCTGCCGTGTTGATCACACCTATCTGGGTTCCTTCTGCCGTGTTGATCACACCTATCTGGGTCCCTTCTGCCGTGTTGATCACACCTATCTGGGTTCCTTCTGCCGTGTTGATCACACCTATCTGGGTTCCTTCTGCCGTGTTGATCACACCTATCTGGGTTCCTTCTGCCGTGTTGATCACACCTATCTGGGTTCCTTCTGCCGTGTTGATCACACCTATCTGGGTCCCTTCTGCCGTGTTGATCACACCTATCTGGGTTCCTTCTGCCGTGTTGATCACACCTATCTGGGTTCCTTCTGCCGTGTTGATCACACCTATCTGGGTTCCTTCAGATTTGAACAACAAGGGCCTAGGAGTTGTTTTCAATGGAGGAGTGGACAAAGTATTGTTACCTGGTGGAAGAGGAGGGGCTGCTGTTGGAATGGCTGCTAGAACTAGACGTTACATAGTCAGGATCGTCTCTAGTGTTGTGCTTGGTTAGGTCTGTAGCGTTCACATACTCCTTCAGGTACACAAAACACCTGAGAGAGGAGAGAGAGGCAATAAAATGGAGAAAGAGAGAGGCAATGAAATGGAGAGAGAGAGGCAATGAAATAGAGAGAGAGGCAATGAAATGGAGAGAGAGAGGCAATGAAATAGAGAGAGAGGCAATGAAATGGAGAGAGAGAGAGGCAATGAAATGGAGAGAGAGAGAGGCAATGAAATGGAGAGAGAGAGGCAATGAAATAGAGAGAGAGGCAATGAAATGGAGAGAGAGGCAATGAAATGGAGAGAGAGGCAATGAAATGGAGAGAGAGAGAGGCAATGAAATGGAGAGAGAGAGGCAATGAAATAGAGAGAGAGGCAATGAAATGGAGAGAGAGGCAATGAAATGGAGAGAGAGAGAGAGGCAATAAAATGGAGAAAGAGAGGCAATGAAATAGAGAGAGAGGCAATGAAATGGAGAGAGAGAGGCAATGAAATGGAGAGAGAGAGGCAATGAAATAGAGAGAGAGGCAATGAAATAGAGAGAGAGAGGCAATGAAATAGAGAGAGAGAGAAGAGCGGTAGAAGGTTGAGAGAGACTTATTGTAACCATCACAAATAGTAACCATCACTACTAGGCTAATGGTTATAACTCACTGTACTTCTAAAGTTATACCCCCATCATTCTCATGATTCACTCACTTATTGGACTCAGTGTCTGGTGACTTGGGTCTCTGGTTGGCAGAACTGTCCAAGGTCCTGGAGTAGGAAATAAAACCGTATATCAGATGATGTGTTATTATGGGTCAAATAGAACATAGCAGAGAAATTGAATGGGACAGAAAAACACAGGACAGGCTATACTGGTATGTTTGTAAGTAGTACCAGAGAGGCTTAATACAGAGCTCAACATAACAGTCAGAGGTAACCTTAGATCCAGTACAGAGAGCTAATACAGCTGCTTTGGCCTAAATCTCTTAAATGGGTCCCCCTATTACCACCATTACTATATTACACATTCACCAGGTACTGAACAGGTAAGACTAGTGGATAACGACTAGTGCTATGACCTCACAGTTTCTCCTGGATAACCTGTATGTGCTATGAACTCACAGTTTCTTCTGGATAACCTGTATGTACTATGACCTCACAGTTTCTCCTGGATAACCTGTATGTACTATGACCCTGACAGTTTCTCCTGGATAACCTGTATGTACTATGACCCTGACAGTTTCTCCTGGATAACCTGTATGTACTATGACCCTGACAGTTTCTCCTGGATATACCTTTAGTACCCCCAATATCACACGTATTTGGTTTCCTATCTTACTACCAATAGATTCCTTACTATCATAGAGTCCATAACTTAGGTATCTCCAACTACAACATGCGTTAGGTTTCCTTACCACAGCAGCAAAGAGAACGTGGTAAAGATGTTAGATTAAAGCGGACAATGGGAAGGTATGCTATGACAGACATGAAGGAAACAATGAAGAGATATTAAGATGTTGCTGTGTAAGACATAACATGACACACTCACCGGTCCATTGAAGGCTCTGGGTCTCTGTGATGGAGAGACAGTAATATCAGTCAGTGCATCCACTTCTAGAAATTGTCTTTCAATTGCCAACAACTGTCTTCACACTGGGCACAAACGTCTATTCCACGTTGGTTCAACATCATTTCATTGACATTATGTGGAAACAACATTGATTCAACCAGTGTGTTGACAGTGGGTTCTCATCCAAGTCTCTAACTTGTAACTTCTTCTTCTAACTTGTCCCTTCATCTTCTTCTAACTTGTCCCTTCATCTTCTTCTAACTTGTCCATTCTTCTTCTTCTTCTAACTTGTCCCTTCTTCTAACTTGTCTCTTCTTCTTCTTCTAACTTGTCCCTTCTTCTAACTTGTCCCTTCTTCTAACTTGTCCCTTCTTCTTCTTCTAACTTGTCCCTTCTTCTTCTTCTAACTTGTACCTTCTTCTTCTTCTAACTTGTCCCTTCTTCTTCTTCTTCTTCTTCTAACGTGTCCCTTCTTCTTCTTCTAACGTGTCCCTTCTTCTTCTTCTAACGTGTCCCTTCTTCTTCTTCTAACGTGTCCCTTCTTCTTCTTCTAACTTGTCCCTTCTTCTTCTTCTAACTCGTCCCTTCTTCTTATTCTAACTTGTCCCTTCTTCTTCTTCTTCTTCTTCTTCTAACTTGTCCCTTCTTCTAACTTGTCCCTTCTTCTTCTTCTAACTTGTCCCTTCTTCTTCTTCTAAATTGTCCCTTCTTCTTCTTTTTAACTTGTCCCTTCTTCTTCTAACTTGTCCCTTCTTCTTCTTCTAACTTGTCCCTTCTTCTTCTTCTAACTTGTCCCTTCTTCTTCTTTTAACTTGTCCATTCTTCTTCTTCTTTTAACTTGTCCCTTCTTCTTCTTCTTCTTCTTCTTCTAACTTGTCCCTTCTTCTTCTAACTTGTCCCTTCTTCTAACTTGTCCATTCTTCTTCTAACTTGTCCCTTCTTCTTCTTCTAACTTGTCCCTTCTTCTTCCTCTAACTTGTCCCTTCTTCTTCCTCTAACTTGTCCCTTCTTCTTCCTCTAACTTGTCCCTTCTTCTTCCTCTAACTTGTCCCTTCTTCTTCTTTTAACTTGTCCATTCTTCTTCTTCTTTTAACTTGTCCCTTCTTCTTCTTCTTCTAACTTGTCCCTTTTTCTTCTAACTTGTCCCTTCTTCTTCTAACTTGTCCCTTCTTCTAACTTGTCCATTCTTCTTCTAACTTGTCCCTTCTTCTTCTAACTTGTCCCTTCTTCTTCTAACTTGTCCCTTCTTCTTCTAACTTGTCCCTTCTTCTTCCTCTAACTTGTCCCTTCTTCTTCCTCTAACTTGTCCCTTCTTCTTCCTCTAACTTGTCACTTCTTCTTCTAACTTGTCACTTCTCAACTGTGATGCTAAGCTGTATGTCTCCGTATAAAGAGGGACTGTCCAATAGTCAACCAGCTAGCCTTTCTGATGTCTAAGAAACACACTTAGCTCTGTGTTCTTGTCCATGTTTCTTTAACATTACTTTAATCACTTCTCATCTGTAGTAAGCTACGTATGCCTCCTTCTGCCAGTCGTTCCCCCTTCCAGAGGGTATGTAGGTGAATGGCAGGGATTATGTTTCTCTGGCTGCTTTACTGGCTAAGAAAGGTGTGGTCTGACACTTCTTTACTACAGTGTTACCTTACCTTACCTTACCTTACCTGACCGACCTCTCCTCTCCTCCCCTTCTAGTCATACTGCAGTTAACCATTACCTCACTCACTCTTTCTTTCTTTTGATCTCTCGCTCTCTTTGGTCTCTCTCTCATTCTCTCTCTCATTCTCTCTCTGGTATTTCCTCCCTCTCTCTCCTTCCTCTCTCTCTCTAACATGCTTCTAACATTATGTTAGTCAATGATTAAAGACTGTGTTGTAATATAAACATTTAAATAGGACTAATAAGTCCTATAGGGGTTGTAATATAAAAAAGGTCATACCTCTCCTCCTTCTCTTGATTGACAGTAGGTGCACTCCATCTATCCCATGGTGAATCACTCTCAGATGACCTACAACACACACACACACACAAACAAACACAAACCATTAAGACATCATACATACCACTCCCATAGGAAGACACAGTAACATCATGTACATAGTGATGGATGTAAAGAGATCCGTTTACTAGAGATGTAAGGGAAAGTGGTAACAGGTTTATATCTGAACTATGTCCTATATACAGCAGCACCCATTCACTATATGTTCTGGTTCACTGGGCTGAGGGTGTTACTGAAGGAGGATATAGAAAGGGGCTGAGGGTGTTACTGATGGAGGACATAAAGGGGCTGAGGGTGTTACTGATGGAGGATATAGAAAGAGGCTGAGGGTGTTACTGATGGAGGATATAGAAAGAGGCTGAGGGTGTTACTGATGGAGGATATAGAAAGAGGCTGAGGGTGTTACTGATGGAGGACATAAAGGGGCTGAGGGTGTTACTGATGGAGGACATAAAGGGGCTGAGGGTGTTACTGATGGAGGATATAGAAAGAGGCTGAGGGTGTTACTGATGGAGGATATAGAAAGAGGCTGAGGGTGTTACTGATGGAGGACATAAAGGGGCTGAGGGTGTTACTGATGGAGGACATAAAGGGGCTGAGGGTGTTACTGATGGAGGATATAGAAAGAGGCTGAGGGTGTTACTGATGGAGGATATAGAAAGAGGCTGAGGGTGTTACTGATGGAGGACATAAAGGGGCTGAGGGTGTTACTGATGGAGGATATAGAAAGAGGCTGAGGGTGTTACTGATGGAGGATATAGAAAGAGGCTGAGGGTGTTACTGATGGAGGATATAGAAAGAGGCTGAGGGTGTTACTGATGGAGGATATAGAAAGAGGCTGAGGGTGTTACTGATGGAGGATATAGAAAGAGGCTGAGGGTGTTACTGATGGAGGACATAAAGGGGCTGAGGGTGTTACTGATGGAGGACATAAAGGGGCTGAGGGTGTTACTGATGGAGGATATAGAAAGAGGCTGAGGGTATTACTGATGGAGGATATAGAAAGAGGCTGAGGGTGTTACTGATGGAGGATATAGAAAGAGGCTGAGGGTGTTACTGATGGAGGATATAGAAAGAGGCTGAGGGTGTTACTGATGGAGGATATAGAAAGGGGCTGAGGGTGTTACTGATGGAGGATATAGAAAGAGGCTGAGGGTGTTACTGATGGAGGATATAGAAAGAGGCTGAGGGTGTTACTGATGGAGGACATAAAGGGGCTGAGGGTGTTACTGATGGAGGATATAGAAAGAGGCTGAGGGTGTTACTGATGGAGGATATAGAAAGAGGCTGAGGGTGTTACTGATGGCGGATATAGAAAGAGGCTGAGGGTGTTACTGATGGAGGACATAAAGGGGCTGAGGGTGTTACTGATGGAGGACATAAAGGGGCTGAGGGTGTTACTGATGGAGGATATAGAAAGAGGCTGAGGGTGTTACTGATGGAGGATATAGAAAGAGGCTGAGGGTGTTACTGATGGAGGATATAGAAAGAGGCTGAGGGTGTTACTGATGGAGGATATAGAAAGAGGCTGAGGGTGTTACTGATGGAGGATATAGAAAGAGGCTGAGGGTGTTACTGATGGAGGATATAGAAAGGGGCTGAGGGTGTTACTGATGGAGGATATAGAAAGGGGCTGAGGGTGTTACTGATGGAGGATATAGAAAGAGGCTGAGGGTGTTACTGATGGAGGATATAGAAAGAGGCTGAGGGTGTTACTGATGGAGGATATAGAAAGAGGCTGAGGGTGTTACTGATGGAGGATATAGAAAGAGGCTGAGGGTGTTACTGATGGAGGATATAGAAAGAGGCTGAGGGTGTTACTGATGGAGGACATAAAGGGGCTGAGGGTGTTACTGATGGAGGATATAGAAAGAGGCTGAGGGTGTTACTGATGGAGGACATAAAGGGGCTGAGGGTGTTACTGATGGAGGATATAGAAAGAGGCTGAGGGTGTTACTGATGGAGGATATAGAAAGAGGCTGAGGGTGTTACTGATGGAGGATATAGAAAGGGGCTGAGGGTGTTACTGATGGAGGATATAGAAAGAGGCTGAGGGTGTTACTGATGGAGGATATAGAAAGAGGCTGAGGGTGTTACTGATGGAGGATATAGAAAGAGGCTGAGGGTGTTACTGATGGAGGATATAGAAAGAGGCTGAGGGTGTTACTGATGGAGGATATAGAAAGAGGCTGAGGGTGTTACTGATGGAGGATATAGAAAGAGGCTGAGGGTGTTACTGATGGAGGATATAGAAAGAGGCTGAGGGTGTTACTGATGGAGGATATAGAAAGAGGCTGAGGGTGTTACTGATGGAGGATATAGAAAGAGGCTGAGGGTGTTACTGATGGAGGATATAGAAAGAGGCTGAGGGTGTTACTGATGGAGGATATAGAAAGGGGCTGAGGGTGTTACTGATGGAGGACATAAAGGGGCTGAGGGTGTTACTGATGGAGGATATAGAAAGAGGCTGAGGGTGTTACTGATGGAGGATATAGAAAGAGGCTGAGAGTGTTACTGATGGAGGATATAGAAAGGGGCTGAGGGTGTTACTGATGGAGGATATAGAAAGGGGCTGAGGGTGTTACTGATGGAGGATATAGAAAGAGGCTGAGGGTGTTACTGATGGAGGATATAGAAAGAGGCTGAGGGTGTTACTGATGGAGGATATAGAAAGAGGCTGAGGGTGTTACTGATGGAGGATATAGAAAGAGGCTGAGGGTGTTACTGATGGAGGATATAGAAAGAGGCTGAGGGTGTTACTGATGGAGGATATAGAAAGAGGCTGAGGGTGTTACTGATGGAGGATATAGAAAGAGGCTGAGGGTGTTACTGATGGAGGATATAGAAAGAGGCTGAGGGTGTTACTGATGGAGGATATAGAAAGAGGCTGAGGGTGTTACTGATGGCGGATATAGAAAGAGGCTGAGGGTGTTACTGATGGAGGATATAGAAAGAGGCTGAGGGTGTTACTGATGGAGGATATAGAAAGAGGCTGAGGGTGTTACTGATGGAGGATATAGAAAGGGGCTGAGGGTGTTACTGATGGAGGATATAGAAAGAGGCTGAGGGTGTTACTGATGGAGGATATAGAAAGAGGCTGAGGGTGTTACTGATGGAGGATATAGAAAGAGGCTGAGGGTGTTACTGATGGAGGATATAGAAAGAGGCTGAGGGTGTTACTGATGGAGGATATAGAAAGAGGCTGAGGGTGTTACTGATGGAGGATATAGAAAGAGGCTGAGGGTGTTACTGATGGAGGATATAGAAAGAGGCTGAGGGTGTTACTGATGGAGGATATAGAAAGAGGCTGAGGGTGTTACTGATGGAGGATATAGAAAGAGGCTGAGGGTGTTACTGATGGAGGATATAGAAAGAGGCTGAGGGTGTTACTGATGGAGGATATAGAAAGGGGCTGAGGGTGTTACTGATGGAGGACATAAAGGGGCTGAGGGTGTTACTGATGGAGGATATAGAAAGAGGCTGAGGGTGTTACTGATGGAGGATATAGAAAGAGGCTGAGGGTGTTACTGATGGAGGATATAGAAAGGGGCTGAGGGTGTTACTGATGGAGGATATAGAAAGGGGCTGAGGGTGTTACTGATGGAGGATATAGAAAGAGGCTGAGGGTGTTACTGATGGAGGATATAGAAAGAGGCTGAGGGTGTTACTGATGGAGGATATAGAAAGAGGCTGAGGGTGTTACTGATGGAGGATATAGAAAGAGGCTGAGGGTGTTACTGATGGAGGATATAGAAAGAGGCTGAGGGTGTTACTGATGGAGGATATAGAAAGAGGCTGAGGGTGTTACTGATGGAGGATATAGAAAGAGGCTGAGGGTGTTACTGATGGAGGATATAGAAAGAGGCTGAGGGTGTTACTGATGGCGGATATAGAAAGAGGCTGAGGGTGTTACTGATGGAGGACATAAAGGGGCTGAGGGTGTTACTGATGGAGGATATAGAAAGAGGCTGAGGGTGTTACTGATGGAGGATATAGAAAAAGGCTGAGGGTGGGTGTGAGGAGTGATTCAGTGCAGTGGTGTGTGTGCGTTTGATGCTTTAACAGAGACTTTGATAAAGAGGTGGCTTACTGTTTCTGAACCGTGTCCAGGGACACCTGTGGACTCTGCTCCTCAGGCTCTTCATCCTCACTGAAATGTAAAAACATAAAAGGATTTTAGTACTGGACGGATGGGTGGTTTGATGTGGGCTTGGTTAGGAGCTTGGGAGGTGGCAGTGTGGATGTATATAAGTGATGATCTGTGAGGAGGTACAGTATATCTAACATGGGGTCTCTCTCAGTAGACAGGTACAGTATACAGTGAGGGAAAAAAGTATTTGATCCCCTGCTGATATCGTACGTTTGCCCAATAACAAAGAAATTATCAGTCTATAATTTTAATGGTAGGTTTATTTGAACAGTGAGAGACAGAATAACAACAAAAAAATCCAGAAAAACGCATGTCAAAAATGTTATAAATTGATTTGCATAATGAAGGAAATAAGTCCTCTGTAGCTCAGCTGGTAGAGCACGGCGCTTGTAACGCCAAGGTAGTGGGTTCGATCCCCGGGACCACCCATACACAAAAAAAAAAATAATGTATGCACGCATGACTGTAAGTCGCTTTGGATAAAAGCGTCTGCTAAATGGCATATTATATTATTATATTATTATTTGACCCGTCTGCAAAACATGACTTAGTCCTTGGTGGCAAAACCCTTGTTGGCAATCACAGAGGTCAGACGTTTCTTGTAGTTGGCCACCAGGTTTGCACACATTTCAGGGGGGATTTTGTCCCACTCCTCTTTGCAGATCTTCTCCAAGTCATTAAGGTTTCGAGGCTGACGTTTGGCAACTCGAACCTTCAGCTCCCTCCACAGATTTTCAATGGGATTAAGGTCTGGAGACTGGCTAGGCCACTCCAGGACCTTAATATGCTTCTTCTTGAGCCACTCCTTTGTTGCCTTGGCCGTGTGTTTTGGGTAATTGTCATGCTGGAATACCCATCCACGACCCATTTTCAATGCCCTGGCTGAGGGAAGGAGGTTCTCACCCAAGATTTGATGGTACATGGCCCCGTCCATCGTCCCTTTGATTCGGTGAAGTTGTCCTGTCCCCTTAGCAGAAAAACACCCCCAAAGCATAATGTTTCCACCTCCATGTTTGACAGTGGGGATGGTGTTCTTGGGGTCATAGGCAGCATTCCTCCTCCAAACACGGCGAGTTGAGTTGATGCCAAAGAGCTCCATTTTGGTCTCATCTGACCACAACACTTTCACCCAGTTCTCCTCTGAATCATTCAGATGTTCATTGGCAAACTTCAGACGGCCCTGTATATGTGCTTTCTTGAGCAGGGGGACCTTGCGGGCGCTGCAGGATTTCAGTCCTTCACAGCGTAGTGTGTTACCAATTGTTTTCTTGGTGACTATGGTCCCAGCTGCCTTGAGATCATTGACAAGATCCTCCCGTGTAGTTCTGGGCTGATTCCTCACCGTTCTCATGATCATTGCAACTCCACGAGGTGAGATCTTGCATGGAGCCCCAGGCCGAGGGAGATTGACAGTTCTTTTGTGTTTCTTCCATTTGCGAATAATCACACCAACTTTTGTCACCTTCTCACCAAGCTGCTTGGCGATGGTCTTGTAGCCCATTCCAGCCTTGTGTAGGTCTGCAATCTTGTCCCTGACATCCTTGGACAGCTCTTTGGTCTTGGACATGGTGGAGAGTTTGGAATCTGATTGATTGATTGCTTCTGTGGACAGGTCTCTTTTATACAGGTAACAAACTGAGATTAGGAGCACTCCCTTTAAGAGTGTGCTCCTAATCTCAGCTCGTTACCTGTATAAAAGACACCTGGGAGCCAGAAATCTTTCTGATTGAGAGGGGGTCAAATAGTTATTTCCCTCATTAAAATGCAAATCAATTGATACAATTTTTGACATGCGTTTTTCTGGATTTTCTTGTTGTTATTCTGTCTCTCACTGTTTAAATAAACCTACCATTAAAATCATAGACTGATAATTTCTTTGTCAGTGGGCAAACGTACAAAATCAAACGTACTTTTTTCCCTCACTGTATCTAACATGTGGTCTCTCTCAGTAGACAGGTACAGTATATCTAACAGGGGGTCTCTCTCAGTAGACAGGTACAGTATATCTAACAGGTTGTCTCTCTCAGTAGACAGGTACAGTATATCTAACAGGTTGTCTCTCTCAGTAGACAGGTACAGTATATCTAACAGGTGGTCTCTCTCAGTAGACAGGTACAGTATATCTAACAGGGGGTCTCTCTCAGTAGACAGGTACAGTATATCTAACAGGGGGTCTCTCTCAGTAGACAGGTACAGTATATCTAACAGGTGGTCTCTCTCAGTAGACAGGTACAGTATATCTAACAGGGGGTCTCTCTCAGTAGACAGGTACAGTATATCTAACAGGTGGTCTCTCTCAGTAGACAGGTACAGTATATCTAACAGGTGGTCTCTCTCAGTAGACAGGTACAGTATATCTAACAGGTTGTCTCTCTCAGTAGACAGGTACAGTATATCTAACAGGTGGTCTCTCTCAGTAGACAGGTACAGTATATCTAACAGGTTGTCTCTCTCAGTAGACAGGTACAGTATATCTAACAGGTGGTCTCTCTCAGTAGACAGGTACAGTATATCTAACAGGGGGTCTCTCTCAGTAGACAGGTACAGTATATCTAACAGGTTGTCTCTCTCAGTAGACAGGTACAGTATATCTAACAGGTGGTCTCTCTCAGTAGACAGGTACAGTATATCTAACAGGTTGTCTCTCTCAGTAGACAGGTACAGTATATCTAACAGGTGGTCTCTCTCAGTAGACAGGTACAGTATATCTAACAGGTGGTCTCTCTCAGTAGACAGGTACAGTATATCTAACAGGTTGTCTCTCTCAGTAGACAGGTACAGTATATCTAACAGGTGGTCTCTCTCAGTAGACAGGTACAGAGGTGGTCTCTCTCAGTAGACAGGTACAGTATATCTAACAGGGGGTCTCTCTCAGTAGACAGGTACAGTATATCTCACCTGGAGTCAGTACTAGGGGTCGGACTGTCAGGGGACACTACCTCTTTCGAGACAATATCTCTGTTGAAATAATATAATTATATGTTATACTGTTAGAATTAAACACATTGAAGTAGTAGTAGTAGATTTATTAGTGGCAGGTCGTAGTAGTAGTAGTAGTAGTAGATTTAGTGTCTCCCGACCCCCCCTGTCTCAGCCTCCAGTATCTATGCTGCAATAGTGGGCTAGGGTCAGTCTGTTATATCTGGTGTTATTCTCCTGTCTTATCCAGTGTCCTGTGTGAATTTAAGTATGCTCCCTCTAATTCTCTCTCTCTCCCTCCCCTCCCGGAGGACCTGAGCCCTAGGACCATGTCTCAGGACTACCTGGCCTGATGTCTCCTGGCTGTCCCCAGTCCACCTGGTCGTGCTGCTGCTCCAGTTCCCACTCTTCTACCTCTGGCTATGGAACCCTGACCTGACGTGCTACCTTGTCCCAGACCTGCTGTTTTCAACTCTCTCTCTCTACCACACCTGCTATTTCAACCTCTAAATGCCTGGCTATGAAAAGCCAACTGACATTTACTCCTGAGGTACTGACCTGTTGCAACGTTTGAACATCTTGGAGAAAAATCCGGCCTTAATGGCCATGTACTGTTATAATCTCCACCCGGCACAGCCAGAAGGGGACTGGCCACCCCTCAGAGCCTGGCTCTAGGTTTCTTTCTAGGTTTCTACCTTTCTAGGGAGTTTTTCCTAGCCACCGTGCTTCTACATCTGCATTGCTTGCTGTTTGGGGTTTTAGGCTGGGTTTCTGTATAGCACTTTGTGACATCTGCTGATGTAAAAAGGGCTTTATAAATACATTTGATTGATTTAGTAGTGGCAGGTAGTAGTAGTAGTAGTAGATTTAGTAGTAGTAGTAGTAGTAGTGGATGTAGTAGTAATAGATTTAGTAGTAACAGGTAGTAGTAGTAGTAGTAGTAGTAATATATTTAGTAGTAACAGGTAGTAGTAGTAATAGCAGTTGAAGTGGTTAGTATGTTAGTGGCAGAGGATTTCCGTGTAGACTCCACTTCAGTACCTGGGGAAGGTGGAGTAGTGGACTGAGAGAGCCTGGAGCAGGCCAAAGAGGCTGAGCTATAGAGATAGTATGCATCTCATTGACTTGTGATGTGATGGAAGGAGAAGGGTGCAATGTTATGCTGTTTGAATGAAAAACATATGGAGAGACATGGGAGAGGAAGACTTGAGTTCAACCAAAACTGATGTCCGGAAAGCCTGTGGCATTAGGAAAGATAACTGTTGTGTTGTCAGACCCTGTGTGTGTGTGTGTGTGTGTGTGTGTGTGTGTGTGTGTGTGTGTGTGTGTGTGTGTGTGTGTGTGTGTGTGTGTGTGTGACATACTTAATTTCCTAGTAGTGCAAGATCATATTACTCCTCTCAGATGTCCACATAGAGGAAGCACAAAGAGGGCTAGGGGTAGAGGCTAGGGGTAGAGGCTAGGGGTAGAGGCTAGGGGGAAAGGGTAGAGGTTAGAGGATGGGGGTAGAGGCTAGGGGGAAAGGGTAGAGGTTAGAGGATGGGGGTAGAGGCTAGGGGTAGAGATTAGGGGGAAAGGGGTAGAGCTTAGAGGAAGAGAATAGGGGTAGAGGTTAGAGGATGGGGTAGAGGCTAGGGGGAAAGGGTAGGGGTTAGAGATAGAGATTAGTGGTAGAGGCTTGGGGTAGAGATTAGGGGTAGAGGCTAGGGGTAGATGCTAGGGGTAGAGATTAGGGGTAGAGGGGTAGAGGCTAGGGGTAGATGCTAGGGGTAGAGGTTAGAGGATGGGGGTAGAGATTAGGGGTAGAGGCTAGGGGTAGAGATTAGGGGGAAAGGGTAGAGGTTAGAGGATGGGGTAGAGGCTAGGGGTAGAGATTAGGGGGAAGGGTAGAGGTTAGAGGATGGGGTAGAGGCTAGGGGTAGAGGCTAGGGGTAGAGAATAGGGGTAGAGGCTAGGGGTAGAGATTAGGGGGAGAGAGTAGAGGTTAGAAGCTAGGGTGAGAGGGTAGAGTCTAGGGGGAGAAGTAGAGGCTAGGGGAGAGGTTAGAGGCTAGGGGGAGAGGGGAGAGGCTAGGGGGAGAGGTTAGAGGCTAGGGGGAGAGGGGAGAGGCTAGGGGGAGAGGTTAGAGGCTAGGGGGAGAGGGGAGAGGCTAGGGGGAGAGGTTAGAGGGGAGAGGTTAGAGAGGGGGAGAGGTTAGAGGCTAGGGGGAGAGGGGAGAGGCTAGGGGGAGAGGGTAGAGAGGGGGAGAGGTTAGAGAGGGGGAGGGGAGAGGTTAGAAGCTAGGGGGAGAGGGGGAGAGGGGAGAGGCTAGGGGGAGAGGGGAGAGGCTAGGGGGAGAGGTTAGAGAGGGGGAGAGGTTAGAGAGGGAGAGGGGAGAGGTTAGAAGCTAGGGGGAGAGGGGGAGAGGGGAGAGGTTAGAGGCTAGGGGGAGAGGGTAGAGAGGGAGAGGTTAGAGAGGGGGAGGGGGGAGAGCGTAGAGAGGGGGAAAGGGGAGAGGTTAGAGGCTAGGGGGAGAGGGGGAGAGGGGAGAGGCTAGGGGGAGAGGGTAGAGAGGGGGAGAGGGGAGAGGTTAGGGGGAGAGGGTAGAGAGGGGGAGAGGGGAGAGGTTAGAGGCTAGGGGGAGAGGTTAGAGGCTAGGGGGAGAGGGGAGAGGCTAGGGGGAGAGGGTAGAGAGGGGGAGAGGGGAGAGGTTAGGGGGAGAGGTTAGAGAGGGGGAGAGGTTAGAGAGGGGGAGAGGGGGAGAGGTTAGAGAGGGGGAGAGGGGAGAGAGGGGGAGAGGGGAGAGAGGGGCAAAGGGTAGAGAGGGGGAGAGGGGAGAGAGGGGGAGAGGGGAGAGAGGGGGAGAGGTTAGAGAGGGGGAGAGGGGAGAGAGGGGGAGAGGGGAGAGAGGGGGAGAGGGGAGAGGTTAGAGAGGGGGAGAGGGGAGAGAGGGGGAGAGGGGAGAGAGGGGGAGAGGTTAGAGAGGGGAGAGAGGGGGAGAGGTTAGAGAGGGGGAGAGGGGAGAGAGGGGGAGAGGTTAGAGAGGGGGAGGGGGGAGAGAGGGGCAAAGGGTAGAGAGGGGGAGAGGGGAGAGAGGGGGAGAGGGGAGAGAGGGGCAAAGGGTAGAGAGGGGGAGAGAGGGGGAGAGGGGAGAGAGGGGGAGAGGTTAGAGAGGGGGAGAGGGGAGAGAGGGGGAGGGGGGAGAGAGGGGGAGAGGTTAGAGAGGGGGAGAGGTTAGAGAGGGGGAGGGGGGAGAGAGGGGCAAAGGGTAGAGAGGGGGAGAGGGGAGAGAGGGGGAGAGGGGAGAGAGGGGCAAAGGGTAGAGAGGGGGAGAGGGGAGAGAGGGGGAGAGGGGAGAGAGGGGGAGAGGTTAGAGAGGGGGAGAGGGGAGAGAGGGGGAGGGGGGAGAGAGGGGGAGAGGTTAGAGAGGGGGAGAGGGGAGAGAGGGGAGAGAGGGGGAGAGGGGAGAGAGGGGGAGAGGTTAGAGAGGGGGAGAGGGGAGAGAGGGGGAGGGGGGAGAGAGGGGGAGAGGTTAGAGAGGGGGAGAGGGGAGAGAGGGGGAGAGGGGAGAGAGGGGGAGGGGGGAGAGAGGGGGAGAGGTTAGAGAGGGGGAGAGGGGAGAGAGGGGGAGGGGGGAGAGAGGGGGAGAGGTTAGAGAGGGGGAGAGGGGAGAGAGGGGGAGAGGGGAGAGAGGGGGAGAGGTTAGAGAGGGGGAGAGGGGAGAGAGGGGGAGGGGGGAGAGAGGGGGAGAGGTTAGAGAGGGGGAGAGGGGAGAGAGGGGGAGAGGTTAGAGAGAGGGAGAGGGGAGAGGTTAGAGAGGGGGAGAGGGGAGAGAGGGGGAGAGGGGAGAGGTTAGAGAGGGGGAGAGGGGAGAGAGGGGGAGAGGGGAGAGAGGGGGAGGGGGGAGAGGTTAGAGAGGGGGAGGGGGGAGAGAGGGGGAGAGGGGAGAGAGGGGGAGAGGGGAGAGGTTAGAGAGGGGGAGAGGGGAGAGGTTAGAGAGGGGGAGAGGGGAGAGGTTAGAGAGGGGGAGAGGGGAGAGAGGGGGAGAGGGGAGAGAGGGGGAGAGGGGAGAGAGGGGGAGAGGGGAGAGAGGGGGAGAGGGGAGAGGTTAGAGAGGGGGAGAGGGGAGAGAGGGGGAGAGGGGAGAGAGGGGGAGAGGGGAGAGAGGGGGAGAGGGGAGAGAGGGGGAGAGGGGAGAGAGGGGGAGAGGGGAGAGGTTAGAGAGGGGGAGAGGGGAGAGAGGGGGAGAGGGGAGAGAGGGGGAGGGGGGAGAGGTTAGAGACTGGGGGGAGAAGTAGATGCTAGGGTAGAGATTGGTCAGTAGGTTGCCCCCTAACCTCTGGTCCATCAGAACCAGAGACACAGTTGGTCAGTAAGTTGCCCCCGAGTCAGACACACACACATGCACTGTGATGTATGGAGGAATGAATGAGTGTCTGATATAAGGGGTTTCCTCTTTTCCTACCTGTCTGATCCACTGAGACACTCCAGACTCCAAGATCTGGGAGGGATGGGATCCGCCAACTCCTCTTCACTACACGGAGAGGAGAGGAGAGGAGAGGAGAGGAGAGGAGAGGAGAGGAGAGGAGAGGAGAGGAGAGGAGAGGAGAGGAGAGGAGAGGAGAGGAGAGGAGAGGAGAGGAGAGGAGAGGATGAATATAATTACAGGGCTTAAAGTGCCACCAAGTTTGTGGACAACAGTCAGTCATGATGCATTGTCGTTTTAAATAAGTTATTTGAAAAGTTATAAAATAATAAAGTATTTTGAACAAACCCGTTAGTGAGAGAGAGGAGATCATCAATCATGAGCTGAGGGATCGGCTCACTTTGCGCTCTGTAGACAAGACAGAGAGGACTTGAATAGAAGAGCACAATGGTTTACAGCTAACAGACTATTATAGCAGCAGCTAACAAACTATAATAGTAACAGTTAACAGACTATTATAGCAGCAGTTAACAGACTATTATAGCAGCGGTTAACAGACTATTATAGCAGCAGTTAACAGACTATTATAGCAGCGGTTAACAGACTATTATAGCAGCAGCTAACAGACTATTATAGCAGCAGTTAACAGACTATTATAGCAGCAGCTAACAGACTATTATAGCAGCAGCTAACAGACTATTATAGCAGCAGCTAACAGACTATTATAGCAGCAGCTAACAGACTATTATAGCAGCAGCTAACAGACTATTATAGCAGCAGCTAACAGACTATTATAGCAGCAGCTAACAGACTATTATAGCAGCAGCTAACAGACTATTATAGCAGCAGCTAACAGACTATTATAGCAGCAGCTAACAGACTATTATAGTAGCAGCTAACAGACTATTATAGAAGCAGCTAACAGACTATTATAGCAGCAGCTAACAGACTATTATAGCAGCAGCTAACAGACTATTATAGCAGCAGCTAACAGACTATTATAGCAGCAGTTAACAGACTATTATAGCAGCAGCTAACAGACTATTATAGCATCAGCTAACAGACTATTATAGCAGCAGCTAACAGACTATTATAGCAGCAGCTAACAGACTATTATAGCAGCAGCTAACAGACTATTATAGCAGCAGTTAACAGACTATTATAGCAGCAGTTAACAGACTATTATAGCAGCAGCTAACAGACTATTATAGCAGCAGCTAACAGACTATTATAGCAGCAGCTAACAGACTATTATAGCAGCAGCTAACAGACTATAATAGCAGCAGCTAACATACTATTATAGCAGCAGCTAACATACTATTATAGCAGCAGCTAACATACTATTATAGCAGCAGCTAACAGACTATTATAGCAGCAGCTAACAGACTATTATAGCAGCAGCTAACAGACTATTATAGCAGCAGCTAACAGACTATTATAGCAGCAGCTAACAGACTATTATAGCATCAGCTAACAGACTATTATAGCAGCAGCTAACAGACTATTATAGCAGCAGCTAACAGACTATTATAGCAGCAGCTAACAGACTATTATAGCAGCAGCTAACAGACTATTATAGCAGCAGCTAACAGACTATTATAGCAGCAGCTAACAGACTATTATAGTAGCAGCTAACAGACTATTATAGCAGCAGCTAACAGACTATTAAAGCAGCAGCTAACAGACTATTATAGCAGCAGCTAACAGACTATTATAGCAGCAGCTAACAGACTATTATAGCAGCAGTTAACAGACTATTATAGCAGCAGCTAACAGACTATTATAGCAGCAGCTAACAGACTATTATAGCAGCAGCTAACAGACTATTATAGCAGCAGTTAACAGACTATTATAGCAGCAGCTAACAGACTATTATAGCAGCAGCTAACAGACTATTATAGCAGCAGCTAACAGACTATTATAGCAGCAGCTAACAGACTATTATAGCAGCAGTTAACAGACTATTATAGCAGCAGCTAACAGACTATTATAGCAGCAGCTAACAGACTATTATAGCAGCAGCTAACAGACTATTATAGCAGCAGCTAACAGACTATTATAGCAGCAGCTAACAGACGATTATAGCAGCAGCTAACAGACTATTATAGCAGCAGCTAACAGACTATTATAGCAGCAGCTAACAGACTATTATAGCAGCAGCTAACAGACTATTATAGCAGCAGCTAACAGACTATTATAGCAGCAGCTAACAGACTATAATAGCAGCAGCTGGCTAGCCATCACACACACACTTCACAACACCTGTGTAAGACCACATTTAATTGTGTGTCAATAGTTGACTGATCACTTCCTCTTTTGGCTCTTATTAAGGTACTTCGCCAGCAGAATGGTGTTTTAATATACACTGAGTATACAAAACATTAAGAACACCTGCTCTTTCCATGACATAAACTGACCAGGTGAATCCAGGTGAAAGCTATGATCTCTCATTGATTTCACTTGCTAAATCCACTCTAAATCAGTGCAGATGAAGGGGAGGAGGCAGGTTAAATAATTATTTTTAAGTGTTGAGACATGGATTGTGTATGTGTGCCATTCAGAGGGTGAATTGGCAAGACAAAATATGTAAGTGCCTTTGAACAGGGTATGGTAGTAGGTGCCAGGTTCCACCGGTTTGTGTCAAGAACTGCAACGCTGCTGGGTTTTTCACGCTTAACAGTTTCCCATGTGTATCAAGAATGGTCGACCGCCCAAAGGACATCCAGCCAACTTGACACAACTGTGGGAAGCATTGGAGTCAACATGGGCCAGCATCCTTGTGGAACGCTTTCGACACCTTGTAGAGTCCATGCCCCGACGAATTGAGGCTGTTCTGAGAGGGGTGCAACTCAATATTAGGAAGGTGTTCCAAATGTTTTGTTCACTCAGTGCAGAAGTACACAATGACAGCTGACAGCAGGGGTGTATTCACTAGAAACCAAACGTAAGCAACCGGACGAAACAGGGAGGGACTAACCTGAACGTGTCCAATAAAAAAAACACTCGTTTTCTTTGCAAAACATTTTCAATTGCAAAACATTTTGTAACGGTTTGGTACGGTGTGCCCTAATTAATACACCCCGTTTGTAACCCGCTGTAACCGGTTTCATATCACCCACTATGACGTGAATGAGGAAGTGTCTCTCTGTGGTTTCCTACCTGTCCTCTGGCTCTGCAGGCTCTGCTGTCTCGGTGCATACTGGGTCAGGGACTCTGGAGCTATGGGGGACAGGAGATATACTTTGTGTTATTGGACTACAGCTATCTAGGATTCAAACTTTACAACTGACTCTTGGAGGTTCTCTAAAGACAATGGGGTGGACCAACTTTAATAGTCTCACCCAGAGCACTACCCATAATGTAAATAAAATGGTCTGGTCTCAACACTACACACACTGTGGTGCAACATATCTGATAATTGTTTAGTTAATACGTCAAAATGTTTCTATCTATACTTATTCAAATGCATAGATACATTAATGAATCAATACTGTACCTGGATGAACCTGTGTCGAAGGAGATGAGCGTGTCCGACAGGGCGGTTAGTGTGTCCACTGGGGCAGGATCCGTCTTCACTGGTTTGTATGGTACAGGGGACACTAATACAGGGGCCACTGGGGGGACTATTTTCAACAGGACACTACTCTCTGGGGACAGCTCAGTGGCCACTTTGGTATGCCCTGGCTTCATGCCCTCATAAGGGTCAATCACTGATGAGGTGTCAACTATGACAGGGGTTGGAAGGAGGACGTCTTTCACACATACATGGATGTCCTCCACAAATACAGGAGGGACATCTTTCACACATACAGAAGGGACGTCTTTCACACACACAGGAGAGACGTCCTTCACACACACAGGAGAGACGTCCTTCACACACACAGGAGAGACGTCCTTCACACACACAGGAGAGACGTCCTTCACACACACAGGAGAGACGTCTTTCACAGATACAGGAGAGACATCTTTCACAGCTACAGGAGAGACATCTTTCACAGATACAGGAGAGACATCTTTCACAGACACAGGAGAGACATCTTTCACAGACACAGGAGAGACATCTTTCACAGATACAGGAGAGACATCTTTCACAGACACAGGAGAGACATCTTTCACAGACACAGGAGAGACATCTTTCACAGACACAGGAGAGACATCTTTCACAGACACAGGAGAGACATCTTTCACAGACACAGGAGAGACATCTTTCACAGATACAGGAGAGACATCTGTCACAGACACAGGAGAGACATCTTTCACAGATACAGGAGAGACATCTTTCACAGATACAGGAGAGACATCTTTCACAGTTACAGGAGAGACATCTTTCACAGATACAGGAGAGACATCTTTCACAGATACAGGAGAGACATCTTTCACAGATACAGGAGAGACATCTTTCACAGGAGCGACATCTTTCACAGGAGCGACATCTTTCACAGATACAGGAGCGACATCTTTCACAGATACAGGAGAGGCAGCTTTCACAGATACAGGAGAGACATCTTTCACATATACAGGAGCGACATCTTTCACAGATACAGGAGAGACATCTTTCACAGATACAGGAGAGACATCTTTCACAGATACAGGAGAGACATCTTTCACAGATACAGGAGAGACATCTATCACAGATACAGGAGAGACATCTTTCACAGATACAGCAGGGGCATCTTTCACACATACAGGAGAGGCAGCTTTCACAGATACAGGAGAGGCAGCTTTCACAGATACAGGAGAGACATCTTTCACAGATACAGGAGAAACATCTTTCACAGATACAGGAGAGACATCTTTCACAGATACAGGAGAGACATCTTTCACAGATACAGGAGAGACATCTTTCACCGATACAGGAGAGACATCTTTCACAGATACAGGAGAGACATCTTTCACAGATACAGGAGCGACATCTTTCACAGATACAGGAGAGACATCTTTCACAGATACAGGAGAGACATCTTTCACAGATACAGGAGAGACATCTTTCACAGACACAGGAGAGACATCTTTCACACATACAGGAGAGACATCTTTCACACATACAGGAGGGACGTCTTTCACAGATGGTGCAGCTGGTTCTTCAGGGACAGAGAGAGTCTCAGTGAAGACAGAGTCATCATTGTCTGTGATCACCACCCTTTAGACACACAAGAAACAACATTTCATTTTATTTCAGACAACGTCATCATTTTCCATGAGGGACAAAACAGGACAGGACAGTCCTTTGAGAGGCATCAGTTACCTTTTAGCCACAAAATATGGAACATCTGTGGTCGGGGAGGTTTCTGGTGGTTTCTCTGTAGAACTGTCAGGAGAACAGGAGATAAGACACAAACAGAGGAATAGAGAGATGGAGAGAGGGGGAGAGAGAGAGACAGAGAGCGAGAGAGAGAAAGAGAGAGAGAGAGAGGGGTATTTAACCAATTACATACTCATATTTGTTGGCGGCTGAGAGGACGTAGGAGCGTTGTCGGACTGAAGAGGTCCTGAGCACGTTCATGGCTGCTTCCTCCCTGATGGACAGATGGAGAGAGAAAGAGGGAGACAGGGAGGAGAGAGAGAGAGAGAGAGAGAGAGAGAGAGAGAGAGAGAGAGAGAGAGAGAGAGAGAGGTGGGGGGTAGAAAGAGATTAGACTTGTTTTTCCTTGACGTGACGTCTATTTTGTGAGGTAAAATAAGAGTTTCTGCATCTGAAATGGCACCCTAATCCCTATACAGGGCCCTGGTCAAAAGTAGAGCTCTATAAAGGGAATTGAATGCATGTCTCGCACCGTTTCTCCTTCTCCTTTGGGGAAAGCTGGTCCTCAGTTTGAACTGGGAGGTTTGAGGTGCGACGCACTGTGTGAGGAGCTCTGGAAGGAACGACACACACACACAGTACTTATCAAACACATCCCCTGAAGTCACTACAGTTATCTCTGATAATCCTTTACCACACACAGTATTTATCAAACACATCCCCTGAAGTCACTACAGTTATCTCTGATAATCCTTTACCACACACAGTATTTATCAAACACATCCCCTGAAGTCACTACAGTTATCTCTGATAATCCTTTACCACACACAGTATTTATCAAACACATCCCCTGAAGTCACTACAGTTATCTCTGATAATCCTTTACCACACACAGTATTTATCAAACACATCCCCTGAAGTCACTACAGTTATCTCTGATAATCCTTTACCACACACAGTACTTATCAAACACATCCCCTGAAGTCACTACAGTTATCTCTGATAATCCTTTACCACCCACAGTATTTATCAAACACATCCCCTGAAGTCACTACAGTTATCTCTGATAATCCTTTACCACACACAGTATTTATCAAACACATCCCCTGAAGTCACTACAGTTATCTCTGATAATCCTTTACCACACACAGTACTTATCAAACACATCCCCTTAAGTCACTACAGTTATCTCTGATAATCCTTTACCACACACTGTACTTATCAAACACATCCCCTTAAGTCACTACAGTTCTCTGATAATCCTTTACCACACACAGTACTTATCAAACACATCCCCTTAAGTCACTACAGTTCTCTGATAATCCTTTACCACACACAGTACTTATCAAACACATCCCCTTAAGTCACTACAGTTATCTCTGATAATCCTTTACCACACACAGTACTTATCAAACACATCCCCTTAAGTCACTACAGTTCTCTGATAATCATTTACCACACACAGTACTTATCAAACACATCCCCTTAAGTCACTACAGTTATCTCTGACAATCCTTTACCACACACAGTATTTATCAAACACATCCCCTGAAGTCACTACAGTTATCTCTGATAATCCTTTACCACACACAGTACTTATCAAACACATCCCCTTAAGTCACTACAGTTATCTCTGATAATCCTTTACCACACACAGTACTTATCAAACACATCCCCTTAAGTCACTACAGTTATCTCTGATAATCCTTTACCACACACAGTACTTATCAAACACATCCCCTTAAGTCACTACAGTTATCTCTGATAATCCTTTACCACACACAGTACTTTTCAAACACATCCCCTGAAGTCACTACAGTTATCTCTGATAATCCTTTACCACACACAGTACTTATCAAACACATCCCCTTAAGTCACTACAGTTATCTCTGATAATCCTTTACCACACACAGTACTTATCAAACACATCCCCTTAAGTCACTACAGTTATCTCTGATAATCCTTTACCACACACAGTATTTATCAAACACATCCCCTGAAGTCACTACAGTTATCTCTGATAATCCTTTACCACACACAGTATTTATCAAACACATCCCCTGAAGTCACTACAGTTATCTCTGATAATCCTTTACCACACACAGCACTTATCAAACACATCCCCTGAAGTCACTACAGTTATCTCTGATAATCCTTTACCACACACAGTACTTATCAAACACATCCCCTGAAGTCACTACAGTTATCTCTGATAATCCTTTACCACACACAGTGTCATACACTCAAACACGTTCACTGAGTTTACTCATAAGAATTGCATAAGGTTTACTCACATTCTCTTGTAGCTCTCTGAAGGCCTCTTGGTGAAGCTGGATGGTGACCCACTGCAAATAGAGGGACACCATGTAATCAAGCCATCTAACAGGGCATTGGCTGTCTAAATGACAGACTGAGTACACAGAATAGACTCTACTCTATTTAATAGAGTCCCTGCTGCCAGTAGGTCTCTGACATCACTGCTGCCAGTAGATCTCTGACATCACTGCTGCCAGTAGAATCTCTGACATCACTGCTGCCAGTTGAGCTCTGACATTACTGCTGCCAGTTGAGCTCTGACATTACTGCTGCCAGTTGATCTCTGACATTACTGCTGCCAGTAGATCTCTGACATCACTGCTGCCAGTAGATCTCTGACATCACTGCTGCCAGTAGATCTCTGACATCACTGCTGCCAGTAGAGCTCTGACATTACTTTATTTACCTGAAGCCATTGGATGTAGATGAGATGGCAGCAGACTTGGTGTCTGTCTTGGTGAAAATCCCTCTGAAAAAATAAATAAGATTATTCACCTTTTAGATTATTCATAATTAATGAATTTAATACATTGAATAAGCTGTTGACCAAGTGATGCAATGGTGGAGGTCTGTTTTACCTGATAAGGTATCCTGCAGATGGTGCTCTAGATTTAGGAAAGAAAAGTTTATGGTCAGTTTATGATGAAGAACATGTTTTGTTGTTTGTGTTTTGAGGTGGGGTGTCAGTATGTAGTGTTGAGGTGGGGTGTCAGTGTGTAGTGTTGAGGTGGGGTGTCAGTGTGTAGTGTTGAGGTGAGGTGTTAGTGTTGAGGTGAGGTGTCAGTATGTAGTGTTGAGGTGAGGTGTCAGTGTGTAGTGTTGAGGTGAGGTGTCAGTGTGTAGTGTTGAGGTGAGGTGTCAGTATGTAGTGTTGAGGTGGGGTGTCAGTGTGTAGTGTTGAGGTGGGGTGTCAGTGTGTAGTGTTGAGGTGAGGTGTCAGTGTGTAGTGTTGAGGTGAGGTGTCAGTGTGTAGTGTTGAGGTGGGGTGTCAGTGTGTAGTGTTGAGCTGAGGTGTTAGTGTGTAGTGTTGAGGTGAGGTGTCAGTGTGTAGTGTTGAGGTGGGGTGAGGTGTTAGTGTGTAGTGTTGAGGTGGGGTGTCAGTGTGTAGTGTTGAGGTGGGGTGTCAGTGTGTAGTGTTGAGGTGGGGTGTCAGTGTGTAGTGTTGAGGTGGTGTGTTAGTGTGTAGTGTTGAGGTGGGGTGTCAGTGTGTAGTGTTGAGGTGAGGTGTCAGTATGTAGTGTTGAGGTGGGGTGTCAGTGTGTAGTGTTGAGGTGGGGTGTCAGTGTGTAGTGTTGAGGTGGGGTGTCAGTGTGTAGTGTTGAGGTGGGGTGTCAGTGTGTAGTGTTGAGGTGAGGTGAGGTGTTAGTGTGTAGTGTTGGTGAGGTGAGGTGTTAGTGTGTAGTGTTGAGGTGAGGTGTCAGTGTGTAGTGTTGAGGTGGGGTGAGGTGTTAGTGTGTAGTGTTGAGGTGGGGTGTCAGTGTGTAGTGTTGAGGTGAGGTGTCAGTGTGTAGTGTTGAGGTGAGGTGTCAGTGTGTAGTGTTGAGGTGGGGTGTCAGTGTGTAGTGTTGAGGTGGGGTGTCAGTGTGTAGTGTTGAGGTGGGGTGTCAGTGTGTAGTGTTGAGGTGGGGTGTCAGTGTGTAGTGTTGAGGTGAGGTGTCAGTGTGTAGTGTTGAGGTGAGGTGTCAGTGTGTAGTGTTGAGGTGGGGTGTCAGTGTGTAGTGTTGAGGTGGGGTGAGGTGTTAGTGTGTAGTGTTGAGGTGGGGTGTCAGTGTGTAGTGTTGAGGTGAGGTGAGGTGTTAGTGTGTAGTGTTGAGGTGGGGTGTCAGTGTGTAGTGTTGAGGTGGGGTGTCAGTGTGTAGTGGTGAGGTGAGGTGTTAGTGTGTAGTGTTGGTGAGGTGAGGTGTTAGTGTGTAGTGTTGAGGTGGGGTGTCAGTGTGTAGTGTTGAGGTGGGGTGTCAGTGTGTAGTGTTGAGGTGGGGTGTCAGTGTGTAGTGGTGAGGTGAGGTGTTAGTGTGTAGTGTTGGTGAGGTGAGGTGTTAGTGTGTAGTGTTGAGGTGGGGTGTCAGTGTGTAGTGGTGAGGTGAGGTGTCAATGTGTAGTGTTGAGGTGGGGTGTCAGTGTGTAGTGTTGAGGTGGGGTGTCAGTGTATAGTGTTGAGGTGGGGTGTCAGTGTGTAGTGTTGAGGTGGGGTGTCAGTGTGTAGTGTTGAGGTGAGGTGTTAGTGTTTACCTGTCTTCTGCAGGTCTGGTGGGGGAGGGAGGGGACTTGGAGGTGGGGGATTGCACTGGGCTGGTGTCTATAGGGGCTCCATTCAGACGATTCACTCTAACTTCTGCCATCCTGCTCAGAGAGGGGGAGGGAGGGAGAGAGAGAGAGGGGGGGGGGATAGAGAGAGAGAGAGAGAGGGGGGGGGGGGGACGTTGAATACGGTCCATATGAGTCTAACCTCATCCCCAGGTTAATTGCTACCGCACGTAGAGAGATCTGGCTGGTAAACGAGACTAATATGACTAACTTCATCCTAATGACTTAGTTTCTCTGTTTGTCTGTCTGTCTCACTGTGGTTTCTCCTGTCTGTCTGTCTGTCTGTCCATGGTTTTTCCTGTCTGTCTGTCTCACCATGGTTTCTCATGTCTGTCTCACCATGGTTTCTCCTCCTCTGCTTCAGACTGGGGTTCACTGCATCTCTGCATCCAGCTGGCATCTCCCTTCAGCTTGGTCCGAACCTTAGTGGCCCTGAACACTGATGCTCTGTCCCCCTCTGAAACACAAACAAACACAGTGCACACGTTAGACATAAACACACACACACACACGCACGCACAAATGCACATAATAAAAAACAATCACACACACACGCCATCTGAATAAGAACACACCTTCATGATACATACTTCACATTGAGCACACAGATGGAATGGAGGAAACTATTTTGTAATAAACATGGTATCCATCACCTCATCCCATTGGCATGAAGTTGATCTACTACCACACCTTACAATGGTAGGAAACACACTATCACACACTCATCATATTGAAATCCCCTCAGTCAGTCAGTCAGTAACCCAGTAAACTCACCTTTTGACATAGTCGTCCGTTTGTAATCTGGTTCCTATGACTCCTCTACTGGCTCCCTGAGTACCACAGACAGCAGAACAGACACAGGTTAGTAAGAGAGGTCCGGTCCACAAACAACCCCTAGTCTCTGTCCCACTTGGTCTTTGTGTATATCTGATAGGATTGGATCTCTTGGTGTACAGTATTGGTATAGGTGCTGGACTGACACACTCAGGGTTGCAGGTTAGAGGCCCATTGGGGCTATCCCCTCTAGTTTGTTCTAGAACTGTTAAATCTCGGTCAAAAGGAGGGCCACAGTATCCCTCACCTCCCTTAAGGAACAGGAACATGTGATAGGCATTCCACAGTCATCCTTCAACTATGCAGGTGAGCCGGTCCTACCACTTTCTGCCAAACTACCAAACATACCCTCTGTCAGCCAAAGATAGATGGACACACAAGCATGAACGCACACACACACGCATGCACACACACACACACACACACAAACTGGAGCAAACATAATTTCTCAACGTAGGGTCTTAGAAGCAGGGTTCGAGATGTTCATGAAAACCTTGTCTGCTTGCTCTTTCTCCCACACACAGTGCATTCGGAAAGTATTCAGACCCTTTGACTTTTTCCACATTTTGTTACAGACTTATTCTAAAATGGATTCAATACTTTTTTCCCCTCAGCAATCTACACACAATACCCCATAATAACAAAGCGAAAATAGGTTTTTAGAATTTTTTTGCAAATGTATTAAAAATAAAAAACAGAAATACCTTATTTACATAAGTATTCAGACCCTTTGCTATGAGACTCGACATTTATCTCAGGTGCATCCTGTTTACATTGATCATCCTTGAGATGTTTCTACTACTTGATTGGAGTCCACCTGTGGTAAATTAAATTGATTGGACATGATTTGGAAAGGCACACACCTGTCTATATAAGGTCCCACAGTTGACAGTGCATGTCAGAGCAGAAACCAAGCCATGAGGTCAAAAGAATTGTCCGTAGAGCTCCAAGACAGGATTGTTTCGAGGCACAGATCTGAGGAAGGGTACCAAACAAATTCTGCAGGATTGAAGGTCCCCGAGAACACAGTGGCTTCCATCATTCTTAAATGCAAGAAGTTTGGAACCACCAAGACTCTTCCTAGAGCTGGCCGCCCGGCCAAACTGAGCAATCGGGGGAGAAGGGCCTTGGTCAGGGAGGTGACCAAGAACCCGATGGTCACTCTGACAGAGCTCTAGAGTTACTCCGTGAAGATGGGAGAACCTTCCAGAAGGACAACCATCTCTGCAGCACTCTACCAATCAGGCCTTTATGGTAGAGTGGCCAGACAGAAGCCACTCCTCAGTAAAAGGCATATAACAGCCTGCTTTGAGTTTGCCAAAAAGCACCTAAAGACTCTCAGACCATGAGAAACAAGATTCTCTGGTCTGATGAAACCAAGATTAAACTCTTTGGCCTGAATGCCAAGCGTCACATCTGGAGGAAACCTGGCACCATCCCTACAGTGAAGCATGGTGGTGACAGCATCATGCTGTGGGGATGTTTTTCAGCGGCTGGGACAGGGAGACTAGTCAGGATCGAGGCAAAGATGAACGGAGCAAAGTACAGAGAGATCCTTGATGAAAACCTGCTCCAGAGCACTCAGGACCTCAGACTGGGGTGAAGGTTCAACTTCCAACAGGACAACAACCCTAAGCACACAGCCAAGATAATACAGGAGTGGCTTTGGGACAAGTCTCTGAATGTCCTTGATTGGCCCAGCCAGAGCCCAGACTTGAACCCGATCAAACATCTCTAGAGAGACCTGAAAATAGCTGTGCAGCGACGCTCCCCATCCAACCTGACAGAGCTTGAGAGGATCTGCAGAGGGGAATGGGAGAAACTCCCCAAATACAGGTGTGCCAAGCTTGTAGCGTCATACCCAAGAAGACTCGAGGCTGTAATCGCTGCCAAAGGTGCTTCAACAAAGTACTAAGTAAAAGGTCTGAATACTTATGTAAATGTGATATTTCTAAAAACCTGTTTAAGTTGGAAGTTTACATACACTTAGGTTGGAGTCATTAAAACTTGTTTTTCAACCACTCCACAAATGTATTGTTAACATTTACATTTTACAGACGCTCTTATCCAGAGCGACTTACAGTCAGTGAGTGCATACATTCTTATTTTATTTTTTTCATACTGGCCCCCCGTGGGAATCGAACCCACAACCCTGGCGTTGCAAACGCCATGCTCTACCAACTGAGCTACATCCCTGCCGGCCATTCCCTCCCCTACCCTGGACGACTCTGGGCCAATTGTGCACCGCCCCATGGGTCTCCTGGTCGCGGCCGGCTACGACAGAGCCTGGATTTGAACCAGGATCTCTAGTGGCACAGCTAGCACTGCGATGCAGTGCCTTAGACCACTGCGCCACTCGGGAGATTGACTATAGTTTTGGCAAGTCAGTTAGGACATCTACTTTGTGCATGACACAAGTCATTTTTCCAACAATTGTTTACAGACAGATTATTTCACTTATAATTAATTGTATCACAATTTCACTAAGTTGACTGTGCCTTTAAACAGCTTGGAAAATTCCAGAAAATTATGTCATGGCTTTAGAAGCTTCTGATAGGCTAATTGACATAATTTGAGTCAATTGGAGGTGTACCTGTGGATGTATTTCAAGGCCTACCTTCAAACTCAGTGCCTCTTTGCTTCACATCATGGGAAAATCAAAAGAAATCAGCCAAGACCTCAGAAAAAAAATTGTAGACCTCCACAAGTCTGGTTCATCCTTGGGAGCAATTTCCAAATGCCTGAAGGTACCACATTCATCTGTACCAACAATAGTATGCAAGTATAAACACCATGGGACCACGCAGCCGTCATACCGCTCAGGAAGGAGACGCGTTCTGTCTCCTAGAGATTAACGTACTTTGGTGCGAAAAGTGCAAATCAATCCCAGAACAACAGCATAGGACCTTGTGAAGACGCTGGAGGAAACAGGTACAAAAGTATCTATATCCACAGTAAAACGAGTCCTATATCGACATAACCTGAAAAGCAGCTCAGCAAGGAAGAAGCCACTGCTCCACAACCGCCATAAAAAATCCAGACTACGGTTTGCAACTGCACATGGGGACAAAGATCGTACTTTTTGGAGAAATATCCTCTGGTCTGATGAAACAAAAATAGAACTGTTTGGCCATAATGACCATCGTTATGTTTGGAGGAAAAAGGGGGTAACTTGCAAGCCGAAGAACACCATCCCAACCGTGAAGCACGGGGGTGGTAGCATCATGCTGTGGGGGTGCTTTGCTGCAGGAGGGACTGGTGCACTTCACAAAATAGATGGCATCATGAGGAAGGAAAATTATGTGGATATATTGAAGCAACATCTCAAGACATCAGTCAGGAAGTTAAAGCTTGGTCGCAAATGGGTCTACCAAATGGACAATGACCCCAATCATACTTCCAAAGTTGTGGCAAAATGGATTAAGGACAACAAAATCAAGGTATTGGAGTGACCATCACAAAGCCCTGACCTCAAGCCTATAGAACATTTGTGGGCAGAACTGAAAAAGCGTGTGCGAGCAAGGAGGCCTACAAACCTGACTCAGTTACACCAGCTCTGTCAGGAGGAATGGGCCAAAATTCACCCAACTTATTGTGGGAAGCTTGTGGAAGGCTTCCCGAAACGTTTGACCCAAGTTAAACAATTGAAAGGCAATGCTACCAAATACTAATTGAGTGTATGTAACTTCTGACCCACTGGGAATGTGATGAAAGAAATAAAAGCTTAAATAAATCATTCTCTCTACTATTATTCTGACATTTCACATTCTTAAAATAAAGTGGTGATCCTAACTGACCTAAAACAGAGAATTTTTACTAGGATTAAATGTCAGGAATTGTGAAAAACTGAGTTTAAATGTATTTGGCTATGGTGTATGTAAACTTCCGACTTCAACTGTGTGTATATATATATATATATACACAGCTGCGGGAAAAAATTGAGACCACTGCAAAATTATCAGTTTCTCTGGTTTTACTATTTATAGGTATGTGTTTGGGTAAAAATAACATTTTTGTTTTATTCTATAAACTACTGACAACATTTCTCCCAAATTCCAAATAAAAACATTGTCATTTAGAGCATTTATTTGCAGAAAATTACAACTGGTCAAAATAACAAAAAAATATGTAGTGTTGTCAGACCTCGAATAATGCAAAGAAAATAAGTTCATGTAAATTTTTAAACAACACAATACTAATGTTTTAACTTAGGAAGAGTTCAGAAATCAATATTTGGTGGAATAACCCTGATTTTCAATCACAGCTTTCATGCGTCTTGGCATGCTCTCCACCAGTCTTTCACATTGATGTTGGGAGATTGGGCTGGCCATGACAGGGTCTTGATCTGGTGGTCCTCCATCCACATCTTGATTGACCTGGCTGTGTGGCATGGCGCATTGTCCTGCTGGAAAAACCAATCCTCAGAGATGGGGAACAATGTCAGAGCAAAAGGAAGCAAGTTTTCTTCCAGGACAACCTTGTACGTGGCTTGATTCATGCGTCCTTCACAAAGACAAATCTGCCCGATTCCAGCCTTGCTGAAGCACCCCCAGATCATCACCGATTCTCCAACAAATTTCACAGTGGGTGCGAGACACTGTGGCTTGTAGGCCTCTCCAGGTCTCTGTCTAACCATTAGACGACCAGGTGTTGGGCAAAGCTGAAAATTGCACTCATCAGAGAAGATGACCATAATCCAGTCCTCTACGGTCCAATCATTATGGTCTTTTGTAAACCTCAGCCTGACTCTTCTTTGCTTCTCATTGATGAAGGGCTTCTTTCTAGCTTTGCATGACTTCAGCCCTGCCCCTAGGAGCCTGTTTCGAACCGTCCTCGCCGTGCACTTCACCCCAGCTGCCGTTTGCCATTCTTTTTGTAGGTCACTTGATGTCATCCTACGGTTGTTGAGTGACATTCGAATGAGTTGGCGGTCATCCTGGTCAGTAGAGAGTCGTTTTCGCCCTCTGCCGGTCAGTAGCTTTGTTGTCTCCAGTGTCTGCTGCTTGACTTTGTTCTTGTTCTTATGAACCGCCACATTGAAATTCTAAGGATGGAAGCAACCTGACGCTCACTGTAACCATCTGCCAGTAAAGCCAGAATTGAACCCTTCTTTTCCTCACTCAAAACTTTCCTTTTCAACTCTTTTGGCATGGTCAATAGTTATTTTTTGATTAATATTACTTTTGAGGTACTATTAGCACTGTTTTTGCCATCCAACTGGTCCTATTGCAAGAGGATAGTGATGACCACAGCAGTGGTTTTTATACTTTTCCTCGTTAAATAAGATTTGGTTCATGTGATCATCTAATCAGTACCTAATTCAGTAGAATGAGGTGTGCCTGTGTTGGAATTCAACAGCCACTGGAATGGAATGGCTGTCATACATGTAGAGATGCTGATTTAAGAAAAATGTACAGTGGTCTCTTAATTTTTTCCACAGCTGTGTATATATATATATATATATTACACAATTCACATTAAACACAAACGGCTAACTCACATTTCTCCTCAGGAAGCAAATTAAAATTGTAATAAAACGTTGTTAAGATTTTTCCTTATCTAAACGACATGCAAAGTTAACCTTATGCAAAATAAAATGGAGTGCTGCCAAATTCACTGTGCAAATGACCTCCCAGTGGTAAAATGTAAATCCTGAGGCAGTGGAATCGCTCTTTCCGAATATCTTCTGGCGGTGATGACAGACCAACTAGACTGAAGACAGGCATAGATACTGTATCGATCATACATGATACACACCATACATTTTACATGATACACACCACCAGCGCACACACACACACACACACACACACACACACACACACACACACGTTAAATGATCAATGATAAAGCTACGGTAAGGGAGTAGCAGGATGGAAACTCTTCTGACAGACAGACTGACAACCATGGAAACAAGGCAGAGAGAATAATGGTTCTGAGAGGACAGACAGACTGACAACCATCACACGTCTGTCAGGGTCTGAGGAGTTAGCATAGCATAAACAGTTAACATAACATAAACAGTTAGCAAAGAATAGGATTGATTATATATGATCTATGCTGATTCAAAAAGAGAGGGTCAAGAGAGAGAGAATCCACATTCTAAGCCCTGACAAACGTGGCACAAACTAACCTCATAAAGTAACAGGAGTAAAAAAAAGTACCTACTTTCACTGGATACTGTATCCACAGACTGTCTCCCAAACTGTAGAGAATCCCACACAGTAGATTGAGAGCAGGTGAGAGAGAACAGTATAGGTCAAGACTGATAGGTGTTGGAACAGGTACGGGCGTGGACACAGACTAGCTCAGCCAGTCAGAGGCTATGCCACCCCCCAGGGTGGGTGGGTGTGTAGGGGGGGGGGTGTGTGTGTGTAGGGGTGTGTGTGTGTGTTTGTGTAGGAGTGTGTGTGTGTGTGTGTTTGTGTAGGGGGTGTGTGTGTGTGTGTGTGTAGGGGTGGGTGTGTGTGTGTGTGTTTGTGTAGGGGGGGTGTGTGTGTGTGTGTAGGGGTGTGTGTGTGTGTTTGTGTGTGTTTGTGTAGGAGTGTGTGTGTGTTTGTGTGTGAGTGTGTAGGGGTGTGTGTGTGTGTGTGTTTGTGTAGGTGTGTGTGTGTGTGTGTGTGTGTGTGTGTGTAGGGGTGTGTGTGTGTGTGTGTGTGTGTAGGGGTGTGTGTGTGTGTGTGTGTGTGTGTAGGGTTGTGTGTGTGTGTGTGTGTAGGGTTGTGTGTGTGTGTGTTTGTGTGTGGGTGTGTGTGTAGGGGTAAGAAGTGAGTTTCATTTATCACTTATTTCCCTCTCTTTTATCACATACCTGAGAGCCTGGTGAGCAGGAACATACCTGGCATAACACACACACACGTTGGGTCCTAGAAGACTGTTTCTCTCATGCTTACTGGATAGGGACACACAGTGCACGCATCATCAGAAAGAGACAGAGACATCAACACATCTGAGAACAGTGACTGTAGCTATTCTCTAACAGAGACATCAACACATCTGAGAACAGTGACTGTAGCTATTCTGTAACAGAGACATCAACACATCTGAGAACAGTGACCGTAGCTATTCTCTAACAGAGACATCAACACATCTGAGAACAGTGACCGTAGCTATTCTCTAACAGAGACATCAACACATCTGAAAACAGTGACCGTAGCTATTCTCTAACAGAGACATCAACACATCTGAGAACAGTGACCGTAGCTATTCTCTAACAGAGAGATCAACACATCTGAGAACAGTGACTGTTCAGTGACTATTCTCTAACAATTGGGTCACACTTTAAAGTCTACTGTCCTTCAAAGTGTTTCACAATCCCAAAGCAAACACCAGGACTGCTATTTGCTTTGTAACGTTACAAGTTCAATAAGCCTCTCTATTTATCTTTCAAACTACAGCCAATTATGTTCTAGCCACATTAAAACATGCCTCATCTTGATAGGGTCTGTTTAAGTTAATAGCGGTCTGTTGAAAGACAGACCTGGGTAACACTTTCAGAGTCAGCTGACCTATGAATGGGTAAACCATGGGACCTTGAGGTGCAGACGTAGGCAGAACAGGGTGCTAGCTCACAGATGAGTGTGTGTGTGTGGACACTTTCTCAGAGCACCTGCGTACTCCAACATCTACCATCTGCTCCAAAGCACAGTTGTCAATAGCAACATAATAAATGAACACAGTTGTCAATAGCAACATAATAGATTAACTCTGAAAATGAGTGTCCACACCAGATAGTGTTCCAAGTCTACAGTACATAACCCCACCCCTATTTAGCTACAGAAACAATCACACACATACCATGCATACGTTCCATACCGTGCATAAGTTCACCCACCCTTTTTTAAATGGAATAGGGTGGGGACTTGGGAGGGATGTCCATTTACTCAGTCATACAGGTTCACTGTAGTAGAGAGAGTAAGGATGAGGAAACTGGTTGGTTTTAGTGCCCAAGTTTCACTTCAGCTGATAGTCAGTGTAAACTGTGAAGTCTATTGAACAACCTTGCGCTTTTCTCAACCCCCCTCATCCCGCTCTTTGAGGGCTAAACCAGTTGAACGGCTAAGCCTAGCAGCAGTGACAGTCTCACCGTGGCTCATTATACTAGAAGGAATGTCAGGCATTTCAACCTAACCACCGCCCTCCATCTTTCTTCCGCCCGCCCTCCCACCTAAACAATACCTTTCAGTGGAATCAGCTTTAATAAGCGTTACATGTGACAATGTGTTTACGAGGAAGTCATGTCATTGTGACAGTAAGACAGCTGGAATGTAGAAAAAGGAGAATGACGGAGAGAGAGACAGAGAGAGAGAGGATGGAGAGAGAGAGAGACAGAGACGATGGAGAGGATGGAGAAAGGATGGAGAGAGACAGAGAAAGACAGAGAGAAAGACGGAGAGAGAGAGAGGATGGAGAGAGAGAGGATGGAGAGAGGAAGGAGACAGACAGAGACTAGTTTCCCATCCCTTTTTCTGTTCTGTGAACTATTGTTCTATAAAATACGTTGCAATACAGTTTGTCTTTGTCTTAAATATATGTCATAGTAACATTAATCCTGTGACATCGGCTTTGGAAAAAAATAAGGATGGGGCTTGCCTGAGTAATGGTGGATAAATGCTTCAAAACATGCAAACATTTTTCTTTAGCTAACTATTTTCTAATGAGGGTAAACAAACGTTGTAATTTATATGTTGACAATGTTGGTTCATATACAAACACATTCTATGTTAGCGTTTTAATAAACAAACTGTACAATGTTTAGATTAAGGGAATGTAAGGCATAACATATTTTATTTGAAATGAACAAACTGCATGATTGATTGTGATTTGTATAAGAAAATAGAAACAAGATATCTGTAGAGGGAAAACAGTCACAGTAAATGTATCACTCATACATCAAAATGAGTGCTCATGAATAATGGTAAGAGGAAGTGCTGGAAACATCTCCATGTTAGATTGTGTATCCTCATTCCACAGAGAGAAGAAATGTGTGCTGCTCTCTATTGGTGAAGAGAGGTACTGAAGCCAGGCAAAAATGGAGTACAGAAAGTTCTAGAAAAGGTGAGTGTTCACAGATCCTCATACAGGCCTACAGACATTATGAGAGAACACACTCATTTCAAAGGCTCATACCCCCAGTTAGTATTATGGGCCAAAAAATATATGTGAGTTTGAAAGAAAACTTGTTTACCTAAAGAACAAGACTTAAGACACTGGTGAGAATATGAAACACAGTCCGTCCCTTGGGGTTGAATCTTAACTTGAGAACTGTACACATAACTGCCAGCTTAAATGTTTTTCAACCATTGACATCAGTGCATTATTTATGTGCATAGATCTCAAGTTAGGATTTAGCCGTGAGGTTCCATACCACTAGCCTTGAATCCAAACTGATATTATCCATTTCACCATTGTTTCACAGAGCATATCAGTATGGTTTCTAGGCTACCATATTGCAGGTATAGCCATCAGGCTCCATGACGTAGATGAGGATAGCTCGCCACCGTGCGTCTGATCCCGTCCCTTAGACTAACCACAGGCTTGTACCCCATGTCCTGCTTGGCTCTGGAGCAGCTGTAGAAGTGGTGTGTACCTGCCAGGGCCACCCTCATGGGGGTGAAGGTGGGCTTGAAAGCCACTAGGGGGCGTAGTAACAGAGACAGCAGCCACAGCAGCAGAGCTAGCCCGTAGACTAGTGTGTAGGGAAGGTGGTAGCGCGGCGCAGCATAGCCCAGACCTACTAGAATATCTGACATGAAGTCCCAGAACCGGACAGGCTCGTCATTAGTGATGTGGTACGCCTGGAGGGGGAGGAAGACCAGTCAATACGGATTGAGAAAATTGACAGAGTTAGGGTAAGACATTCCTATTCATTCTCTGTAGCCATACATTGGCTAGAACCTAATCTTGTCCACCAGCCACCTCATTCTTTTTGGAACCGTCTGGTTTCACAGCGCCTCAGAAAGGGACTTGAATGGAGCCTATGGCAGGAGCGGGAAGAAAATCTAGCGGGAGTTTATTGGCTGATCTCTCAGTCCATCACCATCTGGCACAGGAATGGGCAACTTTGATGGGGGTGGGGCCACAACAAATCAGAACTCATCATGGGTCTGCGTACTATATGATATAATATCTGATTCAGACTGACTAACAAAATCAATAGGGCCCCCCCGGCCAGTAATAAAAAGTTTAGATAACTGGTCACTAAACTAACTTAGCAATCTAAAAAAAAAAATAGCTGACATGGGCTAATTGACTGACATAAGAGAAAAACTGCAGATGCACAACCAAATTTCGAAATTGCACTTTCTAACTCGCAACTGTAAGTTGCGACCCCGACTGAGTTCCCCCAAAAAAGTTGCCGATCCCTGATACAGCATAACCCTTAGAACCTCCCCTCTACATTGTGGATATCAAAGTGCAAGCAGTGCAAGTGATTTACTGTAGGCTAAACAAGGAAGTGAGTTCAGGAAATCGGAAAGTACAGCACCAGTCAAAAGTTTGGACACACCTACTCATTCAAGGGTTTGTCTTTATTTTTACTATTTTCTACATTGTAGAATAATAGTGAAGACATAAAAACTATGAAATAACACATATGGAATCATGTAGTAACCAAAAAAGTGTTAAACAACTCAAAATATTTTATATTCTTCAAAGTAGCCACCCTTTGCCTTGTTGACAGCTTTGCACACTCTTGGCATTCACCTGGAATGCTTTTCCAACAGTCTTGAAGGAGTTCCCACATATGCTGAGCACTTGTTGGCTACTTTTCCTTCACTCTGCGATCAAACTCATCCCAAACCATCTCAATTGGGTTGAGGTCGGGGGATTGTGGAGGCCAGTTCATCTGATGCAGCACTCCATCACTCTCCTTCTTGGTCCAATAGCCTTTACACAATGTGTTGGGTCATTGTCCTGTTGAAAAACAAATGATAGTCCCGATTGGCGCAGTGGTCCAAGGCACTGCATCTCAGTGCTTGAGGCGTCACTACAGACCCCCTGGTTTGATTCCAGGCTGTATCACAACCGGCCGTGATTGGGAGTCCCATAGGGCGATGCACATTTGGCCCAGCGTCGTCCGGGTTTGGCCGGTGTAGGCCATCATTGTAAATAAGAATTTGTTCTTAACTGAATTGCCTAGTTAAATAAAGGTTAAAAAAAAATATATAATAATAATAAGCGCAAACCAGATGGGATGGCATATCGCTGCAGAATGCTGTGGTAGCCATGCTGGTTAAGTGTGCCTTGAATTCTAAATAAAATCACTGACAGTGTTACCAGCAAAGCACCCCCAAACCTCCTCCTCCATGCTTCACGGTGGGAACCACACATGTGGAGATCGTCCGTTCACCTACTCTGCATCTCACAAAGACACAGCGGTTGGAACCAAAAATCTCAAATTTGGACTCATCAGACCAAAGGACAGATTTCCACCGGTATAATGTCCATTGCTCATGTTTCTTGGCTCAAGCAAGTCTCTTCTTCTTATTGGTGTCCTTTAGTAGTGGTTTCCTTGCAGCAATTAGACCATGAAGGCCTGACTCACGCAGTCTCCTCTGAACAGTTGATGTTGAGATGTGTCTGTTACTTGAACTCTGTGAAGCATTTATTTGGGCTGCAATGTCTGAGGCCGGTAACTCTAATGAACTTATCCTCTGCAGCAGAGGTAACTCTGGGTCTTCCTTTCCTGTGGCAGTCCTCATGAGAGCCAGTTTCATCATAGTGCTTGATGGTTTTTGCGACTGCACTTGAAGAAACTTCTTGAAATTTTCCGGATTGACTGACCTTCATTTCTTAAAGTAATGATGGACTGTCATTTCTCTTTGCTTTTTTGAGCTGTTTTTGCCATAATATGGCACACCTGTTAATTGAAATGCATTCCAGGTGACTACCTCATGAAGCTGGTTGAGAGAATGCCAAGAGTGTGCAAAGCTGTCATGAAGGCAAAGGATGGCTACTTTAAAGAATCTAAAAAGTAAAATATATCTTCGATTTGTTTAACACTTTTTTGGTTACTACATGATTCCATATGTGTTATTTCATAGTTTTGATGTCTTCACTATTATTCTACAATGTAGAAAATTGTAAAAAGAAAAGAAAAACCCTGGATTGAGTAGGTGTCCAAACTTCTGACTGGTTCTGTATGCATCTTAGAACTAGTTTTCACATATAAACTTTATATGCCCAAACTCAATTAATTGAGCTTCCCAAAAATAACCCTAACCCATAAATAATATGGCCGCTGTGATGGAACATTAATTTGAATTGCCGAATTTCAGAATTTTTCCAAGTCCCATCTAATACAGCTGTAGCAGGCTCTCCCTCTCCCGCCTCGATTTTAGCCCACACCCCTTTCAAGTCCCACTTTGTTGCACTGTATTTCCAGGCTCTATATCGACAGCTTGGGACTATAAAGGTTCTATCTGCATTTTTTGGTGAAATTGAGTAATTGACATAACCTTGTTCTGTTCAATGTTCTCTACCTATATAGTGCTCTAAATACCTCAATTTATGTTGTTAAGTTCAAAATAATTTCTGTTCAAGTTCTGAATATGCAATTGAGGACGCCGTTTGTTAGAACCAATGTTCCCTCAAAAAAATGTGAGCAAATGTAAGGTCTGCTGAGTGCAAACTTGAAGGTTATGAAATTCTGTGCAACTTCCGGCGCGCGATTACTGTGAACACTGAGGCTGTACCTGCTTTAAGTTACAGTTTTAACAGTGGCCATTTGATCATAATGTAGGCCGTTCAGAGAGGCCTACCATCAAAAACAATAGAGAGAAATGCATCCCATAACATTTAAATATGGAAATAGCTGTTCTATCATTCAGCCTACAGTAGCAGCCAATGTGTGGTGTTCAATGTAGGCCTACATTCCATGATACTTTTTTTTTTTTAATATGCAGGGCTTGACATTAACCTGTTTATCCACTTGTCCTTTAAACAAGGAGGTGACTGAAAATGGTGTTTGATGCAAGAAACCTTAACTCCTGAGTGGCGCAGTGGTCTAAGGCACTGCATCGCAGTGCTAACTGTGCCACTAGATCCTGGTTCGAATCCAGGCTCTGTCGCAGCCGGCCGCGACCGGGAGACTCATGGGCGGCGCACAATTGGCCCAGCGTTGTCCAGGGTAGGGGAGGGAATGGCCGGCAGGGATGTAGCTCAGTTGATAGAGCATGGCGTTTGTAACGCCAGGGTTGTGGGTTTGATTCCCACGTGGGGCCAGTATTTAAAAAAATATGTATTCACTAACTGTAAGTCGCTCTGGATAAGAGCGTCTGCTAAATGACTAAAATGTAAATGTAAATGTAAACCACTTTACAAAATAAAATGCATTATTATTCCCATACCATTATTACAGAGAATCAGACAAATTATGCTACGCTCTTCCTCTTGGCTACTTAGCTTATTCAAGACCATCTCAAAATACAACACTGCCCCTTTAAGACATAAAAAAAAGCTCTTTACTTGACTGGCTTTTCAAAGATGGCTAGAAACGCACAGGTTTTGTGCTCTTGTAGGAAGCAATTATTCCCCCATTGTTGACTAGAAATGAGCTATAACTGGGCTAATAACTCACTAACTAGCAAAGGATATGAACAAATGTGTACACGTGGTTACATGCAGCACTCGTTTTGATCTCAAAACAAGCGCACCTCCTCGCGACCGCTCATACTGTAGCCTAAACATTGTCCAGTTCAAAGTGAAAGGCACAGATCCATATATAGCAATGGCTATTTGCATATAGGCCTACTGCAGCGCTGATTGGTTATGGCGCACCGGTCTGTGTAGAGTACTTGCCTGACTCGTGCCTGTCAATGCAATATAATCCTACTCCAATGCGCTCTGCCTGCAAGAAAATCTCTTGCATAGTTAGTTTTGTTTCCGTATGTTACATTGAAATTGGCTAACATTGCGTTGATTCGATCACAATTCCCACAGTAAAGGGAAACGTTGATAGTGTTAACTAAAGGGGAAAACTCAAGAAAGGTGAGTGAAGTTCAATCTCGTGCTTCTCTGCAAGGGTGGATATTTCTTCTGTGCAGCAGTCCGATTGAGAGCAGCGCGCCCACGCGTAGTTTAGAGGGAACATAGGTTAGAACCCAACAAATATTGTGTGAGTGCGAAAGGAATCTCTTTCTTCGAACACAGAACAGTTGACCCTATTGGTCATCATCACACAGTTGCACAGTGCAGGCAGGTCTACCATATGAGCTAGGACATATAGAGGGTTCCTACCTTGCCACAGATAGGAGACTCTGGCCTCAGACTCTCAGCTGCCAGGATGTGTCCATGAACCACATTCTCCACAAAAGTGAAATCCACCAGGTTACAACCATCACTAGAGACAGAGAGAGAAGACCGAGGCAGAGAGAGAGACAACATCAACAAGGGCAGCCCCATATTTACATGTACGTCATTTAGCAGACGCTCTTATCCAGAGCCACTTACAAATTGGTGCATTCACCTTATGACAGCCTGTGGGACAACCACTTTACAATTTAATATTTTGCTAATTTTTTAATTCATAATTTATTTGTTTTATATATATATATAAAGAATCTCAAAAGTAAAATATAGTAGAAGGATTACTTTTATACTATCCCAGGTATTCCTTAAAGAGGTAGGGTTTCAAGTGTCTCCAGAAGGTGGTCAGTGACTCCACTGTCCTGGCGTCGTGAGGGAGCTTGTTCCACCATTGGGGTGCCAGAGCAGCGAACAGTTTTGACTGGGCTGAGCGGGAACTGTGCTTCCGCAGAGGTAGGGGGACCAGCAGGCCAGAGGTGGAAGAACGCAATGCCCTCGTTTGGGTGTAGGGACTGATCAGAGCCTGAAGGTAAGGAGGTGCCGTTCCCCTCACAGCTCCATAGGCAAGCACCATGGTCTTGTAGCAGATGCGAGCTTCAACTGGAAGCCAGTGGAGTGTGCGGAGGAGCGGGGTGACGTGAGAGAACTTGGGAAGGTTGAACACCAGACGGGCTGCAGCATTCTGGATGAGTTGTAGGGGTTTAATGGCACAGGCAGGGAGCCCAGCCAACAGCGAGTTGCAGTAATCCAGACGGGAGATGACAAGTGCCTGGATTAGGATCTGTGCCGCTTCCTGTGTAAGGTAGGGTCGTATTCTGCGAATGTTGTAGAGCATGAACCTACAGGAACGGGTCACCGCTTTGATGTTAGCGGAGAACGACAGGGTGTTGTCCAGGGTCACGCCAAGGTTCTTTGCACTCTAGGAGGAGGACACAACGGAGTTGTCAACCGTGATGGCGAGATCATGGAGCGGGCAGTCCTTCCCCGGGAGGAAGAGCAGCTCTGTCTTGCCAAGGTTCAGCTTGAGGTGGTGATCCGACATCCACACTGATATGTCTGCCAGACATGCAGAGATGTGATTCGCCACCTGGTTATCAGAAGGGGGAATGGAGAAGATGAATTGTGTGTCATCTGCGTAGCAATGATAGGAGAGACCATGTGAGGATATGACAGAGCCAAGTGACTTGGTGTATAGAGAGAATAGGAGAGGGCCTAGAACTGAGCCCTGGGGGACACCAGTGGTGAGAGCACGTGGTGCGGAGACAGATTCTCGCCACGCCACCTGGTTGGAGCGACCTGTCAGGTAGGACGCAATCCAAGAGTGAGCCGCGCCGGAGATGCCCAACTCGGAGAGGGTGGAGAGGAGGATCTGATGGTTCACAGTATCAAAGGCAGCAGATAGGTCTAGAAGGATGAGAGCAGAGGAGAGAGAGTTAGCTTTAGCAGTGCAGAGAGCCTCCGTGACACAGAGAAGAGCAGTCTCAGTTGAATGACCAGTCTTGAAACCTGACTGGTTTGGATCAAGAAGGTCATTCTGAGAGAGATAGCAGGAGAGTTGGCTATAGACGGCACGCTCAAGAGTTTTGGAGAGAAAAGAAAAAAGGGATACTGGTCTGTAGTTGTTGACATCGGAGGGATCGAGTGTAGGTTTTTTGAGGATGGGTGCAACTCTCGCTTTCTTGAAGATGGAAGGGACATAGCCAGTGGACAAGGATGAGTTGATGAGTGAGGTGAGGTAAGGGAGAAGGTCTCCGGAAATGGTCTGAAGAAGAGAGGAGGGGATAGGGTCAAGCGGGCAGGTTGTTGGGCGGCTGGCCATCACAAGTCGCAAGATTTCATCTGGAGAGAGAGGGGAGAAAGAAGTCAAAGCATAGGGTAGGGCAGTGTGAGCAGGACCAGCGCTGTCATTTGACTTAATATGTCGTCAACCTTCTTTTCAAAATGGTTGACAAAGTCATCCACAGAGAGGGAGGAGGGAGGGGGAGGAGGAGGAGGATTCAGCAGGGAGGAGAAGGTGGCAAAGAGCTTCCTAGGGTTAGAGGCAGATGCTTGAAATTTAGAGTGGTAAAAAGTGGCTTTAGCAGCAGAAATGGAGGAAGAGAATGTAGAGAGTAGGGAGTGGAAAGATGACAGGTCCGCAGGGAGTCTAGTTTTCCTCCATTTCCGCTCGGCTGCCCATAGCCCTGTTCTCTGAGCTCGCAATGAATCGTCAAGCCACGGAGCAGGAGGGGAGGACCGAGCCGGCCGGGAAGATAGGGGACATAGAGAGTCAAAAGATGCAGAAAGGGAGGAGAGGAGGGTTGAGGAGGCAGAATCAGGAGATTGGAGGGAGAAGGATTTAGCAGAGGGAAGAGATGATAGGATGGAAGAGGAGAGAGTAGTGGGAGAGAGAGAGCGAAGATTGCGACGGCACATTACCATCTGAGTAGGGGCAGAGTGAGTAGTGTTGGAGGAGAGCGAGAGAGAAAAGGATACAAAGTAGTGGTTGGAGACTTGGAGGGGAGTTGCAGTGAGATTAGTAGAAGAACAGCATCTAGTAAAGATGAGGTCAAGCGTATTGCCTGCCTTGTGAGTAGGGGGGACGGTGTGAGGGTGAGGTCAAAAGAGGAAAGGAGTGGAAAGAAGAAGGCAGAGAGAAATGAGTCAAAGGCAGACGTAGGGAGGTTAAAGTCACCCAGAATTGTGAGGGGTGAGCCATCCTCAGGAAAGGAACTTATCAAGGCATCAAGCTCATTGATGAACTCTCCAAGGGAACCTGGAGGGCGATAAATGACAAGGATGTTAAGCTTGAATGGGCTAGTGACTGTGACAGCATGGAATTCAAATGAGGAGATAGACAGATGGGTCAGGGGAAAAAGAGAGAATGTCCACTTGGGAGAGATGAGGATTCCTGTGCCACCGCCGCGCTGACCAGATGCTCTCGGGGTATGCGAGAACACATGATCAGACGAGGAAAGAGCAGTAGGAGTAGCAGTGTTTTCTGTGGTAATCCATGTTTCCGTCAGCGCCAAGAAGTCGAGGGACTGGAGGGTGGCATAGGCTGAGATGAACTCTTGCCTTGTTGGCCGCAGAACGGCAGTTCCAGAGGCTACCGGAGACCTGGAACTCCACGTGGGTCGTGCGCGCAGGGACCACCAGATTAGAGAGTGGTAGCAGCCACGCGGTGTGAAGTGTTTGTATGGCCTGTGCAGAGAGGAGAGAACAGGGATAGACAGACACATAGTTGACAGGCTACAGAAAATGGCTACAATAATGCAAAGGAGATCAGAATGAAATGAACTAAGCATCTGGGAAAGCGAGAGAGCGGGGCCTCCTTCACTTACGTTTCACTGAAACACTCAAATACTGTAGAACTCTCCCAACTTCCACTTTAGATTAATAGACTTTAGTTAGTGTCTGGTCTATCAGCGATGTTACCAAACAGACTAGTTCTGTCTCTTGCCTCTAGTTAGTGTCTGGTCTATTAGCGATGTTACCAAACAGACTAGTTCTGTCTCTTACCTCTAGTTAGTGTCTGGTCTGTTAGCGATGTATCATATCCATAAAACTTTAACTTTGGTTGATCCCACTATGTCTAGGGAAGAGTCCATGTTTCATTCCAGTCCTGTGTATGACTGACTGACCCGATGATGAACTTCATCTTGCCCCTGCGTGCCGTGTCGACCAGGATGGGCACCAGCTGGGGGTCCCGGGGGCCGAAGATACCGTGAGGTCGGATGGCCACCGTCAGGAGACCCTTCTCTTTGTCACAGGCCTTCAGAACCAGCTGAGACACCACAGAGAGACAAGATGCAGATAGAGGAGAACATTACTTATTTAATGTGGAGCTGATGTGGAGCATGTAGAGTGTATGTTACATGTATGGATAGGTCAGCATCAATGTCTTAATGTGTAGGCAAGTTCTCCCCCCTAGCAATGCTCTGGTACCATTAACATAACTTTGATAAGGCTATTCTACAAAATAAACAAGCTTCCTCACCTTCTCCTGTTCTATCTTGGTCTCTGTGTAGTAGTGTCCTCACCTTCTCCTGTTCTATCTTGGTCTCTGTGAAGTGGTGTCCTCACCTTCTCCTGTTCTATCTTGGTCTCTGTGTAGTAGTGTCATCACCTTCTCCTGTTCTATCTTGGTCTCTGTGTAGTAGTGTCCTCACCTTCTCCTGTTCTATCTTGGTCTCTGTGTAGTGGTGTCCTCACCTTCTCCTGTTCTATCTTGGTCTCTGTGTAGTAGTGTCCTCACCTTCTCCTGTTCTATCTTGGTCTCTGTGTAGTGGTGTCCTCACCTTCTCCTGTTCTATCTTGGTCTCTGTGTAGTAGTGTCCTCACCTTCTCCTGTTCTATCTTGGTCTCTGTGTAGTAGTGTCCTCACCTTCTCCTGTTCTATCTTGGTCTCTGTGTAGTGGTGTCCTCACCTTCTCCTGTTCTATCTTGGTCTCTGTGTAGTAGTGTCCTCACCTTCTCCTGTTCTATCTTGGTCTCTGTGTAGTAGTCGATGGGCTTCTTGGCGTAGGGAAGGTCTTCTCTCCCATCCTTGATGTCTGTTCCTTCAAACACCACACTGGCACTGCTGGTCAATACCACTTTCTATAGTAGACAGGCAGAAAAACACCTTAACTGTTAGTCCCCTTTACTGACTATCTATTTACTAGATCAGTAATTACATTAAAGAAGGGAGAATGTCCAAGTATTTTAACAGAGCATTTCTTTCATTGAATTGAGTCTGTCTTTATTGTAATATATTGTATGACAGGCCTGTCTGTCTAGTAGTAACTCTATACTGCCCCCTACCTGTACTCCGGCCTCGGTGCAGGCCTGTAGGACAGTCTGTGTCCCCTGGATGTTGACTCTCTGAAACAGAGCCTTGTCATCACTGGCTGGGGCTGGAGAGGCACAGTGGAACACCAGGGAGACATCTTGGAGGGCTGTTAGGAGAGCCTGGGATAGGGACACACAATGATGCCCAGATGCAGACACACACAAGCACACACGAAGACACACACAGGCCTAACATGTACACACAAGGCACAAAGGCCATAGACCCTAACAAGGCCCCAACCAGCTCAGTGCACAGACTCTTCATATACAGACAGACAGACTCACCTGTTTGTCACAGAGGTCTCCCTGGTGGAAGGTGACTCCAGGTAGTTCGTAGCTCTGTCTGATGTCAAACACTGACACAGTGTAGCCCTTATCCAAGAGCTTCTCTACCAGGTGTCTACCCAGGAACCCAGAGCCTCCTATCACTGCACACCGCTTACTGCTCTGTAAAGGGACAACATTCAGTAAAGACAGACAGACACAAAAAGACACACTATGATACAATGAAACTGACAACCATTAGACATATGAGAAGAACAAATAAATAGCCTAAGCATGTGGCACATAGCTCAGAATTGTATATGTTCTTCAACCTACTGCGCACTCACCGGTCGTATGCGCGTGGCCATGGCGAACTGCAGGTGAGTCGTCGGTGTTGGAAGCCAAACTGACAGAGAAATTAGATTATTTGGTTAAAGTTCCCTCGTTCGAAAACAGTTTGACAAGATGTCACATGGACAATTGAAGCATGATGAAGACTACAAGCAAACACCTTTAGGCTATTTCAAGACAAGTTTACAATATAAAGACACACTAATATGCTTTCAAAAAAGTGAAAATGTTTCATCTGTTTTGCAACAATATAAACGGACCCGCGCACAAATATAATAAACCCTGTATCTGCTGAGCGCGAGAGGCGCTCTCGTTGGGTGGACGGAAGTTTGGGTGGAAAGGGGACATGCTCGAACAGCCAATGGAGTGGAGCTACGTCAAAGAACGCCACTGCTCTGACCAACCGGGACATAGTCACAGTGAGACCACACCCACAGCGGGTAGCTATAGGAGTGTAAACGCCCCTAAACCTGATCCTGTATCCGTTTTTATATTTCACACACCTCGGTTTCAGATCAGTTGGCGCACGGAGAACAGATTCTGGATCAGAGCTTCAACGATCAATCCAGCCAATTGTCGTATAGAGTTTTATACCACATGTCCTCAACAACCAATTATCTTCTCGCCCGACTAGATGCACTCGATTTAGCTTGCTCGGCACGTTTATACGAATTGTTTCCATTCTGAATGTGCCAATTTGTATCCCCGGCAGGCAGAATGAGCTAAATCGAGTGCGCATTCACGGGCACTGATCAAAATGACGATAGCACAGACAGAATACTGCGTTCATTGACTGGAAATCTTCATTTTATTTTCTTAATTTCGTAACCAAAAATTATATTAACCATATTATAACATTGTGATATGCTCGACTGATAATAACTGTATATCTGTTATTGCAGACCCTGTAATAAACGGTCCGGTTTTCTGTCTATGATCTCATCCCTGCCTGGATGATAGGAGGAGAGAGAGGAGCGACAGCAACACATTAGACAGAGCACTCTTCAGTAAATCTACGGTTCTCTTGTTGCTGTCTTCGCGAATGATCATCTGAAATGGTGAGTAGGCTAATGCTGGAGCGCAATTAACGGTTTTGCAATTTACATTTTAGTCATTTAGCAGACGCTCTTATCCAGAGCGACTTACAGTTAGTGAGTGCATACATTTTTCATACTGGCCCCCCGTGGGAATCGAACCCACAACTCTGGCGTTGCAAGCGCCATGCTCTACCAACTGAGCTACAGGAGGCCCATTCTGTTTTGATACTCCTTGTGCTTCTGCTACAAATGACAAAAGGCCTCCATACACTGAGGCTACCACAACCGGTATTAACCGTAACTGGCTGTGCGATAGGAATACTAGGCTTGCTTATTATTCACTCATTTGAAGCAAGTGCATATTATCTGATAGGGCTAATAATGGGATGTAAATAATCAGAATGAAAAAAGTAATGATGCATTTTTTCCCATGTCTATGCTAGCCTTCTATTGCCGGCTATCTGTAAATAATCAGCTATAGTGCTAGTCATGATCTCCCTATTTATGCCATGTTTCCCCCAGGCTATCAGACTTTTACATTGAAATGGCCCTATGCAGATACAAGATGATTTGTCTATAAAGATCAATTGAAATCACACCCTTCTAAGGCTTTCCCTGTCTCTTTATCTCCTGGCTGTATTTCAATATTCTGACATAGCTGGACTGAAGGAGATTAGACAAGGAATCCACTTAAGACCATTGAGATGCACCCATCAAGCCTTAATGTGTTTTCTTGTTGCCATCGCTAGGCGACCAGTGTAAAGAGGCCGTCCCTGGGTCCGGTCCCTCCCCCCAGGAAGAAGTCCAGCCCCAAGCCGGAGCTCACTGAGGAGCTGAAACAGGAGATCAGAGAGGCCTTCGAACTGTTCGACACCGACGCCTCCGGACACATCGACGTCAAGGAGTTAAAGGTCAGGGGTCAGAGGTTAGGGGTTATGCACAGGGACAATGTTTGTGTAACGTGATGTACTACAGTACCCATAATGCTTAGTAATACAGTGTCGGTCAACAAAGATAGTCCTGGGGAGCTACGGGGTGGTCAAGCGTTTGTTCCAACTCAGCACTAACACACCTGGTTTTAACCAACTCATCTGTTTCTATCTATCTATCTATCTATCTATCTATCTATCTATCTATCTATCTATCTATCTATCTATCTATCTATCTGTTTCTCTCTCTCTCTCTCTCTCTAGGTTGCTATGAGGGCGCTGGGGTTTGAGCCAAAGAAAGAGGAGATTAAGAGGATGATAATGGAGGTGGATAAGGATGGAACAGGAAAGATCTCCTTCTCTGATTTCTTCACCGTCATGACTCAGAAGATGGTAAGAAAAACAACATAGTGAATAAATAATGTCTGTTTTTGTCATAAATAATTTACACTGTCAGTGTTTAACATTGTAAGCTAAAACATAAACAAAGAGAGTTGCACACACTACATATAAACACCCAATAATTTATTGGGTAAACCACCACCGTTTCGGCATCACTGTGCCTTCTTCAGGGTGATGTCATGAATGCTTGAACCAGGTTATGTAGACAAACTGCGCAATTAGTTCAACCAATGACAATAGTGAGGAGTGTGTCATAATTATTAGGTTAATTAGAATAAATTGAGTGAAACTGTTAAAAGACAATGGTTTACAGTGTGGTTACTACATGATTCCATGTGTTATTTCATCGTTATTCTACAATGTAGAAAATAGTAAAAATAAAGAAAAATCCTTGAATGAGTAGGTGTTCTAAAACCTTTGACCGGTAGTGTATATAGAGTATTTTGTTGTATTACAGGGTATTTTAGTAATATTGTATCACCATGCAGTAATATTGTATCACCATGCAGTAATATTGTATCACCATGCAGTATTGTGTTATTGTATTGTGTTACAGTGTGTTGTAACTGTTACTGTCTACCCACCCAGGCTGAGAAGGATTCAAAGGAGGAGATCCTGAAAGCATTCCGTCTGTTTGATGATGATGAGACGGGGAAGATCTCCTTCAGGAACCTGAAGAGGGTCGCTAAAGAACTAGGAGAGAACCTGACTGACGAGGAACTGCAGGTGAGACATACACATGGACAGCACTGTACACACACACACACACACACACACACACACACACACACCTGGACAGCACTGTACACACACACACACACACACACACATACATGGACAGCACTGTATACACACACACACACACACACATACATGGACAGCACTGTATACACACACACACACACACACACACACACACACACGGACAGCACTGTATACACACACACACACACACACCTGGACAGCACTGTATACACACACACACACACACACACACACACACACACACACACACACATACATGGACAGCACTGTATACACACACACACACACACATACATGGACAGCACTGTATACACACACACACACACACACCTGGACAGCACTGTATACACACACACACACACACACACACACATGGACAGCACTGTATACACACACACACACACACACACATGGACAGCACTGTATACACACACACACACACGGACAGCACCTTTGCCCCACACCTGGAGAGCACTGTACACACACGTGAACATACAGGATGATATGGGATAGGATAGAAGAGCTTTATTTTGTCAAGAAAAATATACTGGTCTACTGCTAAGGCTTCAGTTTAATTGTTTACTGTGAATCTGCCATCCTCCCTTCCCCTGTTCCCTGCTTCCTCTCTCCTCCGTTCCCATCCCTCTCCCCCCCCTCCATCCCTCCCCTCCTTCCCTCCCCTCCTTCCTCCATCCCTCCCCTCCTTCCTCCACTCCTCCAGGAGATGATCGAGGAGGCAGACAGGGATGGAGACGGAGAGGTGAACCAGGGAGAGTTCCTACGCATCATGAAGAAGACCAGCCTGTACTGAGACTGGACCAGGGTGTTGTGGGGTAGAGGGTGGTGTTGGGGACATACAGGGGCAGAGGAGACTGTGGGTTGGTTTTACATGTTATGTACTAGTCAAGTCATTACTCAGTTATCCTGTCCTAGTTTAATTAGACAACTTCCTTTCCTCGTCTCCTTCCTTACTGTCACGACCACTCATCAGTTAGTCTTTATAGCGCTCTGTCTGTCTCTTAGTTAGAATGCTGGTAGAGTCCCAAAACAGTGCTTTCATCTATCAATACCCTTTCACCTTTCATATCTGTTATCGTGAAGGTAAATGGGACAAGGACAGGAAGCTGTTTAAGAAGACTAGGATCAGATACTGCACACAGAAAGATGCCAAACAATCATTTCCATTCCAGAACCTCTACTCTTCTCTCCTTCATGTAGATAGATTTATGTGACGTCAAGGATTTGCCTAAAAGAATCGCCTTGCTCAAACTGATCCCCTTAAACACGTTGCTTGTCTTCGTGCCTGAGTCTCTACCAGAGGGTATGAATCATCAGTTTCAGGGAAGACCCCACCTCCTCTACCCCTAGTCAGCCCCTCCCCTCCAACACCCACCTTGAATCTATTTGAACTCTAATCTAAAGTTGTGAAAGTTGACTGTATTTTTCTTATTCGTATTGTTGTATTGTGTTGTATTGTCTCTTTGAATTATCTACAGTATGATCTCCTGTATTCTGTGTTTTGTACGTATAAACTGTATGTGCAGATATATTGATATTTAAGATATGAATTCATTAAATACCTTTAAGCAGTTTTTCCAGTGTCAGTGTATTCGTAAGACAAGATCATGGTACTAAGTCGCCATGTTCTGACCATAGAGATCCATATACTGTGTCACCATGTTTGATAAGTCTCTAGAAAGAGCGACCACAGAGAGACAGCTGAAGGTGAGCGACCACAGAGAGACAGCTGAAGGTGAGCGACCACAGTGAGACAGCTGAAGGTGAGCGACCACAGTGAGACAGCTGAAGGTGAGCGACCACAGAGAGACAGCTGAAGGTGAGCGACCACAGTGAGACAGCTGAAGGTGAGCGACCACAGAGAGACAGCTGAAGGCGAGCGACCACAGAGAGACAGCTGAAGGTGAGCGACCACAGAGAGACAGCTGAAGGTGAGCGACCACAGAGAGACAGCTGAAGGTGAGCGACCACAGTGATACAGCTGAAGGTGAGTGACCACAGTGAGACAGCTGAAGGTGAGCGACCACAGAGAGACAGCTGAAGGTGAGCGACCACAGAGAGACAGCTGAAGGTGAGCGACCACAGAGAGACAGCTGAAGGTGAGCGACCACAGTGAGACAGCTGAAGGTGAGCGACCACAGAGAGACAGCTGAAGGTGAGCGACCACAGAGAGACAGCTGAAGGTGAGCGACCACAGAGAGACAGCTGAAGGTGAGCGACCACAGAGAGACAGCTGAAGGTGAGCGACCACAGAGAGACAGCTGAAGGTGAGCGACCACAGTGAGACAGCTGAAAGTGGGCGACCACAGAGAGACAGCTGAAGGTGGGCGACCACAGAGAGACAGCTGAAGGTTAGCGACCACAGAGAGACAGCTGAAGGTGAGCGACCACAGAGAGACAGCTGAAAGTGAGCGACCACAGAGAGACAGCTGAAGGTGAGCGACCACAGAGAGACAGCTGAAGGTAAGTGTCAGTCAACCAGACCTGGGTTCAAATACTATTTAAGGTATTTCAATTACTTTCAAAAGACATTTAGAAAGTATTTTAAAATACTTGAATAGACGGACTCAAATACCCTTTAAGTATTTTTTTTAATACAATCAAATAGTAGGCTGTTTATAGAAAATGTTAAAATACTTTCAATTGAAGTAATTGATTTGGGCCACATTATTTTAAAATACTCAGATAGACAGAAAATAAGTATTTAAATAACAACCATGTATTTGAACCCAGGTCTGCAGTCAGCATGTCTTTCGGCTTTATAGTAATTATTTCCATGGACCATGATTAACATTAACATTATTTATTTGAATATGAGAGAACATGCTAGACAACATGTCAGTAAAGAAGCCATTGAAAACGTAATTGTTGTGTCCTTCAAAATAGGTATTGTTACTTTAGTACTGAGGATATTTGCAAACTAATCTGTCATATAAACTACCAGTGGTCGACTCAGGTATGAGTATTGTAGGAGTTATTGGCTGCTGATGCTACTGTTGTCACGCCCTGGCCTTGAGAGCCCGGTTTTCTTTAGTTGGTTTGGTCAGGGTGTCCATTCTATGTTGTGTGGTAATTGAGTCGCCTTCTTTTTACAGAAGGCGAGAGACAGATCGGCATAGTCGGGGGGAATGTGCATGGTGGAGACCTGGTTTGGACTTTCCACCGTAGTTGCCCCTATGGAAACACCTACACACCTCCCCGAGCACTGACTTGATCATCCCTTGAGAGCCCTCTGTTGCCATGAAATAGTGGGGTCATGAGACGTTAACCAGGGAAGCCCCAACACCACTGGAAACGCAGGAGAATCAATCAGATAGACTAATACCGCCCGAAAGCGGCGGGTGAAATCCTCATAGCGTACTGACGCTGCGTCTATTCCTCCCCACTCGGCGTTGGCCCACTCGAGCGCTCTTCCAGATAGACAGGACATGAGGGCGGACACGCTCTCGTATCCCGAGGGAGCCGGGTGGATGGTCGCCAGGTAGAGCTCTACCTGGAGCAGAAAACCCTGACACCCGGCAGCTGTACCATCGTATGCCCTCGGGAGCGAGAGCCGAATCCCACTGGACCCAGGTGACGAAGGGGTGGACAGCGGTGTGGGTGGTTGTGTAGTTGGAGGAGGTGTAGGACCACCACCTCTCTCCCATCGCTCCATAGTGTTCAACATGTGCTCCATAGCGGTACCGAGAGTCTGGATCATGGTCGCCTGCTGTTGGACACGTTCCTCCATTGATCGGGACGAAATGAATGTACCTGCTGACTCCATATTTAGGTGCGTGTTTCTGTCAGGATGTCAGTGTGATGCGGTAGGACGAAGTCAGGCGCAGGACACAGAGCTAATCGAAAACGTACTTTACTCGTAGGTAACGTAAAATAACATAACCTCCACGCAGGGAGGAAACAAACCCGCTCACAAGATGACAACCAAACATGAACAAACACACACAACATACAGTGTGAGCCAGAGGGTTAAATAGGGAAGTGATCAATACTAATGGGAACCAGGTGTGAACAATCAAGACAAGACAAGTAGAACACAGAAACATAGATCGGTAGCAGCTAGTACTCCGGTGACGACGAACGCCGAAGCCTGCCCGAGCAAGGAGGAGGAGCAGCCTCGGCTGAAACCGTGACAGTACCCCCCCTTGACGCGCGGCTCCAGCCGTGCACCGACACCGGCCTCGGGTTTCAGGAATATAATTCTACTCTCACACTTCTGAGTTCTGAGTTCTCCATGACATTTCAAGTGAGGTCAGGTCAACTTTAGTTCATCACTTTGAGCCATAAAAACATTGGTTGTCCCAATAATATCTCCTTTAAATAATCTCTCCTTTTAATAATCTCTTACATACAAATCCCTCACAGCGTAAAAATCCTCACAATTCAACTTCACTGATTAAAAAGGAAATGACTGGTTTAAGAAATATGGTGGAAACTCCCTCTTGTCCATGCCTCCACCAATATGCTTTTACATTTGTGGGAAGCTAGTGAACAAGTGATATTATTGGGACGCACCCATTGGTGTTGGGGTGAACTCTTCCAGGTCCAGCAGGGCCTTATAGGGCCTGGAGACCCACATGGGGATGGAGAAGTACCCAGATAGGAGGTTAGGTGTTGATTTGGGATTCAGGGTCTCTTTCTGTTCCAGGAGTCGCTATGGGAACCCCCAACTGTAATGTGATGGCCTTGCAGAACGTGGTGACCCAGATGGACAGTCACCTCTACCACCTGGCAAAACTGATCTCCCTGTGAGTCGGCTGTACCCTCAACACTCTCCTCAGTATCCCTCTGCTCCTCCCATCACCAGAGCCCCCTCCATGCTCAGCCAAACACGCTTCTTCATCCTCACACATCTCCTTTGCTGCGACAACATACAGGTCAGAGTTGGAATCAGAATTAGCTTGATTTGCCAAGTACATTTACATGTAGCAGGAATTTGACCTGGTGAAAGAGTTCTGACCACAATGAACAGAATGTAGACAGGTGAGGGCTACGTAGACAGGTGAGGGCTACGTAGACAGGTGAGGGCTACGTAGACAGGTGAGGGCTACGTAGACAGGTGAGGGCTACGTAGACAGGTGAGGGCTACGTAGACAGGTGAGGGCTACGTAGACAGGCGAGGGCTACGTAGACAGGTGAGGGCTACGTAGACAGGTGAGGGCTACGTAGACAGGTGAGGGCTACGTAGACAGGTGAGGGCTACGTAGACAGGTGAGGGCTACGTAGACAGGTGAGGGCTACGTAGACAGGTGAGGGCTACGTAGACAGGTGAGGGCTACGTAGACAGGTGAGGGCTACGTAGACAGGTGAGGGCTACGTAACAGTGATGGTGGGGAGTTTTGAGTTGTGACACTTCTGAAAAGCGCGGTATCTAGTATTAATGCTCTTTATAATTTGTAATACAAACACAAAAATGTATGCACGCATGACTGTAAGTCGCTTTGGATAAAAGCGTCTGCTAAATGGCATAATATATATATATATAATATCTGGTTTCCATGGATGGTTCAGCCATGAAGCTTGCAACACCACAGTGGTAGGTCCGTTCTAGACCTGCATGGACTATATAGTAGGCTTTAATATAACTTAAGTTTACTGTCACTTGGAATTGAAACGTTTGCTAAATTTAAATTCATTTTTTCAATTTTATTCTGGTTCCAGCTGCTTCTCCTGACCTCCAAAGCAGCCCCCGTCATGTCCTGGGAGGGCATGCCTGTGGCCCAGTGTCTGGTTCCAGCTGCTTCTCCTGACCTCCAAAGCAGCCCCCGTCATGTCCTGGGAGGGCATACCTGTGGCCCAGTGTCTGGTTCCAGCTGCTTCTCCTGACCTCCAAAGCAGCCCCCGTCATGTCCTGGGAGGGCATGCCTGTGGCCCAGTGTCTGGTTCCAGCTGCTTCTCCTGACCTCCAAAGCAGCCCCCGTCATGTCCTGGGAGGGCATGCCTGTGGCCCAGTGTCTGGTCTCTGCTGCCTCTCAGGGCTGCTCTATGGTGGGTACACTAGCTGGTATAATGTACAAGCATTGTATTGTATTGTATTGTATTGCATATCGGGTTGCACATTTCTGGTAACTTTAACCAAAATTCCCTAGATTTCCAGAAATCCTGGTTGGAAGTTTCCTGGAAAAGCACAAAATCCGGAATCCTGTGACCAGGATGTCTGGAAAACCAGGGAATTTTCCAACTCTAATTACATACACCACATGGCAAAAGGTATGTAAACACCTGCTCGTCAAAAACATCTCATTCCAAAATCATGGGCATTAATATGGAGTTGGTCCCACCTTTGCTGCTATAACAGCCTCCACTCTTCTGGGAAGGCTTTCCACTAGATGTTGGAACATTGCTGCGTGGACTTGCTTCTATTCAGCCACAAGAGCATTAGTGAGGTCAGGCACTGATGTTGGGCAATTAGGCTTCGCGCTTCAGCACTCAGCGGTCCCGTTCTGTGAGCTTCGGTGGCTTACCACTTCAGCTCTAGCAGGGCCGAAATTTGACCAACTTTCATGTTGGGTAGGGTGGCATCCTATGATGGAGCCACATTGAAAGTCACTGAGCTCTTCAGTAAGGCCTTTCTACTGCCAATGTTTGTCTATGGAAATTGCATGGCTGTGTGCTCGATTTTATACACCTGTCAGCAACGAGTGTGGCTGAAATACCGGTAGCTTATCCACTAATTTTGGCCATGTAGTGTGTACACGGTACTGTATATATATCTGTGTTAATATAAATACCCTTCTCTAGCCTTGACTCAATAGGCAGTGCCCCATTGAGCTGCCCAACATTTATGAAAGCAATCGTTAACCTGATGTTACTCCTCCTCTTCTTCCACACTATCTTTTCTGTTGTTTCGGATCCACTAAGCTGACATTGTTCCCTGAAATGATAGATTTGGATGGCTGAGTCAATAGACCAGTGGAGAAGGGTATTTTGCAGAGACAATACATGTACAAAAGCAAACAGAATGGTTGTAATAAGCAAGAGTGGGATAACATTCCTCAGTCTACCAGTAAATCATCAGATATGTTTAGAAAACATCAAATCTTTATTCAAAAATAAAAGCTTGTCATCAACAAAACAAATATTAAGACAACCGTTAAAAATGTAACATACATTTCCCGCATGTTGCCACATCTGCCTGTTATGCACCGTATTAAATGTAATAAATACATTTAAAAAACTATACATAAAAAAAAAAAAGATTCATTTTCACAGATTAATATTTCAAGTAATTCAAAACAGTTGGTCACAATATATGTACATCTCTAGAGCACAAAAAACTGTGAACCCCAAAATGATATTTAAAGGGTATGAAACCATGTCACAGGCAGGCTTGACAACAATATACAGTGCCTTAGTAAAGTATTCAGACCCATTGACTTTTTCCACATTTTGTTAAAGTTACAGCCTTATTCTCAAATGGATTAAATTGTTTTTTTCCTTATCGATCTACACACAATACCCCATAATGACAAAGCAAAAATTGATTTTTAGAAAATGTTGCCAATTTATTAAAAACAAAAAACCGAAATATCACATTTACATAAGTATTCAGACCCTTTACTCAGTACTTTGTTGAAGCACCTTTGGCAGCGATTACAGCCTCAAGTCTTCTTGGGTATGACGCTACAAGCTTGGCACACCTGTCCTCTGTCGGATTGGATGGGGAGCATTGCTGCACAGCTATTTTCAGGTCTCTCCAGAGATGTTTGATCGGGTTCAAGTCCGGGCTCTGGCTGGGCCACTCAAGAACATTCAGAGACTTGTCCCGAAGCCTCTCCTGTGTTGTCTTGGCTGTGTGCTTAGGGTCGTTGTCCTGTTGGAAGGTGAACCTTTGCCCGAAGTCTGAGGTCCTGAGCGTTCTGGAGCAGGTTTTCATTAAGGAACTCTCTGTACTTTGCTCCATTCATCTTTGCCTTGATCCTGACTAGTCTCCCTGTCCCTGCTGCTGAAAAACATCCCCACAGGTTGATGCTGCCACCACCATGCTTCAGCGTAGGGATGGTGCCAGGTTTCCTCCAGACCTGATGCTTGGCATTCAGGCCAAAGAGTTCAATCTTGGTTTCATCAGACCAGAGAATCTTGTCTTTAGGTGCCTTTTGGCAAACTCCAAGCGGGCTGTCATGTGCCTTTTACTGAGGAGTGGCTTCCGTCTGGCCACTCTACCATAAAGGCCTAATTGGTGGAGTGCTGCAGAGATGGTTGTCCTTCTGGAAGGTTCCCCCATCTCCACGGAGGAACTCTAGAGCTCTGTCAGAGTGGACTCCAATCAAGTTGTAGAAACATCTCAAGGATGATCAATGGAAAAACAGGATGCACCTGAGCTCAATTTCGAGTCTCAGAGCTAAGGGTCTGAATACTTATGTAAGTAAGGTATAGATTTTTTGTTTTAAATAAATGTGCAAAAAAAAAAAAAGGGGGTATTGTGTGTAGATTGCTGAGGAAATTGTTTTATTGAATCCATTTTAGAATAAGGCTGTCACGTAACAGGGGTCTGAATACTTTCCAAAGGTACTGTATGACTGATTCACGTTGCCTTTAGTCACTGTTCAGTGTTTCTCTTGGCTCAGTTCACTGTAATGGTGAGACTCCAGTTAGAGACGTAAGGAATGACAACAGACTGCCTCTGAAAACCTGATACATACACAGAGGTATTTAAGACAGACCTATCAACTTGAAGATCCCACTAATCTTACACATTAGGATGGTTAAAAGAGAAGGATCCCACCATTGCTTCAAATCAGAGCAGTGGAAACCTTCAAGAAGGAATTAACAGAATGATGCATGTTCAGGGAGGGTTTTACGGCTACTCCTGAACAAAAAACATGTCTTATTATTAATATCCTGAGTGCTTTATAGTCCAGGAGACAAGAGTACTGTAGGGCTAATCCAAGTCCATGCAACCACACCCTCCAACTGCATCAGAATGATTCCACCTCATCTCTTTCACACCTATCAAATAATGTGAGACCAGTGAAAATCCTCAAGCCAAGGATACAGTTTTTGTATAGGGACAGCTGATCCCGCTCTTTCTCCCTCTCAGCTCTGGCTGAGTTTGGTCTTAGTGGCGAAGTCAACACTGAGTTTCCTCATCACCTCACCGTGGCTCTGACCCACCAGGTCCTGGCGAACGCTCCCATAGTTCTCCTTGACGAAGTTGGCGAAGGGTGTGGGCGCCCGGGTCTTGGCGGGGGTGAGTAGGACCAGCTGACCCGTACAGAGGGCACACACAAACCTCTGGGTGTCCAGAGACTTAGAGTGGCGACCGAGTCTACAGAGGGTAGGAAGATGAGAACAGTTTAGCCATCAATAGGTTTTCGAGTTTAGCCATCAATTGGTTTTCGAGTTTAGCCATCAATTGGTTTTCGAGTTTAGCCATCAATTGGTTTTCGAGTTTAGCCATCAATTGGTTTTCGAGTTTAGCCATCAATTGGTTTTCGAGTTTAGCCATCAATTGGTTTTCGAGTTTAGCCATCAACTGGTTTTCGAGTTTAGCCATCAATTGGTCTTCGAGTTTAGCCATCAATTGGTTTTCGAGTTTAGTCATCAATTGGTTTTCGAGTTTAGCCATCAATTGGTCTTCGAGTTTAGCCATCAATTCATGAGAATCCATGCTAGATTGAGGGCTTGAACTACCTAGTTTGATAGTATAAGCTATGACAATACATACTGTAGGGGGAGAAAGAGAATATTCAATTTAAGTCTCAGGCAATAATATATCAAAAATATAATGCCATTTGGCAGACACTTTTATCCCAAGCGATTAACACTACTACAGTGAGTATATATTGTTGACCCCTGCTGAGCCACACAGGACAACTACTTAATCTGACGGAATGACTCAGTTTCCTTGGATTAAATAAATCCATCTTTAAAATCCCAAAACGACATTTCATTTGCAGCGCTAAAACAGTATTCAAGTGTAAGCCAGGGACAGACAGGAAGTTAGTGTCGACCTACGTGTTTTTGCAGCGGCTGCACTGGTACTGGTACTTGTAGTTAATGTCGTAGCCGTGGCAGCGGGTAACCGTGGGCAGCTCGGGGTGTGCCAGCGTGGCCTTGTGGGCGTACAGCTTCCAGAAGGGGCCGTGCCCATCCCTCACACTGTTGATCAACCAGGTGGCAGCGTGGCACATCTCATGGACCAACGTGTCACGCAGACGGTCTGGGAGGACGAGACGGGGGAGGATGAGACGGGGGGAGGATGAGACGGGGGAGGACGAGACGGGGGGAGGATGAGACAGGGGGAGGATGAGACGGGGGGGGAGGAGGATGAAACGGGGGGAGGGGGATGAGACGGGGGGGAGGAGGATGAATCGGGGGGGAGGGGGATGAGACGGGGGGGAGGAGGATGAAACGGGGGGGAGGGGGATGAGACGGGGGGGAGGAGGATGAAACGGGGGGGAGGGGGATGAGACGGGGGGGAGGAGGATGAAACGGGGGGGAGGAGGATGAAACGGGGGGGAGGGGGATGAGACGGGGGGAGGGGGATGAGACGGGGGGGGAGGAGGATGAGACGGGGGGGAGGAGGATGAGACGGGGGGGAGGATGAGACGGGGGGGAGGAGGATGAGACGGGGGGGAGGAGGATGAAACGGGGGGGAGGGGGATGAGACGGGGGGGAGGAGGATGAAACGGGGGGGAGGGGGATGAGACGGGGGGAGGGGGATGAGACGGGGGGGAGGAGGATGAGACGGGGGGGAGGAGGATGAGACGGGGGGGAGGATGAGACGGGGGGGGAGACGGGGGGAGGATGAGACGGTAGAGTGAGAGAGGGAATGGGAGAGAGAGGAGAGGAGAGAGGGAATGGGAGAGAGAGGAGAGGGAGAGAGAGGAGAGAGGGAATGGGAGAGAGAGGAGAGGAGAGAGGGAATGGGAGAGAGAGAGGGAGAGAGGGAATGGGAGAGAGAGGAGAGGGAGAAAGAGGAGAGGGAATGGGAGAGAGAGGAGAGAGGGAGTGGGAGAGAGAGGAGAGAGGGAATGGGAGAGAGAGGAGAGGGAGAGAGAGGAGAGGGAGGATGGGTGAGAATGAGGGAAGGTGGGAGAGAAAGAAGGAGATATGTTAAACCAGGTTTAATCATACAGACACGGGCTGCACAAATTCAAGTTTGACTTTAAATGACTTACACCAGAACCTAATTTCAACGTTATAACAACATACATTTAATCTCATGTCATTAGTTCTTCAACCGGCCAAGCCTTACCTGCAGAGTCACAGACCTTCTCAGAGAGTTGGATGCGGGCGTATCGGTTCCCTCCTCCTCTCTCCTGCCCTGTGATGCAGTAGCCAGCAGTCTTCCTCATCTTCTTATTCCAGCTCACTGACATGTTACTGGGCAGCTGGGGCACAGAGGTTAGAAAGGTAACAAGAGGTAAAACAGCTCACTGACATGTTACTGGGCAGCTGGGGCACAGAGGTTAGAAAGGTAACCAGAGGTAAAACAGCTCACTGACATGTTACTGGGCAGCTGGGGCACAGAGGTTAGAAAGGTAACAAGAGGTAAAAGACAAGCCCAGATCACATAATGTTAAGGTTCAGGTCAACACAAAACACTGTATTAGATGGCATCTTTATCACTCTCCAAGTGATATGGCAGTACATGTATGCTTATAACCTGTGTGTTTAACACTGTCTAGCCTATGTATGATTAAAATGTGTGTGTGTGTGTGTGTGTGTGTGTGTGTGTGTACCTTGCTGTGGAACACGCTGGTGTTGTACAGGCAGTACAGTTTCCTGGTGAGCTCCTCCTTGGTCTGTTGGAAGTTGCGGCTGTAGCTGGAGCCTGGTCCAGACAGAGACTGGAGGAAACATCCTGGAGTCATACACACTGCTGCTGACACACTGAGGAGAGAAACACAGCCTGGAGTCATACACACTGCTGCTGACACACTGAGGAGAGAAACACAGTCTGGAGTCTAACACACTGCTGCTGACACACTGAGGAGAGAAACACAGTCTGGAGTCTAACACACTGCTGACACACTGAGGAGAGAAACACAGCCTGGAGTCTAACACACTGCTGACACACTGAGGAGAGAAACACAGCCTGGAGTCTAACACACTGCTGCTGACACTCTGAGGAGAGAAACACAGCCTGGAGTCTAACACACTGCTGCTGACACACTGAGGAGAGAAACACAGCCTGGAGTCTAACACACTGCTGCTGACACACTGAGGAGAGAAACACAGCCTGGAGTCTAACACACTGCTGCTGACACACTGAGGAGAGAAACACAGCCTGGAGTCATACACACTGCTGCTGACACACTGAGGACAGAAACACAGTCTGGAGTCTAACACACTGCTGACACTCTGAGGAGAGAAACACAGCCTGGAGTCTAACACGCTGCTGACACTCTGAGGAGAGAAACACAGCCTGGAGTCTAACACGCTGCTGACACTCTGAGGAGAGAAACACAGCCTGGAGTCTAACACACTGGTGACACTCTGAGGAGAGAAACACAGCCTGGAGTCTAACACACTGGTGACACTCTGAGGAGAGAAACACAGCCTGGAGTCTAACACACTGCTGCTGACACTCTGAGGAGAGAAACACAGCCTGGAGTCTAACACACTGCTGACACTCTGAGGAGAGAAACACAGCCTGGAGTCTAACACACTGCTGACACACTGAGGAGAGAAACACAGCCTGGAGTCTAACACACTGCTGCTGACACACTGAGGACAGAAACACAGCCTGGAGTCTAACACACTGCTGCTGACACACTGGGGAGAGAAACACAGCCTGGAGTTTAACACACTGCTGCTGACACACTGAGGAGAGAAACACAGCCTGGAGTCTAACACACTGCTGACACTCTGAGGAGAGAAACACAGCCTGGAGTCTAACACACTGCTGACACTCTGAGGAGAGAAACACAGCCTGGAGTCTAACACGCTGCTGACACTCTGAGGAGAGAAACACAGCCTGGAGTCTAACACGCTGCTGACACTCTGAGGAGAGAAACACAGCCTGGAGTCTAACACGCTGCTGACACTCTGAGGAGAGAAACACAGCCTGGAGTCTAACACACTGCTGCTGACACACTGAGGACAGAAACACAGCCTGGAGTCTAACACGCTGCTGACACTCTGAGGAGAGAAACACAGCCTGGAGTCTAACACGCTGCTGACACTCTGAGGAGAGAAACACAGCCTGGAGTCTAACACACTGCTGACACACTGAGGAGAGAAACACAGCCTGGAGTCTAACACACTGCTGACACTCTGAGGAGAGAAACACAGCCTGGAGTCTAACACACTGCTGACACACTGAGGAGAGAAACACAGCCTGGAGTCTAACACACTGCTGCTGACACACTGAGGACAGAAACACAGCCTGGAGTCTAACACACTGCTGCTGACACTCTGAGGAGAGAAACACAGCCTGGAGTCTAACACACTGCTGCTGACACTCTGAGGAGAGAAACACAGCCTGGAGTCTAACACACTGCTGCTGACACTCTGAGGAGAGAAACACAGCCTGGAGTCTAACACACTGCTGACACTCTGAGGAGAGAAACACAGCCTGGAGTCTAACACACTGCTGCTGACACACTGAGGAGAGAAACACAGCCTGGAGTCATACACACTGCTGCTGACACTCTGAGGAGAGAAACACAGCCTGGAGTCTAACACACTGCTGCTGACACTCTGAGGAGAGAAACACAGCCTGGAGTCTAACACACTGCTGCTGACACACTGAGGACAGAAACACAGCCTGGAGTCTAACACACTGCTGCTGACACACTGAGGAGAGAAACACAGCCTGGAGTCTAACACACTGCTGCTGACACACTGAGGAGAGAAACACAGCCTGGAGTCTAACACACTGCTGACACTCTGAGGAGAGAAACACAGCCTGGAGTCTAACACACTGCTGACACACTGAGGAGAGAAACACAGCCTGGAGTCTAACACACTGCTGCTGACACTCTGAGGAGAGAAACACAGCCTGGAGTCTAACACACTGCTGACACACTGAGGAGAGAAACACAGCCTGGAGTCATACACACTGCTGACACACTGAGGGGAGAAACACAGCCTGGAGTCTAACACACTGCTGACACACTGAGGAGAGAAACACAGCCTGGAGTCATACACACTGCTGCTGACACTCTGAGGAGAGAAACACAGTCTGGAGTCTAACACTCTGAGGAGAGAAACACAGTCTGGAGTCTAACACACTGCTGCTGACACTCTTAGGAGAGAAACACAGCCTGGAGTCTAACACACTGCTGACACACTGAGGAGAGAAACACAGTCTGGAGTCTAACACACTGCTGCTGACACTCTGAGGAGAGAAACACAGTCTGGAGTCTAACACACTGCTGCTGACACTCTTAGGAGAGAAACACAGCCTGGAGTCTAACACACTGCTGATACACTGAGGAGAGAAACACAGTCTGGAGTCTAACACACTGCTGCTGACACTCTTAGGAGAGAAACACAGCCTGGAGTCTAACACACTGCTGACACACTGAGGAGAGAAACACAGCCTGGAGTCTAACACACTGCTGCTGACACACTGAGGGGAGAAACACAGCCTGGAGTCTAACACACTGCTGACACACTGAGGAGAGAAACACAGTCTGGAGTCTAACACACTGCTGCTGACACTCTGAGGAGAGAAACACAGTCTGGAGTCTAACACACTGCTGACACTCTGAGGAGAGAAACAAAGCCTGGAGTCTAACACACTGTTGCTGACACACTGAGGAGAGAAACACAGCCTGGAGTCTAACACACTGCTGCTGACACACTGAGGAGAGAAACCCAGCCTGGAGTCTAACACACTGCTGCTGACACTCTGAGGAGAGAAACACAGCCTGGAGTCTAACACACTGTTGCTGACACACTGAGGAGAGAAACACAGCCTGGAGTCTAACACACTGCTGCTGACACACTGAGGAGAGAAACCCAGCCTGGAGTCTAACACACTGCTGCTGACACACTGAGGAGAGAAACACAGTCTGGAGTCTAACACACTGCTGCTGACACACTGAGGAGAGAAACACAGTCTGGAGTCTAACACACTTCTGCTGACACTCTGAGGAGAGAAACACAGTCTGGAGTCTAACACACTGCTGCTGACACTCTTAGGAGAGAAACACAGCCTGGAGTCTAACACACTGCTGACACTCTGAGGAGAGAAACAAAGCCTGGAGTCTAACACACTGCTGCTGACACTCTGAGGAGAGAAACACAGTCTGGAGTCTAACACACTGCTGACACTCTGAGGAGAGAAACAAAGCCTGGAGTCTAACACACTGCTGCTGACACTCTGAGGAGAGAAACACAGCCTGGAGTCTAACACACTGAGGAGAGAAACACAGCCTGGAGTCTAACACACTGCTGCTGACACACTGAGGAGAGAAACCCAGCCTGGAGTCTAACACACTGCTGCTGACACACTGAGGAGAGAAACACAGCCTGGAGTCTAACACACTTCTGCTGACACTCTGAGGAGAGAAACACAGCCTGGAGTCTAACACACTGCTGCTGACACACTGAGGAGAGAAACACAGCCTGGAGTCTAACACACTGCTGCTGACACTCTTAGGAGAGAAACACAGTCTGGAGTCTAACACACTGCTGCTGACACACTGAGGAGAGAAACACAGCCTGGAGTCTAACACACTGCTGCTGACACACTGAGGAGAGAAACACAGTCTGGAGTCTAACACACTGCTGCTGACACACTGAGGAGAGAAACACAGTCTGGAGTCTAACACACTTCTGCTGACACTCTGAGGAGAGAAACACAGCCTGGAGTCTAACACACTGCTGCTGACACTCTTAGGAGAGAAACACAGTCTGGAGTCTAACACACTGCTGACACACTGAGGAGAGAAACACAGCCTGGAGTCTAACACACTGCTGACACACTGAGGAGAGAAACACAGTCTGGAGTCTAACACACTGCTGCTGACACACTGAGGAGAGAAACACAGCCTGGAGTCTAACACACTGCTGACACACTGAGGAGAGAAACATAGCCTGGAGTCTAACACACTGCTGCTGACACTCTGAGGAGAGAAACACAGCCTGGAGTCTAACACACTGCTGCTGACACACTGAGGACAGAAACACAGTCTGGAGTCTAACACACTGCTGCTGACACTCTGAGGAGAGAAACACAGCCTGGAGTCTAACACACTGCTGCTGACACTCTTAGGAGAGAAACACAGCCTGGAGTCTAACACACTGCTGACACACTGAGGAGAGAAACACAGCCTGGAGTCTAACACACTGCTGCTGACACTCTGAGGAGAGAAACACAGTCTGGAGTCTAACACACTGCTGCTGACACTCTTAGGAGAGAAACACAGCCTGGAGTCTAACACACTGCTGACACACTGAGGAGAGAAACACAGTCTGGAGTCTAACACACTGCTGCTGACACTCTGAGGAGAGAAACACAGCCTGGAGTCATACACACCGCTGACACTCTGAGGAGAGAAACACAGCCTGGAGTCTAACACACTGCTGCTGACACACTGAGGAGAGAAACACAGCCTGGAGTCTAACACACTGCTGACACACTGAGGAGAGAAACACAGTCTGGAGTCTAACACACTGCTGCTGACACTCTGAGGAGAGAAACACAGCCTGGAGTCATACACACTGCTGACACACCGAGGGGAGAAACACAGTCTGGAGTCTAACACACTGCTGACACACTGAGGAGAGAAACACAGCCTGGAGTCTAACACACTGCTGCTGACACTCTGAGGAGAGAAACACAGCCTGGAGTCTAACACACTGCTGACACACTGAGGAGAGAAACACAGTCTGGAGTCTAACACACTGCTGACACTCTGAGGAGAGAAACACAGCCTGGAGTCTAACACAATGCTGCTGACACACTGAGGAGAGAAACACAGCCTGGAGTCTAACACACTGCTGCTGACACTCTGAGGAGAGAAACACAGCCTGGAGTCTAACACACTGCTGCTGACACTCTGAGGAGAGAAACACAGCCTGGAGTCTAACACACTGCTGACACTCTGAGGAGAGAAACACAGCCTGGAGTCTAACACACTGCTGACACTCTGAGGAGAGAAACACAGTCTGGAGTCTAACACACTGCTGCTGACACTCTGAGGAGAGAAACACAGCCTGGAGTCTAACACACTGCTGACACACTGAGGAGAGAAACACAGTCTGGAGTCTAACACACTGCTGACACTCTGAGGAGAGAAACACAGCCTGGAGTCTAACACAATGCTGCTGACACACTGAGGAGAGAAACACAGCCTGGAGTCTAACACACTGCTGCTGACACTCTGAGGAGAGAAACACAGCCTGGAGTCATACACACCGCTGACACTCTGAGGAGAGAAACACAGCCTGGAGTCTAACACACTGCTGACACACTGAGGACAGAAACACAGCCTGGAGTCTAACACACTGCTGCTGACACACTGAGGAGAGAAACACAGCCTGGAGTCTAACACACTGCTGACACACTGAGGAGAGAAACACAGTCTGGAGTCTAACACACTGCTGCTGACACTCTGAGGAGAGAAACACAGCCTGGAGTCATACACACTGCTGACACACTGAGGGGAGAAACACAGTCTGGAGTCTAACACACTGCTGACACACTGAGGAGAGAAACACAGTCTGGAGTCTAACACACTGCTGACACACTGAGGAGAGAAACACAGTCTTGAGTCTAACACACTGCTGCTGACACACTGAGGAGAGAAACACAGCCTGGAGTCTAACACACTGCTGCTGACACACTGAGGACAGAAACACAGCCTGGAGTCTAACACACTGCTGACACACTGAGGAGAGAAACACAGTCTGGAGTCTAACACACTGCTGCTGACACACTGAGGAGAGAAACACAGCCTGGAGTCTAACACACTGCTGCTGACACTCTGAGGAGAGAAACACAGCCTGGAGTCTAACACACTGCTGACACTCTGAGGAGAGAAACACAGCCTGGAGTCTAACACACTGCTGACACTATGAGGAGAGAAACACAGTCTGGAGTGTAACACACTGCTGCTGACACACTGAGGAGAGAAACACAGCCTGGAGTCTAACACACTGCTGACACACTGAGGGGAGAAACACAGCCTGGAGTCTAACACACTGCTGCTGACACACTGAGGAGAGAAACACAGCCTGGAGTCATACACACTTCTGACACACTGAGGGGAGAAACACAGCCTGGAGTCTAACACACTGCTGACACACTGAGGAGAGAAACACAGCCTGGAGTCTAACACACTGCTGCTGACACACTGAGGAGAGAAACACAGCCTGGAGTCTAAAAAACTGCTGACACACTGAGGACAGAAACACAGCCTGGAGTCTAACACACTGCTGCTGACACTGAGAACAGAAACACAGCCTGGAGTCTAACACACTGCTGACACACTGAGGACAGAAACACAGTCTGGAGTCTAACACACTGCTGACACACTGAGGACAGAAACACAGCCTATTGATCTACACCCTGCCCTTGGCCCTGTTCAGTAGAGTATTGATCTACATCATGCCCTAGGCCCTGTTCAATGGAGTATTGATCTACACCCTGCCCTAGGCCCTGTTCAGTAGAGTATTGATCTACATCCTGCCCTAGGCCCTGTTCAGTAGAGTATTGATCTACACCCTGCCCTAGGCCCTGTTCAGTATAGTATTGATCTACACCCTGCCCTAGGCCCTGTTCAGTAGAGTATTGATCTACACCCTGCCCTAGGCCCTGTTCAGTATAGTATTGATCTACACCCTGCCCTAGGCCCTGTTCAGTAGAGTATTGATCTACATCCTGCCCTAGGCCCTGTTCAGTAGAGTATTGATCTACACCCTGCCCTAGGCCCTGTTCAGTATAGTATTGATCTACACCCTGCCCTAGGCCCTGTTCAGTAGAGTATTGATCTACACCCTGCCCTAGGCCCTGTTCAGTAGAGTATTGATCTACATCCTGCCCTAGGCCCTGTTCAGTAGAGTATTGATCTACACCCTGCCTTAGGCCCTGTTCAGTAGAGTATTGATCTACACCCTGCCCTAGGCCCTGTTCAGTAGAGTATTGATCTACACCCTGCCCTAGGCCCTGTTCAGTAGAGTATTGATCTACATCCTGCCCTAGGCCCTGTTCAGTAGAGTATTGATCTACACCCTGCCCTAGGGCCTGTTCAATAGAGTATTGATCTACATCCTGCCCTAGGCCCTGTTCAGTGGAGTATTGATCTACACCCTGCCCTAGGCCCTGTTCAGTAGAGTATTGATCTACATCCTGCCCTAGGCCCTGTTCAGTAGAGTATTGATCTACACCCTGCCCTAGGCCCTGTTCAGTATAGTATTGATCTACACCCTGCCCTAGGGCCTGTTCAATAGAGTATTGATCTACATCCTGCCCTAGGCCCTGTTCAGTGGAGTATTGATCTACACCCTGCCCTAGGCCCTGTTCAGTAGAGTATTGATCTACATCCTGCCCTAGGCCCTGTTCAGTAGAGTATTGATCTACACCCTGCCCTAGGCCCTGTTCAGTATAGTATTGATCTACATCATGCCCTAGGCCCTGTTCAATTAAGTATTGATCTACACCCTGCCCTAGGCCCTGTTCAGTAGAGTATTGATCTACATCCTGCCCTAGGCCCTGTTCAGTAGAGTATAGATCTACATCCTGCCCTAGGCCCTGTTCAGTAGAGTATTGATCTACATCATGCCCTAGGCCCTGTTCAGTAGAGTATTGATCTACACCCCGCCCTAGGCCCTGTTCAATGGAATATTGATCTACACCCTGCCCTAGGCCCTGTTCAGTAGAGTATTGATCTACACCCTGCCCTAGGCCCTGTTCAGTAGAGTATTGATCTACATCCTGCCCTAGGCCCTGTTCAGTAGAGTATTGATCTACACCCTGCCCTAGGCCCTGTTCAATAGAGTATTGATCTACATCCTGCCCTAGGCCCTGTTCAGTAGAGTATTGATCTACACCCTGCCCTAGGCCCTGTTCAGTAGAGTATAGATCTACATCCTGCCCTAGGCCCTGTTCAGTAGAGTATTGATCTACACCCTGCCCTAGGCCCTGTTCAGTAGAGTATTGATCTACATCCTGCCCTAGGGCCTGTTCAATAGAGTATTGATCTACATCCTGCCCTAGGCCCTGTTCAGTGGAGTATTGATCTACACCCTGCCCTAGGCCCTGTTCAGTAGAGTATTGATCTACACCCTGCCCTAGGCCCTGTTCAGTAGAGTATTGATCTACACCCTGCCCTAGGCCCTGTTCAGTAGAGTATTGATCTACATCATGCCCTAGGCCCTGTTCAATGGAGTATTGATCTACACCCTGCCCTAGGCCCTGTTCAGTAGAGTATTGATCTACATCCTGCCCTAGGCCCTGTTCAGTAGAGTATTGATCTACATCATGCCCTAGGCCCTGTTCAATGGAGTATTGATCTACATCCTGCCCTAGGCCCTGTTCAGTAGAGTATTGACCTACACCCTGCCCTAGGCCCTGTTCAGTAGAGTATTGATCTACATCCTGCCCTAGGGCCTGTTCAATAGAGTATTGATCTACATCCTGCCCTAGGCCCTGTTCAGTGGAGTATTGATCTACACCCTGCCCTAGGCCCTGTTCAGTAGAGTATTGATCTACACCCTGCCCTAGGCCCTGTTCAGTAGAGTATTGATCTACACCCTGCCCTAGGCCCTGTTCAGTAGAGTATTGATCTACATCCTGCCCTAGGCCCTGTTCAGTAGAGTATTGATCTACATCATGCCCTAGGCCCTGTTCAATGGAGTATTGATCTACACCCTGCCCTAGGCCCTGTTCAGTAGAGTATTGATCTACATCCTGCCCTAGGCCCTGTTCAGTAGAGTATTGATCTACATCATGCCCTAGGCCCTGTTCAATGGAGTATTGATCTACACCCTGCCCTAGGCCCTGTTCAGTAGAGTATTGATCTACATCCTGCCCTAGGCCCTGTTCAGTAGAGTATTGATCTACATCATGCCCTAGGCCCTGTTCAATGGAGTATTGATCTACACCCTGCCCTAGGCCCTGTTCAGTAGAGTATTGATCTACACCCTGCCCTAGGCCCTGTTCAGTAGAGTATTGATCTACACCCTGCCCTAGGCCCTGTTCAGTAGAGTATTGATCTACATCCTGCCCTAGGCCCTGTTCAATAGAGTATTGATCTACATCCTGCCCTAGGCCCTGTTCAATAGAGTATTGATCTACACCCTGCCCTAGGCCCTGTTCAGTAGAGTATTGATCTACATCCTGCCCTAGGCCCTGTTCAATAGAGTATTGATCTACACCCTGCCCTAGGCCCTGTTCAATAGAGTATTGATCTACACCCTGCCCTAGGCCCTGTTCAGTAGAGTATTGACCTACACCCTGCCCTAGGCCCTGTTCAGTAGAGTATTGATCTACACCCTGCCCTAGGCCCTGTTCAATAGAGTATTGATCTACACCCTGCCCTAGGCCCTGTTCAGTAGAGTATTGATCTACACCCTGCCCTAGGCCCTGTTCAGTAGAGTATTGATCTACACCCTGCCCTAGGCCCTGTTCAGTAGAGTATTGATCTACACCCTGCCCTAGGCCCTGTTCAATATTACCTGGAGGAGGAAAGGCTGCTGGTCTGGAGTCTGGTTTCCGTCTGGGAAACTGTGGGTTTAGTGACGAGCGGCCACACCGCAGTCTTCAGATCCAATGGTGTTCTCCCTACCAGCCGAGGGCCCGCCTCTTTCAAAGCTTTGGGCCGTGGAGCTGACAGAAGGGGCTTCTGATTGGGCCCTGGATTCACACACGAGGAAGCAGCCAATGAGATTACATGATATAGAAACAAAAAAGGAAAAGTACCAATTAAAGACCACAGCTGGCAGAAGCCTTGTGGGTGGAAACTGTCTGAACAGAAATATATGAGTTACCTGTGTTGTGTTGGGGTGTTGCATGTGTTATGTTTGGGTGTTGGGGTGTTACCTGTGTTATGTTTAGGTGTTGGGGTGTTACCTGTGTTATGTTTAGGTGTTGGGGTGTTACCTGTGTCATGTTTAGGTGTTGGGGTGTTGCCTGTGTTATGTTTAGGTTTTGGGGTGTTACCTGTTTGTGTTGGGGTGTTACCTGTGTTATGTTTAGGTGTTGGGGTGTTGCCTGTGTTATGTTTAGGTGTTGGGGTGTTGCCTGTGTTATGTTTAGGTGTTGGGGTGTTGCCTGTGTTATGTTTAGGTGTTGCCTGTGTTATGTTTAGGTGTTGGGGTGTTGCCTGTGTTATGTTTAGGTGTTGGGGTGTTGCCTGTGTTATGTTTAGGTGTTGGGGTGTTGCCTGTGTTATGTTTAGGTGTTGGGGTGTTGCCTGTGTTATGTTTAGGTGTTGGGGTGTTGCCTGTGTTATGTTTAGGTGTTGGGGTGTTGCCTGTGTTATGTTTAGGTGTTGGGGTGTTGCCTGTGTTATGTTTAGGTGTTGGGGTGTTGCCTGTGTTATGTTTAGGTGTTGGGGTGTTGCCTGTGTTATGTTTAGGTGTTGGGGTGTTGCCTGTGTTATGTTTAGGTGTTGGGGTGTTGCCTGTGTTATGTTTAGGTGTTGGGGTGTTGCCTGTGTTATGTTTAGGTGTTGGGGTGTTACCTGTGTTATGTTTAGGTGTTGGGGTGTTACCTGTGTTATGTTTAGGTGTTGGGGTGTTAGCAGTGTTATGTTTAGGTGTTGGGGTGTTGCCTGTGTTATGTTTAGGTGTTGGGGTGTTGCCTGTGTTATGTTTAGGTGTTGGGGTGTTGCCTGTGTTATGTTTAGGTGTTGGGGTGTTGCCTGTGTTATGTTTAGGTGTTGGGGTGTTGCCTGTGTTGTGTTGGGGTGTTACCTGTGTTATGTTTAGGTGTTGGGGTGTTGCCTGTGTTATGTTTAGGTGTTGGGGTGTTGCCTGTGTTGTGTTGGGGTGTTACCTGTGTTATGTTTAGGTGTTGGGGTGTTATCTGTGTTGTGTTTAGGTGTTGGGGTGTTGCCTGTGTTATGTTTAGGTGTTGGGGTGTTACCTGTGTTATGTTTAGGTGTTGGGGTGTTGCCTGTGTTATGTTTAGGTATTGGGGTGTTGCCTGTGTTATGTTTAGGTGTTGGGGTGTTACCTGTGTTGTGTTGGGGTGTTGCCTGTGTTATGTTTAGGTGTTGGGGTGTTACCTGTGTTATGTTTAGGTGTTGGGGTGTTACCTGTGTTATGTTTAGGTGTTGGGGTGTTGCCTGTGTTATGTTTAGGTGTTGGGGTGTTGCCTGTGTTATGTTTAGGTGTTGGGGTGTTACCTGTGTTGTGTTGGGGTGTTGCCTGTGTTATGTTTAGGTGTTGGGGTGTTACCTGTGTTATGTTTAGGTGTTGGGGTGTTACCTGTGTTATGTTTAGGTGTTGGGGTGTTGCCTGTGTTATGTTTAGGTGTTGGGGTGTTGCCTGTGTTATGTTTAGGTGTTGCCTGTGTTATGTTTAGGTGTTGGGGTGTTGCCTGTGTTATGTTTAGGTGTTGGGGTGTTGCCTGTGTTATGTTTAGGTGTTGGGGTGTTGCCTGTGTTATGTTTAGGTGTTGGGGTGTTGCCTGTGTTATGTTTAGGTGTTGGGGTGTTGCCTGTGTTGTGTTGGGGTGTTACCTGTGTTATGTTTAGGTGTTGGGGTGTTGCCTGTGTTGTGTTGGGGTGTTGGGGTGTTACCTGTGTTATGTTTAGGTGTTGGGGTGTTACCTGTTTGTGTTGGGGTGTTACCTGTGTTATGTTTAGGTGTAGGGATGTTACCTGTTTGTGTTGGGGTGTTACCTGTGTTATGTTTAGGTGTAGGGGTGTTACCTGTGTTATGTTTAGGTGTTGGGGTGTTGCCTGTGTTATGTTTAGGTGTTGGGGTGTTGCCTGTGTTATGTTTAGGTGTTGGGGTGTTGCCTGTGTTATGTTTAGGTGTTGGGGTGTTGCCTGTGTTATGTTTAGGTGTTGGGGTGTTACCTGTGTTATGTTTAGGTGTTGGGGTGTTACCTGTGTTATGTTTAGGTGTTGGGGTGTTAGCAGTGTTATGTTTAGGTGTTGGGGTGTTGCCTGTGTTATGTTTAGGTGTTGGGGTGTTGCCTGTGTTATGTTTAGGTGTTGGGGTGTTGCCTGTGTTATGTTTAGGTGTTGGGGTGTTGCCTGTGTTATGTTTAGGTGTTGGGGTGTTGCCTGTGTTATGTTTAGGTGTTGGGGTGTTGCCTGTGTTGTGTTGGGGTGTTACCTGTGTTATGTTTAGGTGTTGGGGTGTTGCCTGTGTTGTGTTGGGGTGTTGGGGTGTTACCTGTGTTATGTTTAGGTGTTGGGGTGTTACCTGTTTGTGTTGGGGTGTTACCTGTGTTATGTTTAGGTGTAGGGATGTTACCTGTTTGTGTTGGGGTGTTACCTGTGTTATGTTTAGGTGTAGGGGTGTTACCTGTGTTATGTTTAGGTGTTGGGATGTTACCTGTTTGTGTTGGGGTGTTACCTGTGTTATGTTTAGGTGTAAGGGTGTTACCTGTGTTATGTTTAGGTGTTGGGATGTTACCTGTTTGTGTTGGGGTGTTACCTGTGTTATGTTTAGGTGTTGGGATGTTACCTGTTTGTGTTGGGGTGTTACCTGTGTTATGTTTAGGTGTTGGGATGTTACCTGTTTGTGTTGGGGTGTTACCTGTGTTATGTTTAGGTGTTGGGGTGTTACCTGTTTGTGTTGGGGTGTTACCTGTGTTATGTTTAGGTGTTGGGATGTTACCTGTTTGTGTTGGGGTGTTACCTGTGTTATGTTTAGGTGTTGGGATGTTACCTGTTTGTGTTGGGGTGTTGCCTGTGTTATGTTTAGGTGTTGGGGTGTTACCTGTTTGTGTTGGGGTGTTACCTGTGTTATGTTTAGGTGTTGGGATGTTACCTCTGTTACCTGTGTTATGTTTAGGTGTTGGGGTGTTACCTGTGTTATGTTTAGGTGTTGGGATGTTACCTGTTTGTGTTGGGGTGTTACCTGTGTTATGTTTAGGTGTTGGGGTGTTGCCTGTGTTATGTTTAGGTGTTGGGGTGTTACCTGTTTGTGTTGGGGTGTTACCTGTGTTATGTTTAGGTGTTGGGGTGTTACCTGTGTTATGTTTAGGTGTTGGGGTGTTGCCTGTGTTATGTTTAGGTGTTGGGGTGTTGCCTGTGTTATGTTTAGGTGTTGGGGTGTTGCCTGTGTTATGTTTAGGTGTTGGGGTGTTGCCTGTGTTATGTTTAGGTGTTGGGGTGTTGCCTGTGTTATGTTTAGGTGTTGGGGTGTTGCCTGTGTTATGTTTAGGTGTTGGGGTGTTGCCTGTGTTATGTTTAGGTGTTGGGGTGTTGCCTGTGTTATGTTTAGGTGTTGGGGTGTTACCTGTGTTATGTTTAGGTGTTGGGGTGTTACCTGTGTTATGTTTAGGTGTTGGGGTGTTAGCAGTGTTATGTTTAGGTGTTGGGGTGTTGCCTGTGTTATGTTTAGGTGTTGGGGTGTTGCCTGTGTTATGTTTAGGTGTTGGGGTGTTGCCTGTGTTATGTTTAGGTGTTGGGGTGTTGCCTGTGTTATGTTTAGGTGTTGGGGTGTTGCCTGTGTTGTGTTGGGGTGTTACCTGTGTTATGTTTAGGTGTTGGGGTGTTGCCTGTGTTATGTTTAGGTGTTGGGGTGTTGCCTGTGTTGTGTTGGGGTGTTACCTGTGTTATGTTTAGGTGTTGGGGTGTTATCTGTGTTGTGTTTAGGTGTTGGGGTGTTGCCTGTGTTATGTTTAGGTGTTGGGGTGTTACCTGTGTTATGTTTAGGTGTTGGGGTGTTGCCTGTGTTATGTTTAGGTATTGGGGTGTTGCCTGTGTTATGTTTAGGTGTTGGGGTGTTACCTGTGTTGTGTTGGGGTGTTGCCTGTGTTATGTTTAGGTGTTGGGGTGTTACCTGTGTTATGTTTAGGTGTTGGGGTGTTACCTGTGTTATGTTTAGGTGTTGGGGTGTTGCCTGTGTTATGTTTAGGTGTTGGGGTGTTGCCTGTGTTATGTTTAGGTGTTGGGGTGTTGCCTGTGTTATGTTTAGGTGTTGGGGTGTTGCCTGTGTTATGTTTAGGTGTTGGGGTGTTGCCTGTGTTATGTTTAGGTGTTGGGGTGTTGCCTGTGTTATGTTTAGGTGTTGGGGTGTTGCCTGTGTTATGTTTAGGTGTTGGGGTGTTGCCTGTGTTGTGTTGGGGTGTTACCTGTGTTATGTTTAGGTGTTGGGGTGTTGCCTGTGTTGTGTTGGGGTGTTGGGGTGTTACCTGTGTTATGTTTAGGTGTTGGGGTGTTACCTGTTTGTGTTGGGGTGTTACCTGTGTTATGTTTAGGTGTAGGGATGTTACCTGTTTGTGTTGGGGTGTTACCTGTGTTATGTTTAGGTGTAGGGGTGTTACCTGTGTTATGTTTAGGTGTTGGGATGTTACCTGTTTGTGTTGGGGTGTTACCTGTGTTATGTTTAGGTGTAAGGGTGTTACCTGTGTTATGTTTAGGTGTTGGGATGTTACCTGTTTGTGTTGGGGTGTTACCTGTGTTGTGTTTAGGTGTTGGGATGTTACCTGTTTGTGTTGGGGTGTTACCTGTGTTATGTTTAGGTGTTGGGATGTTACCTGTTTGTGTTGGGGTGTTACCTGTGTTATGTTTAGGTGTTGGGGTGTTACCTGTTTGTGTTGGGGTGTTACCTGTGTTATGTTTAGGTGTTGGGATGTTACCTGTTTGTGTTGGGGTGTTGCCTGTGTTATGTTTAGGTGTTGGGGTGTTACCTGTTTGTGTTGGGGTGTTACCTGTGTTATGTTTAGGTGTTGGGATGTTACCTCTGTTACCTGTGTTATGTTTAGGTGTTGGGGTGTTACCTGTGTTATGTTTAGGTGTTGGGATGTTACCTGTTTGTGTTGGGGTGTTACCTGTGTTATGTTTAGGTGTTGGGGTGTTGCCTGTGTTATGTTTAGGTGTTGGGGTGTTACCTGTTTGTGTTGGGGTGTTACCTGTGTTATGTTTAGGTGTTGGGGTGTTACCTGTGTTATGTTTAGGTGTTGGGGTGTTGCCTGTGTTATGTTTAGGTGTTGGGGTGTTGCCTGTGTTATGTTTAGGTGTTGGGGTGTTGCCTGTGTTATGTTTAGGTGTTGGGGTGTTGCCTGTGTTATGTTTAGGTGTTGGGGTGTTGCCTGTGTTATGTTTAGGTGTTGGGGTGTTGCCTGTGTTATGTTTAGGTGTCGGGGTGTTGCCTGTGTTATGTTTAGGTGTTGGGGTGTTACCTGTGTTGTGTTTAGGTGTTGGGGTGTTGCCGGCCTTGTGGTTTTTCTTAATTCTGTCCAGTAAGCTGAGGAACTCCTCCTCTGAGCTGGCTGAGTCCTCCAGCTTCGACGCGGCTGAGTGGGCCCGCTGTGGAAGGGGGGCCGGGGAAGGTGTGAAGGAGGAAGAGGGGAGAGGAAGAGTGCTGGGAGAGAGGGAGGGCAGAGGAGGAGGGGAGGACAAGGGAAAGAAGATGTTGTCCTCCTGGTTACTTTGTGGAACTTTGACCTTGTGCGTCCGTGACGACGGCGGCTTGCGCACAGGGTGGCGCGTCCTCCATGTGCTCTTCATCACGATACCATCATCTTCTTCATTGTCGCTGAGGAAAACTGGGGAGTCACACTGGGACAGGGGTCTTCTGACTGGGGGCTGGGAGGATGACAGCTTAGGGGTCTTCTGACTGGGGGCTGGGAGGATGACAGCTTAGGGGTCTTCTGACTGGGGGTTGGGAGGATGACAGCTTAGGGGTCTTCTGACTGGGGGCTGGGAGGATGACAGCTTAGGGGTCTTCTGACTGGGGGCTGGGAGGAGGACAGCTTAGGGGTCTTAAACGCACCTGTAGAAGACAGATCAAATGTGTCTTTTTGTTGGGACTGAATCATAATATATCCATGAGTTAAACAAAACAGACAGTGACTGTTGAGTAGGTAATGCTTTCAGCCTAACAACTCCTCTTAGCCGTGACAATATATCATTTTAACCAAGGCTTCCTGGGTATTACTTCAATTCTGGCTATGCAAAGAAAAGTCATCACAGTGCTGAACTGAAATCGAGCAGAAAGAACTTCTTAGAAACAGATTTCAGTTAATTACAAGCATGTATGATGACAGTCAATGTCTGAGTATCAAATGGCACCCTATTCCCTATGTAGTCCACTACCTTTGAATAGAGCCCTATGCGCCCTGGTCAAAAGTAGTGCACTACATAGGGAATAGGTTGCCATTAGGGATGCACTCAATGTTACCTTTGGAGGTAGGTGTTTTTTTCTTCTCGACAACAAAGTCATCATCAGAGGAAAAGCTGTGGACAATGAAGTTTCTGAGGCTGAGGACAAAACAGGAGATAAACCTGAGTATTTAACACACGATAGGGACCATAGTCATGGTAAGAGAGGTTGGAACCACTGTACCTGTCTTCACTGCCATGCTCTGCTTCCTTGGGCTTAGGCTTGGGAGTTTTCATATGGCTCAGGACTTCAGGGGCACCAGAGGAGAGACAAGGGAACAGTAAACATGTCATCCCCACGAATGATGCAGCCGCAGTTATACCTCTTCCTCTGCTGTTACTCACAAATGTCCGTTAATTACTATAGCTCCCGCCTTGGGTCAATCAGTGTAATTTTGTACATTTTGTAAATGCCGGATCTCTATGACAAGACGCATCATTCACCAGAGTTTCGTCAAAATCAGGCCAGTGCTGTGCTGTCTGAGATATCACGTGTGGCTAAGGCTAACGTAAGAACGGACGGAGACCGATCCACAGTCACCTCCCCGATTTCATCATGGGGGACAACGACATGAGTAAGGAGACATTGAAGGGACCTGGGCCCGGTTTCCCGGTAGCGATGGAATTTAGGCTTACGAGTGTTTTAATGATGCATCTTTCCTACAACTGCCTAAGATGTAACATGCGTTTCCCAAAACACCACGCAGAGAGAACATTCACAAGTTGGTCGTTGAGGCAAGTGTCGATACTGATAGGATCGAAAGAAAGGAAGCGATGCTCTCGGATCAGCTTTCTCCATTGAAATTTTACCTTAACACTATAATTATTTCACAATACCGATGACGGTTCAGCTCCTAAAGAGATTCTCACCTATGGCTGCAAATATTGAGGCGGTTTATTCTAATGCTTACCCTATAATAATGCACTAAATCAAGATGTGGTACGTTACGCTACACATTATGAAATATATTGAGGCAAAAATGACAGACAGTAGCCAAATAGCAAAATAAAACTAAATTGAATGAACATGAAATTGATTTCAACATCAAACGACGCATTTTGCTGTTCTACGAGTGGTTGAGCGCAGTCAGTAAATAATGAGCATTTTCAAGTACAACTATAGTAACGATGGTTTTGGGAAAAAGCTCTGAGATTTAACAATGCTCCTACGAAGATTCTAACAATGAACTTAGCCTTAAGATCCATTTAGGAAACCGGGCCCTGGACAGTCAGAAACAATACTGTTCTTTGACTTAGAAATGACACACCAAATTAGACATGACAAACACCCATTCGAAATGACATACAACATTGTTTCAATAAATAATTCTGAAGCCTCATTGGGTTTCAGAATATGACGTAGTAATGATCAAAACATTACTTCCCCAATGCAGAAGTCAAGACACCAGTATGGTACTTACAGTTTTCAAAGCTGTCATCACTGTCTGAGCTTAATACAAGGACTGGTTCACTAGAGGGGAGAGAATCAGAGAATTAACATCAACATATTTTGTCCAATTGAATGACTAGACAGAGCAAATGGGATTAAGGGCACTATTCAAGCAGTATCGCTGAAGTTCAGCAGTATTGCTGAAGTTCAGCATTACAGCGTGATTTAAATTTAAAGGCAACGTTCCCAGGTTAGTGAGTACTGCATTCACGGTAAACGCTGCATATGTCGGCTCAATTGGACAATACATTTACATTGCGCAATCTGTAATGCTTCAGTGATACAGATTGAATAGAACCCTAAGACTACAAGGCTATGTAGGCTGGAAGTTGGGCTGTGACAGTCATGGAATTTTGGATGACTGTAATTGGCCAGCCAAATGACAGCGTTCACCATAATAACCGTAAACATTTTTGGGACATTTTCTACTCTCCTCCGCTCCTGACTGCATGTGCTGCCATAGAATTTGAATTAATAGAACGGGTGTCCCCATTCAAGTCAATGATGGCATAATGTGTGGACTGGCGGCCATTGCGAGTGTACCCATAGGAACAAAGCAGAAAGTAAAATATTTGTTGATTCAACTCAGCTGACATTACAACAAAAAAACATTCCATTGCCTGAGCAAAATCAGTTAACATCATTTGAATGAAAATTCTACATTACCATGGAAATTGCATCACAATACCAGGCAGCCATTGCGAGTGTCCCCATGAGTTTACCACTCAAATAGCCAGGGTTAGAGGTTCCAAGTCTGTTCTATTCATTATATTTCTATGTGTGCTGCTGCTGCATTGTGGTTGGCATTGCCTAGGCAATGTTTCAGCAAAGAGCAAAAAAAGTGAGACACCCCACTCCCTCATTTTTTCTGGTTACATTACATTCAATTAACTAAGCAGACCAGACCCAGCTGCTATTGCATTGGTGTCTATGGGATAACCACCCCGTTAAGCAGACCGGAACTGACCACTTTTTTCAATGGTAAACGGCCTGAATGAACCATCTTAATTTATCCACCATCTTTGAAACGGACTCAACCGCACGAATGCCGTCCCATCTTCAGTCTTCAGTCAGCTGTTTATGTTTTTAACTGTTATGACGGTTATTTTATTTTCATGACGGTCTTCATCCATAACCGTTCGTTACACAGTAATTGTTCCAGCACTAGCTAGGTGAATCACTACTTTACCTGACTTTCTTAGCAGCAACGCAATGTTTCCGAGAAGCAGCTTTGGGTGTAGCCTGCTCCACAAGAACTACAGACAAGAAGAGCATGGAGATTCATTGATTAAACTACAGTATTTCAATGCATAGCTATCATGTCTTGGCACCATGGGTTGGCCAATGCACATACAGCTCTGGACCAGGTGTAAAGGAATCTTCCAGGTGAACAAAATGAGAGCAGTCGTAGGTAAATCAATCCAGGTTTAATATAGATTGCAACAAGGAGACACCCTTCAGCACAGAAGCAGAGAAAATGTCTAACAGGCCTTTTGGAGACAGGCCCTTTATATCCTAATAGACTAGCAACCCAACCCACTGACTCTCACTTACACTGGTCGAAATCATCTTCGCTGGACTCCATCAACACCTTGGTCCTGTAACTGTTGCCCTTGGAGACCTGGTTCTCTTTCCCTGAGCCTGCGTCATCCTCTTCCTCACTGTCTGGCAGATGCAGCCGGACTGGGGGAGGAAGGTCTTGAGCACCCCTGGAGCCGTGATTGCCTGTGGCCGGACGCCAAGTCTTACTGATGCTCTTAATCAGCTGCAAAGAAGATATGGGATGTGTTTGAAATGGCACCCTTTTCCCTATATAGTGCACTACTTTTGACCGGGGACTATAGGACTCCGGTCAAAAATAGTGTACTATTCATCTTATTCCATATATAGTGCAGTACTTTTGACCAGGTCAAATGAAGTGCACTACATATGAAATATTGTGCAATTGATTAACATAATCACTGGTGGTTCTGATTAAAGTGACCAAGTAAGTTAACAACAACATACCTGTTCTTCTGCTGTTTCCAACCCTCCCTTCTCTGACCACCCCAGTTTCTCTGCAACTCTTTGAAATAATCTGTGATTGTCGTCATCCATGGTCCTTTTCTCTGTAAGGGGGACAATTTAACTATTATCTGCTAACAACATGCTCGGGTAGCGTACACACCACTGATAGCTAGCTATGCCACTGAATAGCCCTATTTGGGCAATGTATACAAACAAGACACATTTTGATCTCACTACGCATTTCTATTTGATGCAATATTTGATGTTCGCGAATCTGGACATAACGTTACCTTTGAAGATTATGCTAAGTACTTTGTGCCCACGTCTCGGACAGTGACTGATAGCGACAAGCGAAAATTCAAAACTGCACACCGGAAGTTGTCATTGGCAGAACGAAAACGAGTAGTAATGACGTAGCTAGATGCGGAACTAGGCCGACGTAGAACAGATTATTGCGTTGTTCACAATAATAATACGAATTTGTAGACTTTTATTCTGCTCACAATGTCTAAACTACAGTTGCTGAACGCGTATGTTACTGAACGACTAACGGCGGCTGCTACAGAGATCTCCGTTGCCATAGAGACAACAGTAGTAGAGTTGCATGAAGAAATCTCCCGTTCGACGGAGGAGAATGATCGTCTACGAAGACTGCTGGATTTGGTTTTCAACCGACAGATAAAGTTACACAGAGGTTTGTATTGACGACTTGCAACTGTATTAACATATATCAATCATATGGCAACTTGGCAAGATATAAGCTTAAGTTAAGCTATTGTAAATATACAAGTACAAAGGCAAAGCTGCAATTGTAATGTTGAATCCCACAGCAGTATTCTCTGTGTACCAAAACCAATAAACAAGTTAGCTAGCTTTTTAACATTTTGTAGTTGCAGGTTTTAGACATTTAAACTTTGGATTTAGTTTTAGACAAAATATTTCCTGAATTATCAGCAACTTTATACACTACCGGTCAAAAGTTTTAGAACACCTACTGATTCAAGGGTTTTTCTTCATTTTTACTATTTTCTACATTTTAGAATAATAGTGAAGACATCAAACCTATGAAATAACACACATGGAATCATGTAGTAACCAAAAAATAAATAAAAAAATAAAAATATATTTGAGATTTGAGATTCTTCAAAGTAGCCACCCTTTGCCTTGATGACAGCTTTGCACACTCTTGGCATTCTCTCAACCAGCTTCACCTGGAATGCTTTTCCAACAGTCTTGAAGGAGTTCTCATATATGCTGAGCACTTGTTGGGTGCTTTTCCTTCACTCTGCTGTCCGACTCATCCCAAACCATCTCAATATGGTTGAGGTCGGGGATTGTGGAGGCCAGGTCATCTAATGCAGCACTCCATCACTCTCCTTCTTGGTAAAATAGCCCTTACACAGCCTGGAGGTGTGTTGGGTCATTGTCCTGTTGAAAAACAAATGATAGTCCCACTAAGCCCAAACCAGATGGGATGGCGTATCGCTGCAGAATGCTGTGGGAGCCATGCTGGTTAAGTGTTCCTTGAATTCTAAATAAATCACAGACAGTGTCACCAGCAAAGCACCATAACACCTCCTCCTCCATGCTTTATGGTGGGAAATACACATGCAGAGATCATCCGTTCACCCACACCGCGTCTCACAAAGACACAGCGGTTGGAACCAAAAATCTCAAATTTGGACTCCAGACCAAAGGACAAATTTCCACCGGTCTAATGCTCGTGTTTCTTGGTCCAAGCAAGTCTCTTCTTCTTATTGGTGTCCTTTAGTAGTAGTTTCTTTGCAGCAATTCGACCATGAAGGCCTGATTCACACAGTCTCCTCTGAACAGTTGATGTTGAGATGTGTCTGTTACTTGAACTCTGTGAAGCATTTATTTGGGCTGCAATTTCTGAGGCTGGTAACTCTAATGAACTTATCCTCTGCAGCAGAGGTAACTCTGGGTCTTCCATTCCTGTGGCGGTCCTCATGAGAGCCAGTTTCATCATAGCGCTTGATGGTTTTTGCGACTGCACTTGAAGAAACTTTAAAAGTTCTTGAAATGTTCCTTATTGACTGACCTTCATGTCTTAAAGTAGTGATGGACTGTCGTTTCTGCTTATTTGAGCTGTTCTTTCCATAATTTGGTATTTACCAAATAGGGTAAATATCAAATACCCACAGCGGTTGGAACCAAAAATCTCAAATTTGGACTCCAGACCAAAGGACAAATTTCCACCGGTCTAATGCTCGTGTTTCTTGGCCCAAGCAAGTCTCTTCTTATTATTGGTGTCCTTTAGTAGTAGTTTCTTTGCAGCAATTCGACCATGAAGGCCTGATTCACACAGTCTCCTCTGAACAGTTGATGTTGAGATGTGTCTGTTACTTGAACTCTGTGAAGCATTTATTTGGGCTGCAATTTCTGAGGCTGGTAACTCTAATGAACTTATCCTCTGCAGCAGAGGTAACTCTGGGTCTTCCATTCCTGTGGCGGTCCTCATGAGAGCCAGTTTCATCATAGCGCTTGATGGTTTTTGCGACTGCACTTGAAGAAACTTTAAAAGTTCTTGAAATGTTCCTTATTGACTGACCTTCATGTCTTAAAGTAGTGATGGACTGTCGTTTCTGCTTATTTGAGCTGTTCTTTCCATAATTTGGTATTTACCAAATAGGGTAAATATCAAATACCCCCCCCCCCCCCCCCCCCCGTAACAACACAACTGATTGGCTCAAACGCATTAAGAAGGAAAGAAATTCCACAAATACGTTTTAAGAAGGAACACCTGTTAATTGAAATACATTCCAGGTGACTACCTCATGAAGCTGGTTGAGAGAATGCCAAGAGTGTGCAAAGACAAAGGGTGGCTATTTGAAGAAAATCAAATATAAAATATATTTTGATTTGTTTAACACTTTTTTGGTTACTACATGATACCATATGTGTTATTTCTTAGTTTTGATGTCTTCATTATTATTCTACAATGTAGAAAATAGTAAAAATAAAGAAAAACCCTTGAATGAGTAGGTGTTCTAAAACTTTTGACTGGTAGTGTATTTCTTATTTTTCCTTTATCAGATCCCCACCAGCTCACGCTCCCCAAATCTGAAGAGGAGGTTCCCCCTGTGCAGCAGCACTGTGAGCAGGAGTGGAGCCCCAGTCTGGTTCAGGAGGACCCAGAGCCCACACAGATTAAAGAGGAACAGGAGGAACTCAGGACCAATCAGGAGGAAGGGCAGCTTCAAGGACTGGGGGAGGCTGATCTCATAAAGTTCATATTTCCTCCTGCCTGTGTGAAAAATGTTTGTGATCAGGAGAACCCATCTCAGCCCTCACATCTTCACCAAACCCAAACTGTGGAGGACAGAGAGAGGGACTCTCTACTCACCTACACAACTGAAGAGATCAAAACAGAACCAGATGGAGAGGACTACAGAGTATCAGAACCAACCAGTGACTCTCCGCCCCTCTCTGCAGTAAATCCAGACTGTTCTGCAGCTCAGAGTGAAAACATGGAAAGTGATGATGAGGTGGAGAGAGGAGGACTACTGTCAGGGTCTAAGACACTCAAATCAAAGACAAAACAGACAAAGAATGGAGAAAGGTTCCATACCAGTGCTGGAGGCAGGACGGCCATAATGTTTCCCTGTTTGACATCATCTAGTCAAACGGATGCTGCTCCTTATTGTTGCAAGGTGTGTAGGAAGACTTTTGTTTCAAACGGTTTTTTAATTTATCATGTGCGAAAGACACACACAGAGCATAAAGAATGCCAGTGTGGTGTGTGTGGAAAATGCTTAAATTCTACAGAAAGTATGATGGGTCACCTACAAACTCATACTGAAGAAAACATTTCTTGTCATGTTTGTGGCAAATGTTTCTCTAAAAGTGGTGATCTCAAAACACATATTAGAAGTCATACAGGAGAGAAACCATATCAATGCACTCAATGTAGTAAATGCTACACACAGAAAGTACACCTTAAAAATCATATTAGAACTCATACAGGGGAGAAACCATTTAGGTGTAAAGAATGTGGGAAATACTTCACACAGAAGAATACCCTGTCCAATCACATGATGATCCACAGAGGGGAGAAACCGTATCAGTGTAAAACTTGTGGGAAATGCTTCACTGAAAGTGGAACCCTGAGCAGGCATATAAGAGTTCACACAGGGGAGAAACCACATCAGTGCCAAGAATGTGGGAAATGCTTCACTGAGCGTGGAAACCTGACTAAACATATAAAGATCCACAGAAGAGAGAAATCCTATTATTGCAGCTACTGTAGCATATGCTTTACTGATGAAGCAAATTGTAAAAGACACATGAACACTGTTCACAAGAGTGAGAACATATGACAGTGGAGTGGCATAAAACCTTCAGATATAAAATATAATGTATAGAACTGACATGATCCCGTGCTCTGCGCTACATGACAGATAAACATGTATTTTCCATACATTTCTTCTTCAGCATGTGGGAGTTTTCTACATCATATTTTCATCACATCTTCTACAACTCGTGGTCCTCTGTAGCTCAATTGGTAGAGCATGGCGCTTGTAACGCCAGGGTAGTGGGTTCGATCCCCGGGACCACCCATACGTAAAAATGTATGCACACATGACTGTAAGTCGCTTTGGATAAAAGCGTCTGCTAAAGGGCATATTATTATTATTATAACCCTACTCTGGATATGTGTGTATTTCTGTTAAAATGTTCTGTTTCTTTTCTTGCAAACTTAATTGTATTTCCATGTGAATTACCGGTATAAATAAAGGTTAAATGAAAAAAGCAATCAGAGTTCTTGCTCATCTATTGCAGATTGACATGAATGACATTTCAGCCAGACAACAGTCTCAACCAAGTTCTGCTTACACTTGTTTCATCTTGGGAAGATGTTGGTTATTACCTTTTCAAAAACATGAAAGGTTGGGTACCACGTATATATAGCATTAGACACATAATCATATTTTGGAGTTTAGATTTTTACAATGCTGCTCAGTAGAGACTACTTTTGTGTGGCCACACGATGGCGCCCACGGCCAAAGCCATTCGGTGAAGCGGAAGCTGTCATTTGCAGAAAGGAAACGTGAGAGATTTGATATCTCTTCCGGATAATATTTTTTTAACGTGTTTTGCAGGATATAATCAAAGAGTTTCTAAACCCAGACGCGCAACATCGCAAGCAGACCAGGCCGAGGTTTGAAAAGGCAATGAGAGAAGTGAAAAATTATTCCTTAGTTAATTTTCTCGAAATCCAAAGGCAAACCTAGATTCGAGACAAGTAGTGGAACATGTTATTACTCCAACCTCGTGAAAGTGACAAACTGACGCGTTTTCATTTTGCTCCCATTGGAAACGACAGACTGTAGTCTATCTTGGGTTAGTTATACAAATATTTGGTTGGACCCAATGATGTGTTTCTGCGCATGAGCTTGGCTAGCCAACGTCGCCATGACATCGCCTACAAGTCTTCATACTGTACTGTCTTTGATATAATATATAAGAAGAAGAAGAAGAAGAAGAAGAAGAACAAGAACAATAACAATAAGCAGCTGCTTCCTTGCTACATTTTGACTATGTGAAATGTAACGTTGCAGGCTGAGCAGAATAATACGGACTTGTCTACTTTATTTCCGGGCAAAATGTCTAAACTACAGTTGCTGAACGTGTATGTTACTGAACGACTAACAGCGGCAGTTGCAGAGATATCCGTGGAGGTCGAGCGAACAGTAGTAGAGTTGTATGAAGAAATCTCCCGTTCTAAGGAGGAGAATGACCGTCTGCGAAGGCTGTTGGATTTGGTTTTCAACCCAGAGATAAAGTTACACAAAGCAGGTTTGTATTGACTAGCTACTGTATTAGCCAGAACAGATTCCGACCCTACACTTGCTTAAAGCTGCGCTGGGTCGGACTACCCCAAGACGCTAACTGCTGCTGTAGCCCAATTGATGATAATATCTTCTGGTCAGGGGACTTTTGTTAATAAGAGCCCTGACTCTCGTTCTTAACATTAAAACGCATCGCTTGCGGTACGGTTTTGGAAACATAAGGAACGTATCTTTAATATCAACAATAAATAATTTCCAAAATTACTATACACCATAGGGTTGGGGTTAGTGTTCCCACGGCCATATCTCCATGTTACAGCGCTTGTTTACAGAAGACAGATGGAAGACATAGTCGGCCACCTGTGCTATCTAGCGTGGTCCAAACACCTGTGTGTATGCATAACTGAGAAGGAAATGTAGTTTGTCAACTCTAGGCGCACACAGCGTATGGATCTGTGCAAAACTGCTACAGTAAGTGTATATTTTTTTACAAATATGATTTCTTGCAGATCATGAAAGATAAGGGGCATAAGCATATGTTTCGAAAACCGTTTTGTAAGCAATGTTTTGAAATTTCTAAACGTTAAAACACAGTGTCGGAATTGTAGTTCACACACAGCCAACTGTGTGCAAAGCTAACCGCTGAAACCCTGTGGATAATAAGAAGGTAATAAGAAGGGTTTTCAAGAACTAGGGTAGGACAGGCTTCTTGTTTAGATTAAGACCCCACAGAGCCGGCGTGAGATGTGGCTCGGGAAATGTATCGCAGTTCAGGGATGAGAAAAGCATTGTACTCCGAGTTGTCCCATTATCCCAGCTGTTACACCAAGAAGATTGAAATACTGCTAGTTGTTAAGTAGACTGCCCTTTTCATCCTCATGCTAGCTAACAGCAGCCATAGGCCTGTCTCTCGCTTCCGGGGCGGGACATCCGTTTTGGGGAAAATCTGGGAAATTCTATATCTGGTCTATGGCGTGGTGTTCTTTCAATAGAAATAGCGTAAACCAAGAGCAAAACCTGTTGTAGAGTACCTCTGTTCGAAATCAAGGGGGGAAAACTGCATTATTTAAAGCCTCGCACTTTGAAGTCAACCCGAGGTGGGCTAACTCGAATTGCGTTTCGACTGCCTCTAGAATGTAGAAATTATGTAATGTTGCTAGCTAGCCAATTTTGGTTACAACTAGCAAGATATCTAGCTAGCTAGCAAGATGTTGAAGAACACATTAAATTCACCATCACCACGCTGTAACTAACGTTACCCCTTGCTAGCTAGCTAGCTAAACGGTTAGCGTCGTCGCTAGCATAACAGACTAGCTAGCTAGTTTAATTCCTAACCTTGCTTGCCGCGGCCAGGTAGCCAAATGTTTAGCTTGCTAGCTAGCTAGCTAGCTAAACGGTTAGCGTCATCACTAACATAACAGGCAAGCTAGCTAGTTTAATTCCTAACCTTGCTTGCCATGGCATTGGCTACTAGCTGGCAGGCTAACCAAATACACCAGACACCTAAAATCCCTGCTAACTCACGTTAGATAGCTAGCTTGTTTCAACTCTGACTTGCAAGCTAACGTTAGCTAGCTAGCATTTAAGGGCTGACCGTTCTCAAACGTTTATTGTGTAGTGCAAAAATAAATGAAGGATCCAACTAAGTTGGTAATTCGTTAGTGATGGGGGAAAAAATAGATATAGTTACATATCACAATATTTGTTTTATTATATCGCATCGTTTTGACAATATAGCAATATTATTTTTGCGCTAGTTGGCCGTACCTTCACCAAAACTCCAGTATTTTTCCTTCATAGCTTTTTCTCCGTCTTCTTTTTAAAAAGGGAGCCAATTAGTTTTCAGCACATTTATTTCCATGACTGATCATAACTTGTTTTCTCATGTCTATCTCTTGTCCCTCAGGAAGCCTGTCCTACCCCAGTGCAGCTGTAAGCAAGTGGAGGGTCGGAATCTATTCTGGCTACCGCTGTATTAGCTAAACTTACATGAATCAAACGGATAGCAAGTCAATACAAGAAATTAGATTAAATTGTAATGTTGAATCTATAAAGCTGTTCTAATCAATATAATGGAAATGATCAAATAGCTAAGTAGCATTTTTAAAATGTCTTAATGTCATGTTTTAGACAGGACCCATAGAAGATAACTATTGATTAAGTTTTAGATTTAAAATGTCTAAGTAACTTTATACTTCTCCATCAGATGCCCAGCAGCTCACTCTCACCATATCTGAAGAGGAGGTTTTCCCGGAACAGCAGCACTGTGAGGAGGAGTGGAGCCCCAGTCTGGTTCAGGAGGACCCAGAGCCCACACTGATTAAAGAGGAACAGGAGGAACTCAGAACCAGTCAGGAGGAAGGGCAGCTTGAAGGGCTCTTTGATACCAAAGACTCCATATTCACTTCTCCCTTTATGGAAAGTGACTGTGATCAGGAGGACCCACCTCAGCCCTCGCATCTTCACCAAACCCAAACTGTGGAGGACAGAGAGAGGGACTCTCTACTCACCTACACAACTGAAGAGATCAAAACAGAACCAGATGGAGAGGACTACAGAGTATCAGAACCAACACGTGACTCTCCGCCCCTCTCTGCAGTAAATCCAGACTGTTCTGCAGCTCAGAGTGAAAACAGGGAAAGTGATGATGAGGTGGAGAGAGGAGGACTACTGTCAGGGTCTAAGACACTCAAATCAATGACAAAACAGACAAAGAATGGAGAAAGGTTCCATACCAGTGCTGGAGGCAGGACGGAGACCATGTTGCCCTGTTTGACATCATCTAGTCAAACGGATGCTGCTCCTTATTGTTGGAAGGTGTGTAGGAAGACTTTCGTGTCTGTTTTTATTTAATTTATTATGTGCGGAAAAGGCTTAAATTCTACAGAAAGTATGATAGGTCACTTGCAAACTCATACTGAAGAAAACATTTCTTGTCATGTTTGTGGCAAATGTTTCTCTAAGAATAGTGATCTCAAAATACATAGGAGTCACACAGGAGCCAAATCATATCGGCGTAAGCAATGTAGGAAATACTACACACAGAAAGTACACATTAACCTGTTAACACCTGGTGTGACATGGCACAGTGTCTTTAAACACCTGGGGCCTCATTTATCAAAGTTTGTGAGCACAAGAAATACTCAACCTAGCATGCACCAGTTTTCCCGCAAAGGTTGGCATTTATCAATTTTGAACTTAATGGGAATTTTGGCCATTTTGAACTTAGTGTGCTAATCTCCACCCAAATCTCAGACCATGCATATACACAACTTCTAGTGGTTGATCAACTGTATTGCAAGCAAATGTTGTTATTTTTGGGGAAATGGGGGTGTTTGATGAGAATTATAATAATTGAAGGCTGATAAAAAGAAAATGTAGTCCTAGTGATAAAACCGATGCATTTGCTGTTGGTATATCATATATTGAATTAACTTTTACTATTTAAAGGCCTAAATCATAATCATATTGGAGGACATGTCTATCTAGGGCTAAATCATAATCATATTGGAGGACATGTCTCTTATTAAATAGGACTAAATCATAATAATATTGGAGGACATGTCTATCTAGGACTAAATCATAATCATATTGGAGGACATGTCTCTTATTAAATAGGACTAAATCATAATAATATTGGAGGAAATGTCTATCTAGGACTAAATCATAATCATATTGGAGGACATGTCTCTATTATATAGGACTAAATCATAATCATATTGGAGGACATGTCTCTTAAATAGGACTAAATCATAATCATATTGGAGGACATGTCTCTATTATATAGGACTAAATCATAATAATATTAGAGGCCATGTCTCTATTATATAGGACTAAATCATAATCATATTGGAGGACATGTCTCTCCTTTTCTGACATGACTGGTTTATTCCCGCTACACAACTAATATTAGGTTTTATCCATCGCTCATCAAATAAAAATAAAATGTAATTTATCACATGCAGTGAAATTCCCAACGATGCAGACTTAAAAAATAATATTGAAAAGGAATAGAATGGAGTGATGTACAGGGAGTACCAGGTCAATGTGCAGGGGTATTTAGGTAGATATGTACAGGGTAAAGTGACTAGGCATCAGGATAGATAATAAGGTATTTAGGTAGATATGTACAGGGTAAAGTGACTAGGCATCAGGATAGATAATAATAAGGTATTTAGGTAGATATGTACAGGGTAAAGTGACTAGGCATCAGGATAGATAATAAGGTATTTAGGTAGATATGTACAGGGTAAAGTGACTAGGCATCAGGATAGATAATAATAAGGTATTTAGGTAGATATGTACAGGGTAAAGTGACTAGGCATCAGGATAGATAATAATAAGGTATTTAGGTAGATATGTACAGGGTAAAGTGACTAGGCATCAGGATAGATAATAATAAGGTATTTAGGTAGATATGTACAGGGTAAAGTGACTAGGCATCAGGGTAGATAATAATAAGGTATTTAGGTAGATATGTACAGGGTAAAGTGACTAGGCATCAGGGTAGATAATAATAAGGTATTTAGGTAGATATGTACAGGGTAAAGTGACTAGGCATCAGGATAGATAATAAGGTATTTATGTAGATATGTACAGGGTAAAGTGACTAGGCATCAGGATAGATAATAATAAGGTATTTAGGTAGATATGTACAGGGTAAAGTGACTAGGCATCAGGATAGATAATAATACGGTATTTAGGTAGATATGTACAGGGTAAAGTGACTAGGCATCAGGATAGATAATAATAAGGTATTTAGGTAGATATGTACAGGGTAAAGTGACTAGGCATCAGGATAGATAATAATAAGGTATTTAGGTAGATATGTACAGGGTAAAGTGACTAGGCATCAGGGTAGATAATAAGGTATTTAGGTAGATATGTACAGGGTAAAGTGACTAGGCATCAGGGTAGATAATAATAAGGTATTTAGGTAGATATGTACAGGGTAAAGTGACTAGGCATCAGGATAGATAATAAGGTATTTATGTAGATATGTACAGGGTAAAGTGACTAGGCATCAGGATAGATAACAAAAAGGTATTTAGGTAGATATGTACAGGGTAAAGTGACTAGGCATCAGGATAGATAATAATAAGGTATTTAGGTAGATATGTACAGGGTAAAGTGACTAGGCATCAGGATAGATAATAATAAGGTATTTATGTAGATATGTACAGGGTAAAGTGACTAGGCATCAGGATAGATAATAATAAGGTATTTAGGTAGATATGTACAGGGTAAAGTGACTAGGGATCAGGATAGATAATAATAAAGAGGAGCAGTATATGGTAAGTGTAAAAGTGTGCGTGTGTTTTGTCGGTATGCGTGTGTGCGTATGTAGTGCATGTGAATGTGTGTGTTTTGTGTGAGCGTGTCAATGTAGTGTGTGTGTGTATATAGTCTTGTGAGTTTGATGGGAAGGGGCTCTTTTTACTTACTCTGATCTTTGACTCATTCAGTCAAAATAATGAATCTTTCAACTAATTTTGTTCATTTGAGTCAGTAATGCCCAGAGCACACAGGACCCCCTACCAGCGAACGATGAACTGAAAACTCTTGTTAACGTTGTTCACCATAAGGGGCTTATTGGCGCTGTCATTTGTGACTGAGACTTGTAAAAGTGTGCTTTAAGCAATGTACTTTTGTTGATTGCTAGGCATACAAATACGATTATTTCTTGATACATTTGAAACAGAACCTGGTCTCGGAGCATTTTGTAATATTCTGTACTTAAATCCGAGACACTCCATTTAGTATGATACGTTACTTATGGTATGTATTCATTTGTGGATGTCCAGCATCCATTTCGTATACTATGTTTCAAATTACAATTTGTATGATATTTTACGAATTTGCCTAAGTAGTACAATATGTTACGAATTAGCAAAACATATGTAATGCTAATGTTAGCTAGCTGGCTAACATTATCTAGGCTAGGGGTTAAGACTTAGGTTAAAGGGTTAAGGTTAGGGGAAGGGTTAGCTAACATGCTAAGTAGTTGCAAAGTAGCTAAAAAGTAGTAAGTAGTTTAAAAGTAGCTAATTAGCTAAAATGCTAAAGTTATCAGTGATGAGATTCGAACACGCAACCTTTGGGTTGCTAGACGTTTGTGTTGTACCGTACCAAACGTAACACATCATACTAATTTGAGTGTCCTGGATTTACATTTTAATATGTTACGTTTAGTCAATGAGACCAGGCTGTGAAACGAGGTCTAGTTGTGGCCACAACCGGACTAGATTGTGTAAGACTCTTGGCAGAATGCATTGCTTGACTGCCGGGTGATAAGCATAATATCGTTTGTGAACTGCAGCACCCCAAACGGTTAGTTCTCGAGTTCGAGTTTGTTAGGCAAAGGCTGTGTGTATGTTTTGGTTCTACAAAGATGTGGCCATCACATTCAATAATCAAGTAATCGCATTAATTCTTGAACCATGCGATCAATCCGTTCTAAACATGTATTTGTCTTCTCTATGCTGCCTGCAACATCATCTATTTTTCTGCGCGCACATATGACAGACCGCTGTTGGTTGGAACACGTCTCTGGAGCCGCTGACTTGGAGGAGCATGTATTCATTCTGCCGTAGAATTCATTGTGGCCAGCCAGCAGGTCAAACGAACGACAAAAATGAACGAGTCACTCAGAAAAACGAATCATGACTCTCCAGCCAGTAAAAAGAGACGGTCAAAAATAACTAATCGTTTGCGAACTGCACATCACTATTGTGAGTGTGCATAGTCAGTGCAAGATCAGTGGAGGCTGGTGGGAGGAGCTATAGAAGGACGTGCTCAATGTAATGACTGGAATGAATGTAAAACATGTGGTTTCCATATGTTTGATACTGTTTCCATTTACTCCATTCCAGCCGTTACAATGAACCCGTCCTCCTATAGCTCCTCCCACCAGCCTCCATTGTGCAAGATGGGGTCAGTGCAATGCAGATAGTCAGGGTAACCATTAATTAATTATTTAGCACTCTTATGGCTATTTAACAGTCTGATGGTTTGGGGGTAAAAGCTGTCTCGGAGCCTATGATATTGTACTGTTTGCCGGACGGTAGCAGAGTGAACAGTCTATGCCTTGGGGTGCTGGAGTCTTTGGCCATTTTTCGGCCCTTCCTCTGACACCGCCTGGCATAGAGGTCCTGGATGGCAGGGAGCTCGGCCCCAGTGATATACTAGTCTAACCGCATCACCCTCTGTAGTGCTTTGCAGTCGAGGGTGGTGCATTTGCCATATCAAGCAGTGATTCAGCCAGTCAAGATGCTCGATGGTGCAGCTGTAGAACTTTTTGAAGATCCGAGGGTCCATGCCAAATTGTTTCAACCTCCTGAGGGGAAACAGACGCTGTCGTGCCCTCTTCACAAGTGCGGTTGTGTGTGGGCCGGAGTATGTGAACGGAGTTGAGCGGTTGGAAATTCCACTCATTGCTCACAGAGCAGTCTTTGCTCACCGCTCCGGCGCTCAACTTCCTTTCCCCTGCTCCGGTAAAAATCGCTCAGCGCTCACAGGAGAGACAAAAAATGGTATGGCGGTTTCGGCGCCAAGATCTTTGTAAGGCAGGGTTTACACACAAACACACACCACCAGTCCAAGTGAAGGGTTCAACCGGTCTATTACTATCAGGTTTCAGCAGCATTCCTGATATACCAAACTCAGAACAGACAGAGTAAACACTTCGTCACCAGTGGACGGTCCTCCAATCTTGTTCTTTGGGGGTTCATAAGTTCCTTTCTTCCGTTAATCCTCCTTCTCCACCATACGTTCTGTCTCCTCACTAACCTCCTTCACCTGCCGGGGTCAAAGAAAAGACAAACCAGGGCGCGGTTAAGTAGAGGCCCTGATTGGTTTCACCTGTCTGCAGTTTGGCTCTGATTACAACTGGAGAAAGGTGTGGCTGTTCTGCTGCAGTCTATAAGTTTTCCCCTGAGCTGTCCGTGGTCCTGCCTCTGGGGAATACTTCACAGTGCTGTCCGTGGTCCTGCCTCTGGGGAATACTTCACAGTGCTGTCCGTGGTCCTGCCTCTGGGGAATTCTTCACAGTGCTGTCCGTGGTCTTGCCTCTGGGGAATACTTCACAGTGCTGTCTGTGGTCCTGCCTCTGGGGAATACTTCACAGTGCTGTCTGTGGTCCTGCCTCTGGGGAATACTTCACAGTGCTGTCTGTGGTCCTGCCTCTGGGGAATACTTCACAGTGCTGTCCGTGGGTCCCGGCAGCCAAAAAACAAAGAAACCTCGCAGGCACATAACGTCCATCCACCACAAACCCTGAAACCACCACAACCCCTGAAACCGCTACAACGGCCTTCACAAATTCACTCCATCTTTTGTTTAAAAATATAATTTAACAAACACCCAATCTACTTTTGTGACTATATACACCATTTGTTTTTTAAACAGGCTATCGTAAGAAGCTTCAACATTTCAACAACATGTAGGCTATTGTACCAGGACCTACATGATGATATGAGACCGCTGTGTCAACAAAACAACTGGCATTTTCTCTTATCAATTGAAGCTCAGATACTTCAGTTGTAACTGGCTCTGTTGCGCTCACATTTTACAGTTGATGGACAACTTTTTAATTCTTACAAACGTAGACTTGTCTTTTTTAACAACAGGCTTTTATAGAAATCAAAACGTCTCCAGTGCTGCTGTACGGGCTTATTGGTTGTCTTGCTATATATTACACAGGCTGTGACCTTTTTCTCGGTGGACTCATATCAACATCTCTGCACATTAGTGGTGGTGTAGGCTAAATAAATACAACAGAATAATGAAAAGAACCGTGATGAAGGAAATTAAAAATGCGCAGAGCTCGTGGCTGAGCTGTACCGGAGCAAAATTGGAATGGACAGGCTCTCCACATTTTAAAATCCACTCCACGCTCCAGCCAAATTACACACGCTCCTCGCTCCACTCCACTTACATCCTCTGGTGTGGACCATGTTAAGTCCTTAGTGATGTGGACGCCAAGACCCGCCCCACCACAGCCCTGTGGATGTGGATGGGGGCGTGCTCTCCCCTCTTTCTCCTGTAGTCCACAATCAGCTTCTTGGTGTTCCTGACATTGAAGGAGAGGTTGTTGTCATGGTACCACACTGCCAAGTCTCTGACCTGCTCCCTGTAGGCTGCCTCGTCGGTGATCAGGCCTACCACCTTCGTGCTGTCAGCAAACTTGATGATGGTGTTGGAGTTGTGCGTGAGTGAACAGGGAGTACAGGAGGGGACTAAGCACACACCCTTGAGGGGCCCCTGTGTTGAGGGTCAGCGTGGCGGAGGTGTTGTTGCCTACCCTGTCCAATCTTATCCAGGTGGAAGAGGGCAGTGTGAAGTGCAATTGAGATTGTGTCATCTGTGGATCTGTTGGGGTGGTATGCAAATTGGAGTGGGTCATTCAATAGCCAACAATGCTCGAAAGTAAATCGACCCGTAGCCTATTTAAAATATTTGACCGTATGGATATGCTACAGCATTGTTCTGCAATAGGAGCCTATTTAATCTCAGAGCCTATGCCAAGGCAGGAGATAGAAACACAATCATGTATTGATGAATAAAATATTGAACAACAATTTGTATTTTTCATAAGTGTGAGCTGTAGCATTTCCTCTTAAATTGTTCAAATATACAATCAGTCTTGCAGAATGCGCAGCCAGTGATTGGCACTAACTATAGGCAGCATGCATTTTTTGATTTAAAAAAACTACAGAAATGTGATCAAAATTGCCATTGCGTTTTCTTTTAGAAACTGTCACGGCCCAGTTCCAACATCTCCATATCATACAGAAAATTAGTATGGCTCTGATTTATCAATGAAAACGTGTATATGTTGCATGCGACAGTTTGATAAATCCCAATCATTTGTTGCGCACGCAATGCATTTTCAGACTGGTTGAACAATGACCATCTCAAAAGTAGTGTGTGTGTGTGTGTGTACTCTGGCTGGCTGTATTTCATATGTGTTCATCTTTTTTCAGCATGCTGCCCAAGAAACTCGCTTTTGCATTCATCACTGGTGACGACATTGATTGACTGCTAATAATAATAGTAACTAATTATGATAATAATAATATTGTATGATTGTTTTGTTAGGTCACCACAGGCCTGAACCAAGCTAATACAAGAGGACGTCCAGCTGCTGACACCATAGACCCTCCAAAGCCACCCAAAGTGCTCCGTACTGGAGTTAGTGATGAAGTCCGCACGGATCAAATTGAACACTGGCCAGTGAAGTGTGAGACCCGGGGTCGCTGCAAAGTCTGCCAGAAAAATGTAACAAATACCCTCTGCCAGAAATGTGACGTGAGACTGTGTTTCACCTTTGAGAGGAATTGCTACAAGTTGTACCACATGCCTTAGTGCGGGAAATAATGGCACACTGACAGGATAAACAACTTGTTCAATGTAACTTGGGTTTCAGAAGTAATGAGTTAGGCTTCATAATGAATGTTTACATTTCAATGGTTTTATTACATTGTATTGCTATTGTTGTATTTAAGCGCAATGTTACACATTGATACACACACTCTCTCTGTCTTCTGTCTTTATCAGAGTAAAATATGTTATATGAATTATTATTGAGATTTTGTGTATTTATGAAGATTTTGACATTTCTTTTGCATTTCAGGATTTAACTCAGGGTTATACTTTGTTCACATTTAAATAAAGCTGTAAGATTTGATAAACTGAGTGTTTTCTGTGTTTTGTATTTAAGAGACATATTGTTGAAATATGTTACAGTATATGTAATATGTTATTTGGGTCTTCTTGGGCAGTCCTAATCACAGTTTAATTGTCATGCAAGGAAAACTGGGTCTGGGTATCTAAGGGTTAAATGTCATTTGAGAACTCATACAGGGGAGAAATAGTTTAGGTGTCAAGAAAAAAAATTATTCGGTTTTATGAATGTTGAATTAATGTTTTTTTTCAAGAAAAAATTATACTGAAGAAAAATATAAACGCAAAATGTAAAGTTTTGGTCCCATGTTTCATGAGCTGAAATAAAAGATCCCAGAAATGTTCCATACGCACAAAAATCTTATTTCTCTAAAATGTTTACAAATGTTTAAAATTTGTTTACATCCCTGTTAGTGAGCATTTCTCATTTGCCAAGATTCTCCATCCACCTGACAGGTGTGGCATATCAAGAAGCTGATTAAACAGCATGATCATCACACAGGTGCAACTTGTGCTGGGGACAATAAAAGGCCACTAATCTTCATTATTAAGGTGATAATTGCACTTTTCTTCCTAACACAATACTGCAATTTTTTAATTTTTTAATTTTTATTTCACCTTTCTTTAACCAGGTAAGCCAGTTGAGAACAAGTTCTCATTTACAACTGCGACCTGGCCAAGATAAAGCAAAGCAGTGCGGTAAAAACAACAACAACACAGAGTTACATATGGGATAAACAAAAACGTACAGTCAATAACACAATAGAAAAACTATATACAGTGTGTGCAAATGTAGTAAGTTATGGAGGTAAGGCAATAAATAGGCCAGAGTTCAAAATAATTACAATTATAATTTAGTATTAACACTGGGGGGGGGGGGGGCATGGGCAAGTTGCAGCGGAGGGTGCAGAGCTGGTGGCCGGGGTAGGGGTAGCCAGGTGGAAAGCATGGCCAGCCGTAGCAAAATGCTTGTTGAAATTTTCGATTATCGTAGATTTATCGGTAGTGACAGTGTTCCCTAGCATCAGTGCAGTGGGCAGCTGGGAGGAGGTGCTCTTATTCTCCATGGACTTTACAGTGTCCCAAAACTTTTTGGAGTTAGTGCTACAGGATGCATATTTCTGTTTGAAAAAGTTAGCATTTTCTTTCCTAACTGATTGTGTATATTGGTTCCTGACTTCCCTGAAAAGTTGCATATCGCGGGGGCTGTTCGATGCTAATGCCGTACACCACAGGATGTTTTTGTGCTGGTCAAGGGCAGTCAAGTCTGGGGTGAACCAGGGGCTATATCTGTTCTTAGTTCTGAATTTCTTGAATGGGGCATGCTTATTTAAGATGGAGAGGAAAGCACTTTTAAAGAACAACCAGGCATCCTCTACTGACGGAATGAGGTCAATATCCATCCAGGATACCTGGGCCAGGTCAATTAGGAAGGCCTGCTCGCTAAAGTGTTTTAGGGAGCGTTTGACAGTGATGAGGGGTGGTCGTTTGACCGCGGACCCATTACGGACACAGGCAATGAGGCAGTGATCGCTGAGATCCTGGTTGAAGACAGCGGAGATGTATTTAGAGGGTCAATTAGTCAGGATGATATCTATGAGGGTGCCCATGTTAACGGATTTAGGGTTGTACCTGGTAGGTTCCTTGATAATTTGTGTGAGATTGAGGGCATCTAGTTTAAATTGTAGGACGGCCGGGGTGTTAAGCATATCCCAGTTTAGGTCACCAAGCAATACGGACTCTGAGGATAGATGGAGGGCAATCAATTCACATATGGTGTTCAGGGCACAGCTGGGGGCTGAGGGGGGTCTGTAGCAAGACTTATTTCTGGAAAGGTGGATTTTTAGTAGAAGCTCAAACTATTTGGGCACAGACCTAGATAGTATGATAGAGCTCTGCAGGCTATCTCTACAGTAGATTGCAACTCCGCCCCCTTTGGCAGTTCTATCTAGAATGAAAATGTTGTAGTTGGTAATGGACATTTCAGAATCTTTGGTGGCCTTCCTAAGCCAGGATTCAGACACTGCTAGAACATCAGGGTTGGCTGAGTGTGCTAATGCAGTGAATAACTCAAACTTAGGGAGGAGGCTTCTGATGTTAACATGCAAGAAACCAAGGCTCAACAAATGATAGCGCCTGGGGAGCAAGAGTGATACTAGGGGCTACAGGGCCTGGGTTAACCTCTACATCACCAGAGGAACAGAGGAGGAGTAGAATAAGGATAAGGCTAAAGGCTTTAAGAACTGGTCTTCTAGTGCGTTGGGTACAGAGAAGAAAAGGGGCCGATTTCTGGGCGTTGTAGAATAGATTCAGGGCATTATGTACAGACAAGGATATGGAAGGATATGAGTACAGTGGAGGTAAACCTAAGCATTGGGTAAAGATGAAAGAGATAGCATCACTGGAGGCACCGATTGAGCCGGTCTCCACGTGTGTGGGGGGTGGGACAAAGGAGCTATTTGAGGCAGTTTGAGAATGACTTGGGGTTCTATATTGAAATTGTATAATAAGAACTAACTGGAACAGCAATAGGCAAGGCATATTGACATGGGAGAGAGGCATAAAGCAATCACAGGGGTTATTAGAGAGAGCTAAGACAACAACTGGTAATGGTGATGAAAGTTTGGGCTGAGGCTAAACAGATAAACAGGACAGGGTACCGTGTAAAGGAACAGTCCAGCAGGCATCAGCTGTGCAGCTGAGTGATCATAAGGTCCAGTGAACAGCAATATGTGAGTCCGAGAGCAGTTCGAATTGGTGCTAAAGCACAGCGAGCAGGAAGCACGGCTGTTGTTTGCGTGTGCTAGCGGGCCGGGGCTAGCAGATGGATCTTCGCGGTCATCGCAACGGGAAGCCTGTTGAAACCACAAACGATTACATCGGCAGACCAGTCGTGATGGGTCGGCGGGGCTCCGTGTCGACTCTAGGAGGTCCTGTCCGGTTGACAGAGAGGTAGATAGCCGGGAGTATATAAAGTTAGGATTCATGAGATACCCTGTAAGAGCCTTTGTGCACAAGCCCCTTCAGTGTCATAAATGTAAAAGATTTGGTAATGTGTCAAGTGTGTGCAGAAGGGAAGAATATCGTTGCCAGATCAAATCAAATGAAATTGTATTTGCCACATGCGCCGAATACAAGAGGCCTTACAGTTAAATGCTTCCTTACAAGCCCTTAACCAACAATGCAGTTTTCAAGAAAAGAAAACAGCAGCAGTAAAATAAAATAACAGTAGGGAGGCTGTATACATATAAATACACAGGGGGTAGACCTTCCTCTCCCCTACCAACTCACACAGCAGGCCACCTTGTCATCCCCAGGTCCAAGCTCCAGAGTGCCTGTGACAGGGCTTTCTCCAGGGTTGCTCCTAGGCTCTGGAACTCCCTCCCTCCAGCCATCTGTGACTCGGAGTTCATCACCAACTTTCAGCAGTCCCTCCTAAAGCCCCACCTCTTTGACAACCAGCACCTAAACCAAACCCTACCCCTAACCAGGTCCGTATCCAAACCCCATCCCTCCCCATCCACTGATACATCACACTCTTTCCCTTCTTTGAGACCACCCCTCTCTTTATTCATGTTTTTGTTTAGTCTGATGTTTTGACTCCAGTTTTAGTTTTTCTTTTCATTTCTACAATTGCAAAGCAACTTTGTGTCCTTGAAAAGCGCTATAAAAGTCCCATGTATTATTATAATAATCCTCCATGGACTCACCCTCCATCTACCTCCATGGACTCACCCTCCATCTACCTCCATGGACTCACCCTCCATCTACCTCCATGGACTCACCCGAGCGCGGAATTGACTCACCACCAGCGCGGACGTCACACTGCCTGAGTCTGCACTTCTGTCTGATCTTTTGGGGTCCTCCAAACTTCTTCATGTCTTTACAGAAATCACACAGAGCGCAGTCCTCAGTCCTCCTGCACGGCTCACACTCCCCACACATACGGGTTAAACGCCTCACCTGCACACACATGGGAATCACACTAGAATCACACTGCAGGGTTTTTTCTACATAACAACAAGTTTTGGGTGGGCTGCCTAAGCAGGTTTTTTTGGGCCCCCCTAAATCCAAACAGTGCAACAACAACAAAAACTATTGGGATGGAAAAAGACTTTCAGTGGAAACTTAGCCATGGCAAAATACTGCTATAAATAAATAGACTGAAGCATGGGGTCTCCCATCTGCAGTTACCACAAAACACACAATGTAGCAAATGCTACTATAATGCATGCTTCGTTTGTAAATGATGTCTGAGTGTTGGAGCGTGCCCATGGCTGTCCGTAAATTAATAAAAAACAAGAAAATTATGCCGTCTGGTTTGCTTAATATAAAGACTTTGAAATGATTTATACTTTTACTTTTGATACTTAAGTATATTTAAAACCAAATACTTTTAGACTTTTACTCAAGTAGTATTTTACTGGGTGACTTTCACTTTTACTTGAGTCATTTTCTATTAAGGTATCTTTACTTTTACTCAAGTATGACAATTGGGTACTTTTTCCACCACTGGTAAAGTGAAGGATGTGAGGATTACGAGAGGAAGTTTGTTTAGATTTTTTGTACTTCTGTGGATCAGAAGGAATGTGTGTTGAGGCTCTCCTGATTTGAAAAGTTTGACGTGTCGTGTGTCTCTTCGGAACAGGGCACCCCTCAAGGGGATAATATCTGGAGTCTCGTGGGAAGTCAATGTTAAAGAGATGAAAAATATTCCTGGAGTGATTGATGCACATCGGATGAATCGAGTGGTGAATTATGAAAAAGTGAATAGTTGATCTGTTCTTTTGTGCAGTTGGGGTATATAAACTACAAAGTCAGAGCATTTATCCCAAAACCAATGCAGTGTGATCACTGTAAAGCTTTTGGTCATGTGTCAAGGGTTTGCGCAAGGGAGAAACCGAGATGTCCAAGTTATGGAAAATATCATTTAATGTGTTATAAAAGTGATGAAAAAGTGAAATGTTGCAATTGTGTTGGGAACCATGAAGCCACGTCTTTTGAATGCCCAACAAGGGTGAAAGAAAATGAGGTGGCCAAAGTTAGGGTTTTATAGATCATTTCCTGTGCAGCAGCGGTTAAAAGGGTTTGAATGGCGCTCCTGAAGAGTCCTTGGTGGTGGATAGGCCTTCAATGCAAGCTGCATGGGGTTGCCTTTCACCAAGATGATCCTGACATTTTAAAGGTTAAAAAGGTGGACTTTGTGGCCATTATTGCAATTGTGATTAATGGCACTGCCAAGGTGGAGAAAAGATCTAGGAAGATAGAATGAATTGTGGTTGCGGTGGAACGGTTCCTGGGGCTGAAAGATTTCTCGGCAAAAGAGTTACATGGAATATTGTCAAAAACTGTACCACCATCGTAGGCCCTAGAGACTGAGAAGGGAGATATGGAGATTTAAAAGAAGGAAGAAATTGAAGTTTTGTTTTGTCAATGTACTGTTTTATTTGGGTGGATTTAGTTAGTTTCCCTGTTATGTATTGAATTTATTTTGTTACATGGAATATTGGCAAAAGCCATATCCCTCTATCAGGTCCTAGAGCCTGAGAAGGGGGATATGGAGAACTAAAAGAAGGAAGAAATGGGAGTTTTGTTTGTTTTGACAATGTACTATTTTTATTAGGGTGGAGTAAATTAGTATATATTTTGTGGTTTCAAACCGTCCAGTTGGTGGCGGCAATACAACCTTTGGATGTAGTCCACCATAAAACCCACAGAAGAAGAAGAAGAAGAAGAAAAGGAAGAAGAAGGAAATGAAAATGCCCCATTAACATTGGATGCCAACCGCCGTTAAACCCCATCGAAGAAGAATAAGTTTGGCACCTGAATGTGGCCCAGGTACAACAACGTTTATTCACCCCCAAAATGAATATTTATGAGCAATTCCCCAAACGTTTTGCCAGAGAGGAAGAAGAGAATCTTTGGTTTTGCACGCTATTTATATATTTCAATTGTATTTTTCGTCCATATAACGTTACAGGTAGGGTGAGGAATAATACGAACATGTCGACTTTCATTCCGCTCAAAATGCCTAAACTACAGTTGCTGAACGAGTATGTTACTGAACCACAAACAGCGGTTGCTACAGAGATCTCCGTAGCCACAACAGAGTTGCATGAAGAAATGGCCGTCTACGAAGGTGGTTTGATTTGGTTTTCAACCCAGAGATAAAGTTACACAGAGCAGGTTTGTATTGACCAGTTACTGTAATTAGCTAGCCAAATATCTCACACGGAGTTGAACGCAGACTAAAGTTTTTTTTAATGAACCTCCAACTCTCGAGTCTCTGTTAAGTCGATACTTCAAAATGTAAATTCTAAAACTAGGGATGTCAAACATTGAGGCTGCACAGACTCTATGGAGGCTAGTCTAGATCGCCGAGTGAGAAATAGATGTCATTGTTGCAATAGTTGGTGAGTGGGCAACATATACTATCATCTTAAATTGACGTGTTTAATTATTATTCCAGTTTGTGTTACTACCTTATGTCTAAAGTAATTATGACTGACAGGGTTTTAGACCAATCATATGAAGTCACCGTCTCTTTTATTTCCTGACAGATAAACCATTAAATACAGTGAGCTCCAACAGTATTGGGACAGTGACATTTTTTTTGTTTGTTTTGGATCTGTACGCCAGCACTTTGGATTTGAAATGATACATTGACTGAGGTTATTAAAGTGCAGAATGTCAGCTTTAATTTGAGGGTTATTTTCATCCATATCTGGGGAACGGTTTAGAAATTAAATTACAGCACTTTTTGTACATAGTCCCCCCCATTTTAGGGGACCAATCATATTGGCAAATTCAAGTTCACTTATGTGTATTAAAGTAGTAAAAAGTATTTGGTCCCATATTCCTAACATGCAATGACTATAAGCTTGTGAATCTACAAATTTGTTGGATACATTTGCTGTTTTGTTTTGGTTGTGTTTCAGATTATTTTGTGCCCAATAGAAATGAATGGTAAATAATGTATTGTGTCATTTTGGAGTCACTTATATTGTAAATAAGAATATGTTTCTAAACACTTGTACATTGTGGATGCTACCATTATTACAGATAATCCTGAATGAATTGTGAACAATGAGTGAGAAAGTTAGACGCATAAATATCAGCCCCCCAAAAATGCTACCCTCCCCTGTTATAATGGTGAGAGGTTAGCATATCTTGGGGGGTATGATATTATAGCTAACCACCCCTGTTATTATAATGGTGAGAGGTTAGCATATCTTGGGGGGTATGATATTATAGCTAACCACCCCTGTTATTATAATGGTGAGAGCTGGTAGAGCACGGCGCTTGTAACGCCAAGGTAGTGGGTTCGATCCCCGGGACCACCCATACACAAAAAAAAAAATGTATGCACGCATGACTGTAAGTCGCTTTGGATAAAAGCGTCTGCTAAATGGCATATTATTATTATTATTTAGGTTAGCATATCTTGGGGGGTATGATATTATAGCTAACCACCCCTGTTATTATAATGGTGAGAGGTTAGCATATCTGATGGGGTATGATGCAAATTGTAAAAGACATGAGGACTGTTAACAAGAGTGAGAACATCTGAGAGTGGAGTACAGTTAATCCTGCAGATGGATGATGTAAATCTGACATGATCCGTTCCTCTACATGACAGATAAACATGTACGGTGCATACGGAAAGTATTCAGACCCCTTTACTTTTTCCACGTTTTGTTATGTTACAGCCTTATTCTAGAATGGATTAAAATGTTTTTTTCCCACCTCATCAATCATTTACATTTACGTCATTTAGCAGACGCTCTTATCCAGAGCGACTTACAAATTGGTGCATTCACCTCATAGCCAGTGGGATAACCCCTTTACAACCATTTTTTTTTTTTTCTTCTTTGGGGTGGGGTAAGGGGGGGTAGAAGGATTAATTTATCCTATCCCAGGTATTCCTTAAAGAGGTGGTGTTTCAAGTGTCTCCGGAAGGTGGTGAGTGACTCCGCTGTCCTGGCGTCGTGAGGGAGCTTGTTCCACCATTAAGGGTGCCAGAGCAGCGAACAGTTTTGACTGGGCTGAGCGGGAACTGTACTTCCGCAGAGGTAGGGGGGCCAGCAGGCCAGAGTTGGATGAACGCAATGCCCTCGTTTGGGTGTAGGGACTGATCAGAGCCTGAAGGTACAGAGGTGACGTTCCCCTCACAGCTCCGTAGGCAAGTGCCATGGTCTATCTACACACAATACCCCATAATGACAAAGCAAAAACAGGTTTTTAGAAATGTTTGCACATTTACTATGAGTATTCAGACCCTACTCAGTACTTTGCCGAAGCACCTTTGGCAGCAATTACAGCCTTGAGTCGTCTTGGGTATTGCGCTACAAGCTTGGCACACCTTTATTTGGGGAGTTTCTCCCATTCTTCTCTGCAGATTGTCTCAAGCTCTGTCAGGTTGGATGGGGAGCATCGCTGCACAGCTATTTTCAGGTCTCTCCAGAGATGTTTGATCGGGTTCAAGTCCAGGCTCTGGCTGGGCCACTTAGGGTCATTGTCCTTTTGGAAGGTGAACCTTCGCCCCCAGTCTGAGGTCCTGAGCGCTCTAGAGCAGGTTTTCATCAAGGATGTCTCTGTACTTAGGGATGGTGCCTGGTTTCCTACAGACGTGACACTTGGCATTCAGGCCAGAGAATCTTGTTTCTCGTGGTCTGAGAGTCCTTTAGGTGCCTTTTGGCAAACTCCTAGCGAGCTGTCGTGCCTTTTACTGAGGAGTGGCTTCCGCCTGGCCACTCTACCATAAAGGCCTGATTGGTGGAGTGCTGCAGAGATTGTTTTCCTTCTGGAAGGTTCTCCCAACTCCACAGAGGAACTCTGGAGCTCTGTCAGTGACCATCAGGTTCTTGGGCACCTCCTTGACCAAGGCCCTTCTCCCCCGATTGCTCAGTTTGGCCGGGCGGCCAGCTCTAGGAAGAGTCTCTTGGTGGTTCCAAACTTCTTCCATCTAAGAATGATGGAGGCCACTGTGTTCTTGGGGACCTTCAATGCTGCAGACATTTTTTGGTACCATTCCCCAGATCTGTGCCTTGACACAATCCTGTCTCGGGGCTCTACGGACAATTCCTTCAACCTCATGGCTTGGTTTTTGCTCTGACATGCACTGTCAACTGTGGGACCTTTATATAGACAGGTGTGTGCCTTTCCAAATCATGTCCAATCAATTTAATTTACCACAGGTGGACTCCATCAAGTTGTAGAAACATCTCAAAGATGATCAATGGAAACGATGCACCTGAGCTCAATTTCGAGTCTAAACCTGTTTTTGCTTTGTCATTTATGGTGTATTGTGTGTAGATTGAGGATTTTTTTGTTTGGTTAATCCATTTTAGAATAAGGCTGTAACGTAACAAAATGTGGAAAAGGGGAAGGGGTCTGAATACTTTCCGAATGCACTGTATTTTCTATACAATAAATGTCTTCTTTAGGAGCACAGCATGTGGGAGTTATCTACAGTCTACCTGTTGTTTATATATTTTCATTACATCTTCTACAACCCTACTCTGGATACACGAGTGCATTTCTGTTTAGGACTACATGTTCTGTTTATTTTCTTGCTAAATAGATTTTTATCTCAGTGAGAATAACCTGTATAAATAAAGGTTGAATGAAAAATAGCAGCCAGAGTTCTTGCTCATTCATTGCAGGTTGACACAAAGGACATTTCAGCCAGTCAACAGTCTCTCAACCGAGTTCTCTTTGCTAACGCTTGTATCATCTTGGGAAGATGTTGGTTAGGCTACAGATTGCTTATTGCCGCTTCAAAAACATGAACCTTTATTTTCCAGGGTATGTTTTTAAAAATTAAAAATAAATAACCTATTCAAGTTTGACTCCAATGTGAATGTGTCGAGATTAAATTTGTTGTTTGGCACATAAATTACGGCTGTTGCCGTTTCACATAAAAGTTTAAATAAAACAAAACAACATGAATACACTCAACATAAAAGTTGTAATCTCGCTATTCATCACTATTTGAAGATTAAATATTTGGTGTAAGAGAGGTTGGACACAACGTATAGTATTTAGAAAAAGAAACATTGGAGTTTAGACTTACAATGATGCTCAATAGAGACTACTTTAGTTTGACTACAAGATGGCGCCAACGGACAAAAACATTCGGCAGATTTAAAACTGGCGAAGCGGAAGCTGTCATTTGGAGAAAGGAAACATGTCTCTTCCGGACGGCTTTTTCAAATTAGCATCACGGCAGAAACATTAAGACTTCCGGCTTTCCGATTTTGCCTATAAAATAAAAGTGCGGTAAAACGCTATGTGTAGGATACGAAATCAATATTTTTTGGTGGCTTTGCATAGTCATAGTGCATAATGTTAAAATTATGTTACAAAATTGTTACTACATCAGCGAACAATTTAAACTAAAGAGAATTACTATTTTATAAAGATTATAAGTTGGAGCACATTAAGAAATGGCTATGTTTTTAATGTCATTTCATGTTATGTATATGACTGGTGCTATGCTTAAAATTGTTTCTTGGTTGTTAAAGATTCTATCACGGTTGAAATGTATTTCCTGTTTGCTTGAGCTATAGCCACATGTATATTATCCTAGTAACTCCCTCTAGTGGCTTCTAGTCTCATGTATACTGAACAATACTATAAATGCAACATGCAACAATTTTCTAAGATTTTACTGAGTTACAATTCATATAAGGTAATCAGTCAATTGAAATAAATTCATTAGGCCCTAAACTATGGATTTCACATGACTGGGAATACAATAGATATGCATCTGTTGGTCACAAATACCTTAAATAAAAAGGATCAGAAAACCAGTCACTATTTGGTGTGACCACCATTTGCCTCATGCAGCGCGACACATCTCCTTCACATAGTGTTGATCAGGCTGTTGATTGTGGCCTGTGGAATGTTGTTTCACTCCTCTTCAATGACTGTGCAAAGTTGCTGGATAGTTACTCTGTTCACAAAGTTGACATCAGAAAACTGCTCGCCCACATGACGCCATACAAGAGGCTGGTTGAACGTACTGCTAAATTCTGTAAAACTACATTGGAGGTGGCTTATGGTAGAGAAATGAACATTCAATTCTCTGGCAACAGTGCTGGTGGACATTCCTGCAGTCAGTATGCCAATTGCACACTCCCTCAAAACATGAGACATCTGTGGCATTGTGTTGTGTGACAAAACTGCACATTTTAGAGTGGGCTTTATTGTCCCCAGCACAAGGTGCACCTGTGTAATGATCATGCTGTTTAATCAGCTTCTTGATATGCCACACCTGTCAGGTGGATGGGTTATCTCAGCAAGGGATAAATGCTCACTAACAGGGATGTAAACAAATGTGTGCGCACAATTTTAGAGAAATAAGCTTTTTGTGCGTATGGAACATTTCTGGGATCTTTTGTTTCAGCTCATGAAACATGGGACCAACACTTTACATGTTGCGTTTATATTAGTGTTCAGTGTATCTTATCCTAGTTCTGTGAAACCATAACGCTATGTGCTGTGCACAGCAGTTGTCTTACTATATTTTGCTAATAAATACAAATTATTAGGTTATTCAGAGTTTGTGACTATATACCCATGCAACAGAACAATGCAGTTCCCTGTATATGGAATGCATACTGGCCTGTAGAGGGAAAAGTTTACTAACTGTCTCAGCTAAAATGTTAGGTGGAAAAGACTCTGTAGGGTCTCTACTAACCAAATGTGTTTAGTTTTGGAAGGGGATTGTGTCTACAGACTGTTGCTGGCTTTTAACTCCTCCCCCTCCATAGCCCTGTATTGGACCGCCTAGCACCTATCTCAGCTAAAGTTAGGTGGGAAAAGACTCTGTAGGGTGAGTTTGAACCTAAAGCTAAGTCAAAGGAAGTGTTGCTGGACTTTTACTGTTGTATGGTTCAAATTTGGCACTGTGTCATCGGACTCGTATATTTTCATTCCAAAATACCTTATAATGTAAAAGACAAATATCCTACAATCTTCCTTCTGGTGAACACTTTGGGAAAAAATACAACACATACAATGTGTCTATTCAAAAAGTCAAGAGAGATGCAAGTAAATTTGTTCCAAAAAAATTATACTTTATTCATAACAGGAATAACAAGGAAGTTAGTTAATCAAATTGATCATCAACAGTTACACCGAAGTTTCAAATTAGTTTCAAGTTTTATTGTCACATGCACAAGTGAAGTGAAATGCTTACTTGCTAGCTCTTTCCCAACAATGCAGTATTCAATATCAAATAGTATAAAGTTGTTGTTTTTTACACGAGAAATAAGAAAAACATGAGAAAGTAAGCTATATACAGGGTCCGTGCCAGTACCAAATGTACAATGTGCAGGGATACTGGAGTGGTTAAGGTAGATATGTACGTGCAGGAAGGGGTAAGGAGACTGTGACTGGTAGCAGGATAAATAATAATAATAATAATAATCATCATCAATATAGCAGCAGCATAAGTGGTGGGTGTGTGTGTGATGATGAGTGTGTGTATGTGAGCAGTGGCGGCTCCTGAAAAAATTCTCAGGGGGGGCAATTTTTCTGATGATTTAGGTGACCTACACACATTTTTAAAAAGATATGTCCAGCAACAACATGAAGACAGGGGCAGCATATAAGTCAATACCAGAAGCATTTATTGACTGATCTCAAAAGTGTTGGCTTACCAGGGTTGGTGGAGCCCTCAGTTTCATCTTTGCCTCGCAAAGCTAACTCAAACACTCCGCAAAACTTCACACACTGGATTAGCCGGCTGAGGATGTGGCGGTTCTTGCTAATGTCGTAGTAAATATATTTGTTATAGTGAATATGGAATATGATATGTTGAGTAAAATGTTGTGCTAAGATCTATTTAGGTCAGGAGCTGGTTATAAGTTCTGTTCCTATCCAATAACAATGGACAAAAGGGTCCTATCTTGTCAGCCTTGTCAGTTTCAGTTCTCCAGTAAACTTGTGATTATCAACACTAACCTCATCGTTGTGGCGGCGGACAGCTAGCCTGTATCCCTCATCCAGTTGAGTGGCAATGTTCACTCTCCCCAAAGCAGACAATCTCAAACAGCTATCCATGTGGGTCTTTGACAGCTCATGTTTCTTAATCTTTCCTGAAAGATGGTGCATGTCCGTTACACACCAGTCGCTGTCCAAGCGGTGCTGTCTGCCGTGCCGCCTTCAGGGTGAAAGAGTAAGCAGGGGGTAGCAGAAGACTGCATTAGCTACATCGCAGCCTGCTAGCCAGGTTTTTCGTTCGTACCAATTTTTGGAAAATCCTCGGGTGTAGGACTTCCCCCCTTTAGTAGAAACCTGTTGAATTATTAAATTTGGTCTGGGAGGTCCTAATTGTTTCGTTGCCAATTTATCTTGATTTGTTCGCCGACAAAAAGTAACTTATTTCAAAGAGACAATCGAGTTGCACTGAACGCTATAGCCATCTTGATAGTAGTACGTGAATTGATTGATGAGGCTACCCGCTCTTTTCTTAGTTACGTTCATGGTTACGTTACGTATGACGAAAGCGCGTAAGTGCAAGCCCTCAGAAACCCATAGAGATTGTATTGAAAGCTCTGATATTTGAAAAAAATAGATTTTACATGGGAGTCTATGAGAGACTTCTGGGCGATTTTCAACCTGACTGAAATCGCCCCAAAAGGGGGGGGGGCCATTTGAAGCACGACTTTAGCCTGATTGGACATTTAGTGGCACTGTGGCAGATCAGACGTCTAGATTATAACACTGATAACTACTGTTGCCGTGATATAATTGATTAGAAAAAAAATCCCTTCCTTTTCCCGTTTGGCAGTGCGTCGCCCATATCGCCCTATTGAACACACCGCCCCTGTATGTGAGTGTATGTGTGTTGGTGTCAGTGTGTGTGTGTGTGTGTGTGTGTGTGTCTGTGTATGTGCAAGAGTGTCAGTATAGGCGTGTGTGAGTGTGTGGGTAGAGACCCGTGAGTGGCATATAGTCAGTGCAGATAGACTGTGGGTGAGGGTGGGCAGCCATTGATTTACTGTTCAAAAGTCTCAGTGCCTGGAGTCTTTGGCTGTTCAAAAGTCTCAGTGCTTGGTGATAGAAGCTGTCTCGGCGCCTTTTGGTCCGAGACCCAATGCTCTGGTACCGCCTGACGGACAGTAGCTGAGAGAATGGTCCATGGCTGGGGTGGCTGGAGTGTTTGGAAATATTTTGGGACTTCCTCAGACACCGCCTGGTGTCTCCTCCCCACTCTCTGTTTGATTGGTGTTTTTCTATCAATTAGTGTACTGTCTTTGACTGTGTTGCTCTGACTTCAGTTTGTACTGTCACCCTCATTTCCAATCTCATCACATATGGGTGACAGGCTCAAAGAGTTGGTCAACTCAAGCTGTACCTCAATCTGATTAACAAGACTTTGAATGTTACTTATATTCTTGTTCCACATATTCCTAAGAATTTTGACACTACGATTAGTGACAATGGTCGTTCCAGTTGGCCATTGAAAAGTTTTGGCAACATCCCAAAATTGGAAATCAAATGTTTAATTATGCTGCGTGACAGCATGTATTGCCATTGGAATGGATGGAGTAAAAGTCCAGCAACACTCCGTATAATTCAGAGCCCCATGACGCCATATATACATTCTACAGACACTACTGAGTATTCCCTACCATACTTTTACTGCTACATCTAGAATAGTTTTTGCTCTATAAGCCAATATGGATTTCATGTACACTGATTTGCATTGGGGCATTTATTTGACCTTGGAACATGTTTTATGGTAATGGTTCAAGAAGAAATGCTGGACGGTTCTGGAGTGGCCAGCGAAGAGTCCAGATCTGAATCACAGGTATAACTTATGGCGAGATCTGAAAACAGCAGTTGGTGGAGCGCACCCCAAACATTAAAGAATTAGAACAGTTTGCGGCTGTGCAACCATGTACTAGCTCAGAGGTGCCAATAATTTTGTCCATTCCATTTGTCTTTAATTTCTCAATTAAAATTGTAAACTAAAAATTGGCTCTGCAATGTTGAAAATCCAATAACAATGTGTGGAGACCAAGAGTTACTTTCAATTTCAACTTATTTTAGAAGAAATAGGGAATTCTTTAAGAGAAGTGCAAGGGTGCCAATATACTTGGCCCAAAGCAATGCAATGGAGTTGGAGTCATGATAATGGCTACTATAGCAGGAGCTATTCTAATCAGTAAAATGGAAATGATAGCTAGCTAGCTTTTTTAACATTTCATATCTCTATGGTTTAGGGCCCAGTGAAGAGAACTTTGTAATCAGTTTTAGATTGGAAAATGACAAATTATTTATTAAATTATTATCAACTTTATACTATCTATTTTTACTTTATCAAATCCCCAGCAGATCAATGTCCATGTGGGCTGTGTTATTTAGGTTAAACCTCTCGTTCTCTCAAACAGATAATTAGTGAACATAAAAATTAAAATCAGGAGAAACGACAGTCGCGGTACATTTTAATGACCAAAAACATGACATTTCTACCTTTTAGATGTTGTGGCATAGAGAAAGTGAAGATATCAAACAGGGGAGGTGATTTAAATATTACTCTGAGCAAAATATTATGTTTTGGGATTTTCACCCTCCAGACATTATTCCCAAAAGGTCATAATGATGAAATGCCCGTGCATGTTATGTTGTAACGTTAAATGTGAACATGAACTAATGCCACCACTTCAGATGACTGACGTTTTTTCTTGCATTGTACCCAATGATTTATGAAAACTTACTTGATAGGTCGATATCCTCGTTGTGGTTTTACAGACGTGTTTAATACGTTTTATCTACACACTTTATTAGAATACTTATGAAATGCACATTGTTATATTTGGTAACACTTTTATTTTCCCTCGAATCCAACCTCATTCGATGCATTGAACGGATGTGGGTGGAGCAATGTCTACATAAGGGGTATGAAAAATGTACGCACTCACTAACTGTAAATCGCTCCGGATTAGATCGTCTGCTAAATGACTAAAATGTAAAATAAGGGTGCAAATTATGAACACTCACAAAGGCCCTGAGGCGGCTACACAAAGCTTAATAAAGAGCAGTGATACTAGCAACAGCAGTGTGCGGGTTTCTAGGCTTAGTTATAGTAAAACACGTCAATTATACTAGCAGCAGCTGCTGGTTTAGGATAAACTGCAGGCGCCTTATTTGGCAATAATCTTGGTAAGTGGAGCGTGCCAATATATTTTGCATGATGCTTCCTTGAATAGACTACTGACGTTACACAAAATTCACAAGGTAGCACATTTCCGCATATTACCAAATTCTACGTTTTTTAATACAGTACCCGAGACCAATCTGTGAGTTAATTTGACCATTGGAAAAAGAGCTACTGCGTAAATTCCTGCAATGCGGGTTGGATTGAATTGAGCCCCTAATCTTCATTTTCAAGGTGATGAGTGCACTTTTCTTCCAAACACAATACCGCAATAAATGTGAGTCCATAATTCATCAATTTTTTTGCAGACGTCAGGAAAATGGCGCCTTACCACTGTGAACTAACTGTCCAGACCTGCATTTGTTCACGAGGACTGCTGGTGAGTATGCTTTAGTGAGAAAGTGTTGGGATCTGGGATCTGCGTTCAGTAGGACGCAACGTCTTGGAACGTTCAGATAGAAATAGCGTATGTAGAACAAACATAGCTCTCTGGCATGTAGAATAAGGAATCACATCAGCTCTATTCATGGCATTTCTATCTGCAACGTTCAATAACGTTTGGCACCTGAATGTGGCCCAGGAACAACTACGGTTACCCCACTCCCAAAATGAATTTTAAATGAGCAATTGCCCCCACCCACAATTTGTTTTGTTTATATATATATGAAGGGCTTGGGCAAAGGCAAATGCGGAAGGTGGGGTTGAGAGTTACCGTTTAAACGTGTTTTGCCAGAGAGGAAGAAGCTAATATTTGGTTTTGCACGCTATTTATATAGCCTATCTCAATTTAATTGTTCGTCCATATCAAATGTAACGTTACAGGCGGAACAGAATAATACGAACATGTCGACTTTCATTCCGTTCAAAATGCCTAAACTACAGTTGCTGAACGAGTATGTTACTGAACCACAAACAGCGGTTGCTAGAGAGATCTCCGTAGCCAAAGACACAACAGAGTTGCATGAAGAAATCTCCCGTTTGAATGAAGAAATCTCCCGTTTGAAGGAGGAGAACGGCCGTCTACGAAAGTGGTTTGATTTGGTTTTGAAACCAGAGATAAAGTTACACAGAGCAGGTTTGTATTGACCAGTTACTGTAATTAGCTAGCCAAATATCTCACACGGAGTTGAACGCAGACTAAAGTTTTTTTTAATGAACCTCCAACTCTCGAGTCTCTGTTAAGTCGATACTTCAAAATGTAAATTCTAAAACTAGGGACGTCAAACATTGAGGCTGCACAGACTCTATGGAGGCTAGTCTAGATCGCCGAGTGAGAAATAGATGTCATTGTTGCAATAGTTGGTGAGTGGGAACATATACTATCATCCTAAATTGACATGTTGAATTATTATTCCATATACAATTATCGATATTGCGCTAATTTCCCTAATTTGGACAGTTTGTGTTACTACCTTACACAAGCTTGCATTTTCACCCCATAAAATTGAGTGGAATTACATATCCCTTTTACCTCATTGGTGGTGTTGGTATACAAGTTTAGTCATCACGATGACCTAAGATTGATTGCTTAACTTATCAATATCTTTGGTTTTGTACAGTTGATTTTGTCACATGTTCTGGTTTGTGCAGGATTTAGACCCCGGAGTTAAAGGTGCATTATACAATCTAAATTGCTGTGAAATATATATGTATGTATGCATGTGGACACCCCTTCAAATGAGTGGAAAAGCTATTTCAGCCACACCCGTTGCTGACGGGTGTGTAAAATCGAGCATACAGCCATGCAATCTCCATAGACAAACATTGGCAGTAGAATGGCCTTACTGAAGAGCTCAGTGACTTTCAACGTGGCACAGTCATATGATGCCATCTTTCAACAAGTCAGTTGGTCAAATTTCTGCCCTGCTAGAGCTGCCCCGGTCAACTGTAAGTGCTGTTATTGTGAAGTGGATACGTCTAGGATCAACAACTGCTCAACCGTGACGTGGTAGGCCACACAAGCTAACAGAACGGGACCGCTGAAGCGTGTAGCGAGTAAAAATCGTCTGTCCTTGGTTGCAACACTCACTACCGAGTTCCAAACTGCCTCTGGAAGTAACGTCAGCACAAGAACTGTTCGTTGGGAGCTTTGTGAAATGGATTTCCATGACCGAGCAGCCACACACAAGCCTAAGATCACAATGCGCAATGCCAAGTGTCGACAGGAGTGGTGTAAAGTTTGCCGTCATTGGACTCTGGAGCAGTGGAAACATGTTCTCTGGAGTGATGAATCACGCTTCACTATCTGGCAGTCTGACAGAGGAATCTGGGTTTTGCGGATGCCAGGAGAACGCTACCTGCCCCAATGCATAGTGCCAACTGTAAAGTTTGGTGGAGGAGGAATAATGGTCTGGGTCTGTTTTTCCTGGTTCGAGCTAGGCCCCTTAGATCCAGTGAAGGGAAATCTTAACGCTACAGCATTAGACAATTCTGTGCTTCCAACTTTGTGGCAACAGTTTGGGGAAGGCCCTTTCCTATTTCAGCATGACAATGCCCCCGTGCACAAAGCGAGGTCCATACAGAAATGGTTTGTCGAGATCGGTGTGGAAGAACTTGGCCTGCACAGAGCCCTGACCTCAACCCCATCGAACACCTTTGAGATGAATTGGGATGAACTGGAACGCCAACTGCAAGCCAGGCCTAATCGCCCAACATCAGTGCCCGACCTCACTAATGCTCTTGTGGCTGAACGGAATCAAGTCCCCGCAGCAATGTTCCAACATCTAGTGGAAAGCCTTCCCAGAAGAGTGGAGGCTGTTACAGCAGCAAAAGGGCGACCAACTCCATATTTTTGCCCTTGACTTTGGAATAAGATGTTCGACGAGCAGGTGTCCACATACCTTTGGTAATGTTGTGCATTTTCAATGACAAAAAAACTGTTTTTACAGCTGTCGGAAGCTGGTGGACCAAAACCGAAAGTAACTTTCGTTTTGGTCCACCAGCTTCAAACAGCTGTAAAAACTTTATTTTATGTTATTGAAAATACATTTCACAGCTATATAGATGGTACAATGATTCCCTACAGTATTCAATGCTTGTTTTCTCTCACAAACAGAAATTGAGTGAACAGTGTAGAATTTTAGCCACCAGGGTTAAACAGATCGATTTCCACGATAACACAGCCACAAAGTTAGAACAGCTTTCCCAGTTTGACAGCAGATGCCGCTCCTACGGGAGAAATCAGTCGCTGAATATCACAGCTAATCACAACACTGGCGGGTAAGTAATATTGTGAAAAACTATCATTCCACTATTAGCGCCAGATATATTATGTATATTTTCTGAAATTACAATGCAAAATGTTTATACAAATCCTATGCGTAGCACCATTTTAATGAAATGGCGGTCTATCTAAAAGTCGCTGGCCTCAATACATGAATTTGACAGTCAAACTATCGCTTAAAAAGCAGCCAACCGTTGTCACTGTTGATATCCTATGCCGCGCCTTGATTCGTTTAAATTAACTACAGAAAAAGTAGTTTGTTACCTTTTCCATGATGGCAGCCTCCCGAAATCAACATCCGACATTCCAAAATATAGATATAAGCCTTCTACAAGTTCTCCTCGAACCAACCATGTATAGGTTATTCCAAGTTTCCGTGTGGCCTTTGAATAGTGTTAGTTTAAACAGCGCTAAACCCCAAACAAAGTGTTGAATTACACTTACTGCATTGAATCAAAATGCAGCACTTCAAAATGTAGCTTGCTGTCTTCAATAAATTGTCCACAAAGCAGTGATGTACACATTAATCCCAGATTCCGTGTGGTTTTTGAGATGTTGGTTTTAACAGGACGTGCAACCTCATCTCTCCCCTCTCCTGCAATTGATTTCAATGTGATATCAAATTGAGTTGTTGACAAATGAGTGTTGTGGCAACCCCCAAATCAAAATGCATTTACAAAATGTAGCTCACTGTCTTCTGCAGGTTGTTCTCTAACCAGTAATTTAAAAAATATATATCCAGTTTCCATGTTTCTTTGTTAGTTTCAGCAGCCTGTACAACCAGATTTCCCCCGAATAGACATCAGTGATTTATTGCCACAACAGGGTTTTTGGTGGTGTGCTTTTGGTGGTAGGGCTGGGTGACATGGCCCAAATATCATAGCAATATTTTATATAGTAAAAGTTCTATATTTGCTTTATGAGTAGCACATTACCCTAAGTTGTAAACGCATACATTCTACGTGATTTCAATTAGGCTTGCTTTCGCCATTCTGATTAATTTTTTTATAAGGTTCAATCAAACTTCAACAATTATTTTCAGCATTTTCATACATTTCTGCATTTCCTCATTTGAGATGATTTCTACACTGCCACGTAGGGCTGCACGATATGGGCAAAAAAAATCTAGGCTTTATTTTTAACCAAATATTGCAATTGCGATTTGACTTGCGATTTAGATCAAAACAATTGGATGAACTGGCTGGACCACTCAAGGACATTCAGAGACTTGTTCCGAAGCCACTCCTGCGTTGTCTTGTCAGTGTGCTTAGGGTCGTTGTCCTGTTGGAAGGTGAACCTTCACCCCAGTCTGAGCGCTCTGGAGCAGGATTTCATCAAGGATCTCTCTGTACTTTGCTCCTTTAATCTTTCCCCAATCCTGACTAGTCTCCCTGTCCCTGCCGCTGAAAAACATCCCCACAGCATGATACTGCCACAACCATGCTTCACCATAGGGAGGGTGCCAGGTTTCCTCCAGATGTGACGCTTGGCATTCAGGCCGGAAGAGTTCAATATTGGTTTAATCAGACCAGAGAATCTTGTTTCTCATGGTCATAGACCTTTTTAGGTGCCTTTTGGCAAACTCCAAGCGGGCTGTCATGTCTTTTACTGAGGAGTGGCTTCCATCTGGCCACTCTACCATAAAGGCCTAATTGGAGGAGTGCTGCGGAGATGGTTGTCCTTCTGGGAGGTTCTCCAATCTCCACAGAGGAACTCTGGAGCTCTGTCAGTGTGACCATCGGGTTCTTGGTGACCTCCCCGACCAAGGCCCTTCTCCCCCGATTGCGCAGTTTGGCCGGGTAGCCAATAATGATGTAGGCCACTGTGTTCTTCGGGACCTACAATGCTGCAGAGCGCTAGGGACAATTCTTTCAACCTCATGGCTTGGTTTTTGCTCTGACATGCACTGTCAACTCTGGGACCTTATATAGACAGGTGTATGTAGGGCTGTTGCGGTGACCGTATTACAGCCACACCGGCGGTCATGATTCATGAAGGCAGTCAAATTCAACGTGACCGTTTAGTCAAGGTAATTAGGCTTCTCCAAGCTCTGATGCTGCTGGTCATTAGTAGCCTACCAAACTTGCTTAACTGCCTGGTACTCAGCACTCTATTGTTCCTCTAATCACTCTGACATCAATGCAAATGTCATTGGAAATCTAATCAAACACTTAATGAGAGCTCATGTTGTGCAACATTTCAATAGGCTATGCAATTGTGCGAGAAAACAGAGTGATGGCCTCTACTAAAAATAGGATGATCAGCTTTCTATAGGCTAGACCTACTATTTATTTCTCAACTTTCCTAATATTAAGCACATTGCTTATATTTACAACAGGGGTATAGCCTACCTGGCTGGCATGAAACTAAACTACGGGGAAAAGCATCCTCCATTTGCTATTTAAGTGCATAGATGACATGTATTTTTTTCCCGCTGACCCTGTTTCGATAAAGGTGCGTGATAATGGTCAATTCTAAATCAAAACAAATTTCACACATACAGTACCAGTCAAAAGTTTGGACACACCTACTCATTCAATGTTTTTTCTTAATTTTTACTATTTTCTACATTGTAGAATAATAGTGAAGACATCAAAACTATGAAATAACACATGGAATCATTTAGTAACCAAAAATGTGTTAAACAAATCAATGTATTTTATATTTGAGATTCTTAATTCTTCTTCCATTTAAAAATTATGCTGTAACCCAAAATGTGGAAAAAGTGAAAGCGTCTTTCTGAATGCAATGTATACATGAAATGTTCCTTGCCAGACATGTATTTCCTGACTTTCAAGAGTCCCTGACCTAATTCCCTGCTATTCTACACATTTTGCCATGAGACTGCCATATTGCAGTTTTAAAGCTTAATGCAGTTTTAAAATGTAATACCTTGCGGTGTGTACTACACCAGTGCAGAGTAGCGCATCACATGTAACAAAGCAAACATTCAAATGCCGTTAAAGTAAAAACTCAAACTGGTCCATGCATCAATACTGGTGTGCATTCGGAAAGTATTCAGACCCTTTAAGTTTTTCCACGTTTTGTTACGTTACAGCCGTATTCTTAAAAAAAAAAATTTTTTTGCTAAATTATTACAAATAAAAACCTTTATTTACATAAGTATTCAGACCCTTTGCTATGAGACTCAAAATTGAGCTCAGGTGCATCCTGTTTCCATTGATCATCCTTGAGATGTTTCTACAACTTGATTGGAGTCCAACTGTGGTAAATTCAATTGATTTGGAAAGGCACACCTGTCTATATAAGGTCCCACAGTTGACAGTTTATGTCAGAGCAAAAACCAAGCCATGAGGTCAAAGGAATTGTCCGTAGAGCTCCGAGACAGGATTGTGTCAAGGCACAGATCTGGGGAACGGTACAATAAAAATTCTGCAGCATTGAAGGTCCCCGAGAACACAGTGGCCTGCCTCCATTCTTAAATGGAAGAAGTTTGGAACCACCAAGACTCTTCCTAGAGCTGGCCACCTGGCCAAACTGAGCAATTGGGGGAGAAGGGCCTTGGTCAGGGAGGTGACCAAGAACGCGATGGTCACTCTGACAGAGCTCCAGAGCTCCAGAGTTCCTCTGTGGAGATGGGAGAACTTTCCAGAAGGACAACCATCTCTGCAGCACTCCACCAATCAGGCCTTTATGGTAGAGTGGCCAGACGGAAGCCACTCCTCAGTAAAAGGCACGACAGCCCACTTGGAGTTTGCCAAAAGGCACCTAAAGGACTCTCAGACCATGAGAACAATTGTTTACAGACAGATTATTTCACTTATAATTCACGATCACAATTCCAGTGGGTCAGAAGTTTACATACACTAAGTTGACTGTGCCTTTAAACAGCTTGGAAAATTCCAGAAAATGATGTCATGGCTTTAGAAGCTTCTGATAGGCTAATTGACAACATTTGAGTCAATTGGAGGTGTACCTGTGGATGTATTTCAAGGCCTACCTTCAAACTCAGTGCCACTTTGCTTGACATCATGGGAAAATCAAAAGAAATCAGCCAAGACCTCAGAAAAAAAATTGTAGACCTCCTCCACAAGTCCGGTTCATCCTTGGGAGCAATTTCCAAACGCCTGAAGGTACCACGTTAATCTGTACAAACAATAGTACGCAAGTATAAACACCATGGGACCACGCAGCCGTCATACCGCTCAGGAAGGAGACGCGTTCTGTTTCCTACAGATGAACGTACTTTGGTGCGAAAAGTGCAAATCAATCCCAGAACAACAGCAAAGGACCTTGTGAAGATGCTGGAGGAAACGGGTACAAAAGTATCTATATCCACAGTAAAACGAGGCCTATATCGACATAACCTGAAAGGCCGCTCAGCAAGGAAGAAGCCACTGCTCCAAAACCGCCATTAAAAAGCCAGACTACGGTTTGCAACTGCACATGGAGACAAAGATCGTACTTTTTGGAGAAATGTCCTCTGTTCTGATGAAACAAAAATGGAACTGTTTGGCCATAATGACCATAGTTATGTTTGGAGGAAAAAGGGGGTAGATTGCAAGCAGAAGAACACCATCCCAACCGTGAAGCACGGGGTGGCAGCATCATGCTGTGGGGGTGCTTTGCTGCAGGAGGGACTGGTGCACTTCACAAAATAGATGGCGTCATGAGGAAGGAAAATTATGTGGATATATTGAAGCAACATCTCAAGACATCAGTCAGGAAGTTAGTGTTAGCTGAACTTACATAAATCAAACGGATAGCAAGTTAATGTTGTGAAGATAATTTTACATAGCTACAATTGTATTGTTGAATCATTTTAGCTAGCGGTTCTAAATCCAATTAAACAGAAATGATAAAATAGCTAGCTAGCTTTTTCAACTTATTGTAATTGCATGTTTCAGGGACCAGAGAAGATTGAAAAAGTATATTTATTGAATTATCAGCAACTTTATATTTCCTATATATTTTTTTTCTCTCTATCAGATCCCCAGCAGTTCACTCTCCCCATATCTGAAGAGGTTCCCCCTGAGAAGCAGGACTGGAGCCCCAGTTTGGGGCAGGAGGACCCATGGCCCACACTGAATAAAGAGGAACTCCGGACCAGTCAGGAGGAAGAGCAGCTTCATGGGCCCTTTGATACCAAAGGCTCCATATTCACTTCTCCCTTTATGGAAAGTGACTGTGATCAGGAGGACCCACCTCAGCCCTCACATCTTCACCAAACCCAAACTGTGGAGGACAGAGAGAGGGACTCTCTACTCACCTACACAACTGAAGAGATCAAAACAGAACCAGATGGAGAGGACTACAGAGTATCAGAACCAACCAGTGACTCTCCGCCCCTCTCTGAAGTAAATCCAGACTGTTTTGCAGCTCAGAGTGAAAACAGGGAAAGTGATGATGAGGTGGAGAGAGGAGGACTACTGTCAGGGTCTAAGACACTCAAATCAATGACAAAACAGACAAAGAATGGAGAAAGGTTCCATACCAGTGCTGGAGGCAGGACGGAGACCATGTTTCCCTGTTTGACATCATCTAGTCAAATGGCTGCTGCTCCTTATTATTGCAAGGTGTGTAGGAAGACTTTCGTGTCAAATGTTTTCTTTATTTAATATGTATGGAAAACACACAGGATAAAGAATGCCGGTGTGTGTGTGTGTGTGGAAAATACATCAATTCCACAGAATGTACAGGGTTAACCCCTATATTCATTTAGCAGAGTTGCCGCCACTCCAAAAAATCCAAATAAATGTACGATTTTATTTTGGAGTGGCGGCATATATTAGTTCTGCCGAGATGCACTTTTAAGTTGCAATGTATATTTAATGAATTGAGTTTTTGGGGGTAAATGCAGATGGGGAACCCCATCCTTCAGTCTATTTATTAAACGCAGCTATGCTGCATCAGTTGGTCTACATGTTATCATTCTTTAAAAGGGAAAATTCTTTCACATGGTGTTGACAATTTCATTTTAAATAATTTTAAAGTAGATTGTCCTTTTTTAAAGAGTCCCCATTAGTGACCTGGGGGGTCGGCACGGCTGAATTCTTTCCAAGTCCTGGGCAAGAACACTTTTGAGACCTGATCTTGGCGGCGTAGAGTATTTTTGTGTTTTAAAGCAAATTTCCTGCAATCCTATACGTTCTGACATGGAGCTGAGAAAATGTTGCAGTTTTTAAAGCAAATTTCCTGTAATTCTATGCATTTTGCCATAGTTAAGTCCATTCCATATATATATATATATATATATTTTTATGACCCGCCCAAGCCTTTTCTAGGCAGAAAAAACCCTGAAGTGTGATTCCAGTGTGATTCCCATGTGTGTGCAGGTGAGGCGTTCGATCCGTATGTGTGGGGCGTGTGAGCCGTGCAGGAGGACTGAGGACTGCGCTCTGTGTGATTTCTGTAAAGACATGAAGAAGTTTGGAGGACCCCAAAAGATCAGACAGAAGTGCAGACTCAGGCAGTGTGACGTCCACGCTCGGGGTGAGTCCATAGAGGTAGATGGAGGGTGAGTCCATTCCATGCTCAGTTGACTCCATTTACATTTTAGTCATTTAGCAGACGCTCTTATCCAGAGCGACTTACAGGAGCAATTAGGGTTAAGTGCCTTGCTCAAAGGGCACATCGACAGATTGTTCACCTAGTCGGCTCTGGGATTCGAATTAGCGACCTTTCGGTTACTGGCCAAACGGTCTTAACCGTTAGGCTAGGGCGAGTCCATAGAGAAAGGGTGCGTTTGGACCATAGTTTGTTTTAGCATGGGCAGCGCCCAAGCAACCACCAAACCTCACCAAAAGGAGGGGGTGCCTTTTTTATTAATTTACAATATTGAAGCCTTTGAATCTCTTTACGTAATTAATGGCTAAGATGTTGGGTTGACAGTCGCTGGACCCAGGTTCGAGTCTTGGACGTGGCTTCCCCCTGAATTTGCTTCAGTATATTGATGCATTATGTGCTCTCTCTCTGTCTGTGTAGAAATGCTGCGTGTGAAGGATGAAGAGTTTGACCTGTCTGCCTGGGGGGGGGGGCAGGGAGATCCTGAGGAGAGGACATCTGTCTGACTACAGTGAGAATGAGATGGAATGTGACTAAGCTGCACGCCCGTCACTAAAAATGCACTGAACTGACATGCATGGTTGTTGATGATGTGGTATCTGAGGAATTTATGACTTTGCTAACGTTTTCAAATGGTATCTTGGAGGATGTTGATTCAGCTTAGGGAAGCATCTGGGGAGCAGTTTTATAGGGGCACCCCATAAGACAGAGGAAGTCTGTTGTGTGGAGTCATGGGATTGGTCTGTATGGGGAAAACACCCATATCATGGTAAAGATTATAAATACTTGGTTGAGACAAAGGAGGTCAGAACAACATATTATTTTCGGGTCATTGTTCTCCAGATGCCTGCAGACGTCTGTAAACTTATGCTGAAATCTTGTGATATAAATAAACCTTTATAATCAAAGTACAGTGTAAGCGGACTCCTTGGTCTCACAGCAAAGATTAGCAGTATTCTTTATAAACAACAATGACACTGATGTTCAGATGAACATAATGAAATAGTCTCTATAATGCGCAGCTCAACTCAGACAGCGGTTTGTAGCTGCTGGAAACGTATTTCAAAGCCTAGACTTTATCCCTCAGGATGGAACTTTCCAGTGCTACTATTCTTGCCATGTAATGTTGTTATTAAAACTCCATAGTAGAATAGTTGATCTATTTAACTAGACTGCTTGTTGTGTGTTCTATGCAAGATAAATATTCCTCTCGAGGTGCATTCAAGTTGTGAGAGCCATAGAAGAGAAACATGTATTCTGACAAGCAGTCAATGTGCAACAATTCTTAATGCAATCGCGAGAGAACACTTTTGAAAGCAGTTTTGGCCTTTAAAAATAGAGGGGAACCCAATTTTACATTGCTACCACGTTTATTTCTGTACTCCTTCAATTGCGTGTGTGGCATCGTTTAACAAATGCAGAGTTTCAAGCATGGTTGAGGTGCAGCTGTGCAACAGAGCTCTTAAAGGGGCAATGTTTTCTTAAAAGGCAATTACATACCTTTTTAATAGAAACAACAACAAAAATTTCAAGTGAATTTATAATAATAACAATCAGGATGTTTGGTCCAATGGGGATAAATGCAGATTATAAACTCCATGCTTCAGCCTATGTCCATTTTTATATGCTTCATCAGTTGGCTACAGGTGATGATGCTAATTGCTAATGGTACATCTGATAATATAGACGGACCATGCCTAGGCTATATGCATGGTCCAATATCTTAAAAATATATATATAAAAAATTAGGCATAATTTTTACCAATATGTTATTTGGCCCATTTCTGGAGGTGGAAAGTATATTTTAGATGGTGACGGCATATTTTATTGTCATTCATTTTGGAGTAAAATGGCCTTTTTTAAAAAGTCACCAGAACTGAGCTTCTCAGTCTTTCTACATAAAAATGATTCTGGGGAGGAAGACCCCGGACCCCCAAAGCAAGGAGACTGGAATTGGTCAAACTCAGTTTAATACATTTTACTTTTTACATTTTAGTCATTTAGCAGACGCTCATATCCAGAGCGACTTACAGTTAGTGAGTGCATACATTTTCATACTGTATGCATGTACCAAATGATCCTCTTTCCCTAAAAGCATGATGGTCATGACTTTCTTAGATGAAAGGGGAGGTTAACTTTGCCCCAGACAATCGATCTCACTTAAGTTTCAGTCATGGGATTTTTTGTTGTTGCTTTAACCCCTGAAATTGTAAAGGTTTGTATAATTCATTTAAGAGTACTCTCTCGTGTTGGGCGAGGCTTCTGGCGCTTCCTGGTTTGGAAGTCCGCTGTCAAACAGCTTGCAATTGTATCCATTTGTTTTTACTGCTCTAATTACATTGGTAACCAGTTTATAATAGCAATAAGGCACCTCGGGGGTTTGTGGTATATGGCTTGCGAAAGTATTCACCCCTTGGCATTTTTCCTATTTTGTTGCCTTACAACCTGGAATTAAAATAGATTTTTTGGGGGGGTTTGTATCATTTGATTTACACAACATGCCTACCACTTTGAAGATGCAATTTCTTTTTTGTGAAACAAGAAATAAGACAAAAAAATTGAACACATGAGCATGCATAACTATTCACCCCACCAAAGTCAATACTATGTAGAGCCACATTTTGCAGTAATTACAGCTGTGAGTTTCTTGGGGTATGTCTCTATAAGCTTTGCACATCTAGCCACTGGGATTTTTGCCCGTTCTTCAAGGCAAAACTGCTCCTGCTCCTTCAAGTTGGATGGGTTCCGCTGATGTACAGCAATCTTTAAGTCATACCACAGATTCTCAATTGGATTGAGGTCTGGGCTTTGACTAGGCCATTCCAAGACATTTAAATGCTTCCCCTTAAACCACCCGAGTGTTGCTTTAGCAGTATGCTTAGGATCATTGTCCTGCTGGAAGGTGAACCTCCGTCCCAGTCTCAAATCTCTGGAAGACTGAAACAGGTTTCCCTCAATTTCCCTGTATTTAGCGCCATCCATCATTCCTTCAATTCTCACCAGTTTCCCAGTCCCTGACGATGAAAAACATGCTTCACTGTGGGGATGGTGTTCTCGGGGTGATGAGAGGTTGGGTTTGCGCCAGACATAGCGTTTTCCTTGATAGCCAAAAAGCTAAATTCTAGGCTCATCTGACCAGAGTACCTTCTTCCATATGTTTGGGGAGTCTCCCACATTGCTTTTGGCGAACACCAAACAGGTTTGCTTATTTTTTTTCTTTAAGCAATGGCTTTTTTCTGGCCACTCTTCTGTAAAGCCCAGCTCTGTGGAGTGTACGGCTTAAAGTGGTCATATACTCCAATCTCCGCTGTGGAGCTTTGCAGCTCCTTCAGGGTTATCTTTGTTGCCTCTGATTAATGCCCTACTTGCCAGGTCCGTGAGTTTTGGTGGGCGGCCCTCTCTTGGCAGGTTTGTTGTGGTGACATATTTTTATAACCCAACCCTGATCTGTACTTCTCCACAACTTTGTCCCTGACCTGTTTGGAGAGCTCCTTGGTCTTCATGGTGCTGCTTGCTTGGTGGTGTTGCAGACTCTGGGGCCTTTCAGAACAGGTGTGTGTGTGTGTGTATGTATGTGTATATACACTGCTCAAAAAAATAAAGGGAACACTTAAACAACACAATGTAACTCCAAGTCAATCACACTTCTGTGAAATCAAACTGTCCACTTAGGAAGCAACACTGATTGATAGTGTCCACATGGAGGCGCTACCAGGAGACGTGGAGGAGCAGGAGGAGCACTGCCAGAGCCCTGCAAAATGACCTCCAGCAGGCCACAAATGTGCATGTGTCTGCTCAAACGGTCAGAAACAGACTCCATGAAGGTGGTATGAGGGCCCGACGTCCACAGGTGGGGGTTGTGCTTACAGCCCAACACCGTGCAGGACGTTTGGCATTTGCCAGAGAACACCAAGATTGGCAAATTCGCCACTGGCGCCCTGTGCTCTTCACAGATGAAAGCAGGTTCACACTGAGCACATGTGACAGACGTGACAGAGTCTGGAGACGCCGTGGAGAATGTTCTGCTGCCTGCAACATCCTCCAGCATGACCGTTTGGCGGTGGGTCAGTCATGGTGTGGAGTGGCATTTCTTTGGGGGGCCGCACAGCCCTCCATGTGCTCACCAGAGGTAGCCTGACTGCCATTAGGTACCGAGATGAGATCCTCAGACCCCTTGTGAGACAATATGCTGGTGCGGTTGGCCCTGGGTTCCTCCTAATGCAAGACAACGCTAGACCTCATGTGACTAGAGTGTGTCAGCAGTTCCTGCAAGAGGAAGGCATTAATGCTATGGACCGCCCGTTCCCCAGACCTGAATCCAATTGAGCACATCTGGGACATCATGTCTCGCTCCATCCACCAACGCCACGTTGCACCACAGACTGTCCAGGAGTTGGCGGATGCTTTAGTCCAGATCTGGGAGGAGGTCCCTCAGGAGACCATCCGCCACCTCATCAGGAGCATGCCCAGGCGTTGTAGGGAGGTCATACAGGCACGTGGAGGCCACACACACTACTGAGCCTCATTTTGACTTGTTTTAAGGACATTACATCAAAATTGGATCAGCCTGTAGTGTGGTTTTCCACTTTAATTTTGAGGGTGACTCCAAATCCAGACCTCCATGGGTTGATAAATTTGATTTCCATTGATAATTTTTGTGTGATTTTGTTGTCAACACATTCAACTATGTAAAGAAAAAAGTATTTAATAAGATTATTTCATTCATTCAGGTCTAGGATGTGTTATTTTAGTGTTCCCTTTATTTTTTGAGCAGTGTGTGTGTGTATGTATGTATGTATATATTAGAGATCATGTGACACTTAGATTGCACACAGGTGGACTTTATTTAACTAATTATGTGACTTCTGAAGGTAATTGGTTGCACCAGCTCTTATTTAGGGGCTTCATAGCAAAGGGGGTGAATACATATGCACACACCACTTTTCTGTTCTTTTTTAAATAATTTGTTGAAACAAGTTATGAAAAAAAAATTCACTTCACCAATTTGGACTCTTTTGTGTATGTGCATTACATGAAATCCAAATAAAAATCCATTTAAATTACAGGTTGTAATGCAAGAAAATAGGAAAAACGCCAAGGGGGATGAATACTTTAGCAAGGCGTTGTACCATTTTGAGGCTGATTCCCTGACCTGTCAATGTTTTTAATTTGCTGTTTTTTATATTGTTATACTCTTGTGAATTCATGAATGGTTTTTACTAGATTACTTGTAGTTTTTCATGTTGTCTGTCTGTAATTTTTTGTAATGACTTGGTGCTGCCTATCTTGGCCAGGACGCTCTTGAAAAAGAGATTTTAAATCTCAATGAGCCCTTCCTGGTTAAAAAAAATAAACCACGGCTCAGGGCTAGATCCAGGCCCTCCGTGTTGTGTCGTGATTAAGAACATCCCTTAGCCGTGGTATATTGGCCATATACCACACCCCCTTGTGCCTTATTGCTTAATTGAAGCCATGTAATTGTTGATCAGTTTCCTTTGAGGTGGTTTCCTGCAAGGCTACAATAAGCTATAATTTGCCATTTGACAGTGAGGAGAGAGGGTTATGCCAGGCCAGAGTTGAAGGCCTTGAAAGAGAATACTTTGAGGCATGTGTGTAATTTGTATATATTTTTCAATGGTGTACATTTTATCTTGTGAATCCTGGAACTCTGGCACTTGTTAATAAATGCACCTGCATTTAGTGAGCGCTCTGCCTCATCACTGATCCACCGGTCTTCCATACAACAGCTCTACCAACACTGAGAGACTGCTGGCTATGAGGATGATGACATGGTAGGTTAGACACACCCACGGACAGACAGACGGACAGACGATACACAGGTACACGAAGGTGGCAAAATCACTGTTAATGGGGCAATCTGCTATTGCTATGTCTTTATTTTCTACCCATATATGCTTGTAGAATATAGCTTATAAATGCCTCAGTAATGAGCTTAGAACTAAAACTCTTAACGTGGATATCATGGATGTTCAGTCACTGTCTGAATTTGAGTGGTTACATTTCTCCAGTGTCTCAGCTTTTCACCAAAACATTTTACATTACATTTTAGTAGGCGCTCTTATCCAGAGCGACTTACAGTTAAGTGAGTGCATACATTTTCATACTGGCCCCCGTGGGAATCGAACCCACAACCCTGGCGTTGCAAACGCCATGCTCTACCAACTGAGCTACAGTGGGGGAAAAAAGTATTTAGTCAGCCACCAATTGTGCAAGTTCTCCCACTTAAAAACATGAGAGAGGCCTGTAATTTTCATCATAGGTACACGTCAACTATGACAGACAAAATGAGAAAAACAAATCCAGAAAATCACATTGTAGGATTTTTTATGAATTTATTAGCAAATTATGGTGGAAAATAAGTATTTGTTCAATAACAAAAGTTTCTCAATACTTTGTTATATACCCTTTGTTGGCAATGACACAGGTCAAACGTTTTCTTTAAGTCTTCACAAGGTTTTCACACACTGTTGCTGGTATTTTGGCCCATTCCTCCATGCAGATCTCCTCTAGAGCAGTGATGTTTTGGGGCTGTCGCTGGGCAACACGGACTTTCAACTCCCTCCAAAGATTTTCTATGGGGTTGAGATCTGGAGACTGGCTAGGCCACTCCAGGACCTTGAAATGCTTCTTACGAAGCCACTCCTTCGTTGCCCGGGCGGTGTGTTTGGGATCATTGTCATGCTGAAAGACCCAGCCACGTTTCATCTTCAATGCCCTTGCTGATGGAAGGAGGTTTTCACTCAAAATCTCACGATACATGGCCCCATTCATTCTTTCCTTTACACGGATCAGTCGTCCTGGTCCCTTTGCAGAAAAACAGCCCCAAAGCATGATGTTTCCACCCCCATGCTTCACAGTAGGTATGGTGTTCTTTGGATGCAACTCACCATTCTTTGTCCTCCAAACACGACAAGTTGAGTTTTTACCAAAAAGTTATATTTTGGTTTCATCTGACCATATGACATTCTCTCAATCCTCTTCTGGATCATCCAAATGCACTCTAGCAAACTTCAGACGGGCCTGGACATGTACTGGCTTAAGCAGGGGGACACGTCTGGCACTGCAGGATTTGAGTCCCTGGCGGCGTAGTGTGTTACTGATGGTAGGCTTTGTTACTTTGGTCCCAGCTCTCTGCAGGTCATTCACTAGGTCCCCCCGTGTGGTTCTGGGATTTTTGCTCACCGTTCTTGTGATCATTTTGACCCCACAGGGTGAGATCTTGCGTGGAGCCCCAGATCGAGGGAGATTATCAGTGGTCTTGTATGTCTTCCATTTCCTAATAATTGCTCCCACAGTTGATTTCTTCAAACCAAGCTGCTTACCTATTGCAGATTCAATCTTCCCAGCCTGGTGCAGGTCTACAATTTTGTTTCTGGTGTCCTTTGACAGCTCTTTGGTCTTGGCCATAGTGGAGTTTGAGGTTGTGGACAGGTGTCTTTTATACTGATAACAAGTTCAAACAGGTGCCATTAATACAGGTAACGAGTGGAGGACAGAGGAGCCTCTTAAAGAAGAAGTTACAGGTCTGTGAGAGCCAGAAATCTTGCTTGTTTGTAGGTGACCAAATACTTATTTTCCACCATAATTTGCAAATAAATTCATTACAAATCCTACAATGTGATTTTCTGGAGAAAAAAAATCTCAATTTGTCTGTCATAGTTGACGTGTACCTATGATGAAAATTACAGGCCTCTCTCATCTTTTTAAGTGAGAGAACTTGCACAATTGGTGGCTGACTAAATACTTTTTTTCCCCACAGTACATCCCTGCCGGCCATTCCCTCTCCTACCCTGGACGACGCCGGCTAATTGATCGCCGCCCCATATGTCTCCCGGTCGCGGCCGGCTACGACAGTCTGGATTCGAACCAGGATCTCTAGTGGCACAGCTAGCACTGCGATGCAGTGCCTTATACCACTGCACCACTCGGGAGAAACGGACAGGGTGCCGCATTGTTATTGTTTGAATTGTAGATTTCCCCTTTTGTGTGAAGCATTTACCATAAACTTTGTTGTATTCAGCCGCGTGGTTTAATTTTAAACTTTTCTTTGACAATGTGGGTTATAAAGATTTGCCTATTTAGGTATTGCTCAGTTGACTGAATCGCCTGCTATATATATCTATCTGTCTCTATCCCTTGTTCCAGAAAGAGGGGGAAGAGGTGCGGCGCCACATGCAGAATCACTGTGACTGTGTGAAGCACAGTGAGAGGGGCAGCACCAAATGTAAATGACATTAGCTAGGTTTCGATGCAAATATTTTAAAATCTGCATAAAGAAAATATGCGCATTTTCCCACCAGTGTTTCCACCAAACGGACTTGTTGCAGATAAAAATCAGTGCATGATGAAGTAGTGCACACAATGTACTGTTTCACTTAAAGATGCCCTCCAGGATGTTAAGCACAACAAATTCGTAACATATCACACGAAATGGATCAAATGGTACACAATTGGATGACGTAGCACTGTGTTCTTGGGGACCTTCAATGTGGCAGAAATGTTTTGGTACCCTTCCCCAGATCTGTGCCTCAACACATCCTGTCTCGGAGCTCTACAGACAATTCCTTCGCCTCATGGCTTGGTTTTTGCTCTGACAATTACTGGCAACTGTGGGACCTTATATAGACAGGTGTGTGCCTTTCCAAATCATGTCCAATCAATTGAATTTACCACAGGTGGACTCCAATCAAGTTGTAGAAACATCTCAAGGATGATCAATAGAAACAGGATGCACCTGAGCTCAATTTCAAGTCACCTAGCAAAGGGTCTGAATACTTGTGTAAATAAGGTATGTTTTTTATATTTAATAAATTTGCAAAAATTCCTAAAAACCTGTTTTCACTTTGTCATTATGGGGTATTGTGTGTAGGTTGATTAGGAAAACATTTAATTTAATCCATTTTAGAATAAGGCTGTAAACGTAACAAAATGTGGAAAAAGTCAAGGGGTCTGAATATTTTCTGAATAAACTATACATTCCTTTATTTTTAACACAAAATATAACAAAAATACCTTTAGAAAATGTATGAGTGCATTCAAAAAAAAAACCGGATCAGACATATCACTGAGTGTTGATTTTGGGAGGTTGCTTTCATTTCAGCGCATTTAATTTGTAAATATTTCATGTGCCTCACCCTCTTAATTTCACCAACTGTTCTGACTTGGTGGTGCACATGTAGCCTATAACCTGTTTTAGAGAAATGTAATAATCAAATTTCGTTATCCTACTGTTCTGACTTGGTGTACAGGGTGAACACTAAGAATGGCCCATGTTCTGAATTCTGTCGCTGTACATTTCAAAAGTGCTAAACAAATAGTTATACTGACTACGTCCGTCCTAGCTCGCTCATTGTCTTAATCGAAATTACGGATTGCCTCTTATCTGCTCATCGTCCCCTTAGGCCAGGGTTCTTCAATTCCGGTCCTGGAGGGCCGAAACAGTTCTGTTTTTTATTTCTACCGGGTAGTTAATTGCACTCACCTGGTGTCCCAGGTCTGAATTAGCCCCTGATTAGAAGGAGAGGATGAAAAACAGAGGTGTTTCGGCCCTCCAGGACCGGAATTGAAGAACCCTGCCTTAGGCCATAGTTTGTACATCTCAATTGTCAATAGAAACCACATTTGTTTAAGCAAGTCAGCCATGTTTTTTTTAAAGGCAGTAAATGAGGCTGAGTGAACTGTTTCTCTGCCAGACAAGGCTCCGCTGATAGCCAGGTGTAGCAGTGGTAAGATGTTGGGACAGATTGTCACCGTTATAGTGCAATTAATGTATTGTTTAGTGGCTTTGCTGGCATGCATCCCACTTTTTTGTTTTGCACCACCAAGATTTACATGCTAAAATCACCACTGCTGTAGAGGAAGGCCTTAAACCAACATAATACCACAGCGTGTCCAAATACACTAGCTCACTTGAATGAGCAGACATGCACTACATGACAAAGTATGTGGACACCTGGTCATTGAACATCTTATTCCAAAATCATTGGCATTAATATGGAGTTGGTCTCCCCTTTGCTCCACTGTTCTGGGAAGGCTTTCCACTAGATGTTGGAACATTGCTGCGGGGACTTGCCTCCATTCAGCCATGAGCAGTAGTGAGGTTGGGCACTGATGTTGGGCGATTAGGCCTGGCTCGCAGTTGGCGTTCCAATTGATCCCAAAGGTGTTCGATGGGGTTGAGGTCAGGGCTCTGTGCAGGACAGTCAAGTTCTTCCACACAGATCTAGACAAACCATTTCTGTATGGACCTCGCCTTGTGCACGGGGGCATTGTCATGCTGAAACAGGAAAGGGCATTCCCCAAACTTGCCACAAAGTTGGAAGCACAGAATCATCTAGAATGTCATTGTATGCTGTAGCGTAAAGATTTTCCTTCACTGGAACTAAGGGGCCTAGCCCAAACCATGAAAAAACCCCAGACCATTATTCCTCCTCCAAACTTTACAGTTGGCACTATGCATTGGCGGCAGGTAGTGTCCACCTGGCATCCGCCAAATATTTTTTACACGCTATAGCACTCGGCGGTCTTGTTCTGTGAGCTTGTGTGGCCTACCACGTCACGGCTGAGCAGTTGTTGATCCTAGACATTTCCACTTCACAATAACAGCACTTACAGTTGACCGGGGCAGCTCTAGCAGGGCAGAAATTTGACGAACGGACTTGTTGGGAAGGTGACATCCTAGAACAGTGGCACGTTGAAAGTCACTGAGCTCTTCAGTAAGGCTATTCTACTGCCAATGTTTGTCTATGGAGATTGCATGGTTGTGCTCGATTTTACATTTCAGCAACGGGTGTGGCAGAAAGAGTCAAGTCCACTAATTTGAAGGGGTGTCCGTGTATTTATAGTTTGTTTAGCAGGCAGCTTATTTTTGATTTAATGTATTTGCTGTGTTTTGTAATTGCAAAACTACTACAGGCTGTTACATTTAGAAAATCTATTTACCACTTTGAAAAATGCCAGTTCCATGTCTTGTGTACAGTTTTGAAAATTCATTGTTAAAAAAAATTGTTATACCAAATTAAGAAAACTTGTAAGGTGGAAGCAATGTGGGTGAACGTGCTCCAACACTACCCTGATTAAATAAAACAGATCTGTAAGGTGGAAGCAATGTGGGGGAACGTGCTCCAACACTACCCTGATTAAATAAAACAGATCTGTAAGGTGGAAGCAATGTGGGGGAACGTGCTCCAACACTACCCTGATTAAATAAAACAGATCTGTAAGGTGGAAGCAATGTGGGTGAACGTGTTCCAACACTACCCTGATTAAATAAAACAGATCTGTAAGGTGGAAGCAATGTGGGTGAACGTGTTCCAACACTACCCTGATTAAATAAAACAGATCTGTAAGGTGGAAGCAATGTGGGTGAACGTGCTCCAACACTACCCTGATTAAATCCGCAAAATGATCAACACATTCCAAGAGGTTTGCCGTATTTCTTTATTTCAACATGAATGGAGTCAGAGCCTTGCAGCATACCAGACTGAGCATCAATAAAACAAAGACGAGTACAAAACAAAAACTGCTTCTAAAATACTTACCTAGGCCATTCCTGGTTTGAGTGATAATCAATCATTACTTGGGGAGAGGGGAGGGTATAACTAAGGGTGACAGAAATACAGGGCTTTTCCAATGGGGGGTAGTACTGACAAACTCCTGTCTGTTCAGTTTATCCATACGGTCCTGGTCTTAACAAGCATAGTGCGTGACATCAAACAAAGCCATTGAGTTTGGTTTTCTTACATTGACAAAATCCTTAAGTTGGCATTTGGTGGTGGGGGAAGGGAGTGGTTATGATGTTTCTCTCCGAAATCTGATAATGAATCTATCTACTCTTACCCTGGCAGTTACCAATAGCATAACAGAAGAGAAAAACCAAGAGCAGCTGCAAACTAAAGACAACTTTAAGCGGATTCAAATGTTTTTAGTTCAAGACAAGAGTTAAATCACTAGATGTTCAGACTGTGGTGCAACAGTCCCTTTATATAGTCTTACATCAACCTCTTATTCCAGATTCAATTATTACATGGAGATCAAACTGCTGCATGGAGGTTTGGGACTGGCTCTCAAACCTCAAAGCCCTAACGAGTCCCATACACACACACAGAGAGAGAGAAGAGAAAAAGCCATGGGGAGTCACTTCCAGGCGCTGATGGCGGGAGAGGGGGTGTTCCTCCTCTCATATCCAGTGTGGATGCTGTGGTTTGGGGAAAGAGTCTCAGGTGAAGAGCAGAGTGGTTCTGGCTCAGCCTGGCTCAGGGAAACAGATAGATGGGATATGATGACTAGAGTGAAGGAGGGAGGGGGACACACCTGCAGGCTCTACAACAGACAAGAGTCCAAGTCACAGGGGAGGGAAGCAGGGTTGAAGTGGAGCAGATAGGCGCTAGGCTTTGGACAGGAGGGGCAGAGAGAGTGGTGGGTTAGGGGCGAATGGGGGTCAGAGTTCCAAATAGGGAATCGGGTGCCATTTGGGACCCACCCTGGGTCTGGGACTTCAGACGCTCTCGCTGCTCTCGATGGGCTGCAGATTGACCAGGTGGTCTGGCTTGCCTCCGCTGGCGTGGCGCTCCCACATCTGCAGGTAGAGCTTCTCCAGATCCATAGTGTACTGCTTGGTGTTGAACAGAGGGCTGCAGATACGCTGCTTCCACACACGGGACCTGGTCATCTTCAGACTGGGGAGAGGAGAGGGGGTCAGTTACAGCAATGGTGAGAAGAGAGACACACAGAGCGAGACACACAGAGCGAGAGAGAGACAGACACACAGAGCGAGAGAGAGACAGACACAGAGCGAGAGAGAGACAGACACACAGCCAGACCGACAGAGCTAGCTGGAGTATGTGTGTTACTCAGGAGCTTCTTACTATTCCATGTCAGAGCCCAGTTTGACGGCCACGTCCTCATACTCCTGTCTGGTGTGGGCGATGAGCTCAGGACAGCCCAGACACTGCAGCTGAGAGGCTGCCACGCGTGACGCCAGGGTCTCACCTGTACGGGCACACATAACATTTAAAGACCGACCTGTCGTTCACACGCCACTTACTACAGAACAGTGCATCCCAATTATCTCGCCTTTCTCCATAGTGTGCATTTGTTCCCTTCCCAGGTTCGAAAGGAAATGACTGGGATATAGAAATTCCTCTAGCCCACGTCAACACCAATCCAACACTTTTTTGATTTGTGGAGAATAGTGAACGAGTGCACACTTTAGGAGGAAAGGTCTCTGTTTCACCTGGCATGGTAACCATGGGTGTCCCGGCCCAGAGGACATCCATGCCAGTGGTGTGTCCGTTACAGAGTGGCGTGTCCAGACACACGTCAGCCAGCTGGCCCCGTCTCACGTGCTCCTCCTTGGGCGCCACGGGAGAGAAGATGATGCGGGAGGCGGGCAGGCCGAAGTTCTGGGCGTACTGCTGGATGTTGGGCTCGCCCACCGCAGGGAAACGCAGCAACCACAGAACACTGTTGGGAACACGCTTCAGGATCTACAGGAGAGGAGATCCGTAAGGTAAGAGGTGCTTGTGTGTCTGAAACAGCACTACTGTTGACCAAGGCCCATATTCCCTATATAGTGCACTACTTTTGACCAGAGCATAGGGCCTGGTCAAAAGCTAGTGCACTATCACATAGGGACTAGGGTGCCATTTCACCCTGTGAGTCAGGGAAGAGAGGAATTCCTGAAGAAACATACACATCTTCTCAGACAACAGGATCATGGAGCATTGAGAAAGTGTTTTCTAGCTTGAGGCTTACATTGGCCCACATCTGCAGGGTGGGGGGGTCGATCTTGTAGAGCTGGTTGAAGTTGCAGTAGACTATGGAGTCTTCAGGCAGGCCGTACTGGGAGCGGGTTGTCACGACGATGGTACGAGGAACCTCCTCTCCTGTAGCTGCCTTGTTGTTGATCTGAGATGGGAGGACAAGGTGGTGGTTATGATGGAGATATTTATTATGACCAGAGAGAGAGAGAAAGGAGGAGAGAGAGGGGGGGCAGAGGAGAGGCCAGTTCATAGTGAAAACGTTTCCCATACACCCTTGTTCTGTCTCAGAGCTGCAAAAACAGACTACAGTACTGGAACCATTTTCCCAGGTGTCAAATCCCAAAAGTAGACATGCAAGTGACCCAATGTGTTTCTCCAGTACTAGCCAGTCTGTGTGCCCCATACCTGGAGGGTTACAACCCCTGACACTACAACCTCCTCCACTGGAAGTATCTGAAAACACAGTAAACATGGAGATGGAACACTACAGACTGTAGTCATTCATGTCACATGGCTGGGATCAAAAGTCAGCCATACAGGTACCTCCCTGCTTCATTATGTCACATGGCTGGGATCAAAGGTCAGCCATACAGGTACCTCCCTGCTTCATTATGTCACATGGCTGGGATCAAAGGTCAGCCATACAGGTACCTCCCTGCTTCATTATGTCACATGGCTGGGATCAAAGGTCAGCCATACAGGTACCTCCCTGCTTCATTATGTCACATGGCTGGGATCAAAGGTCAGCCATACAGGTACCTCCCTGCTTCATTATGTCACATGGCTGGGATCAAAGGTCAGCCATACAGGTACCTCCCTGCTTCATTATGGCACATGGCTGGGATCAAAGGTCAACCATACAGGTACCTCCCTGCTTCATTATGTCACATGGCTGGGATCAAAGGTCAACCATACAGGTACCTCCCTGCTTCATTCAACCAGCAAAATAACAACCTGGTATTCATTCTTATCCATTTCCTCAGTGTGTGTCCCTCCAGTACCTGTGTGGTGGCCAGTCCATTGCTGACGGTGAATCCGTTGATGGTGACCTGAATCTGTCCCTGGTTGATCATGTTGATGATGGCCTCAGCTGCTGTGTTCATGGGGATGACAGGCATGGACAGAGCCCCGTTGGTTTCTGCTACTCCACTGTCCCCACTGGCACACTTCATCTGGAGAGAAGGAGACAAAAAGGGAAGGAAGGAGTGATTTACAAAGCATTTGCATCTTATTTTCAGGAGGATAAAGGAGTTAAAAAAATTCAAAAAAATAAAAAAATAAAAGGAATAGACAATGGGGGTACCTTTCCAATAGTTGATGGTCCTAGTCAAATGGAAATATCGTCACCGAATATTCCCCATGTCTCACCTTGACCTCAGGCAGGCTATCCAGGAAGGGTTAGGGCTATTCACCATATCACTGACTCACCTTGACCACCTTAACGTCAGGCAGGCTGTCCAGGAAGGCCTTGAGGTCGATGCCATTCAGAACGATGCGGTTGTCAAAGATGTGGCCGTTGGACTTGAAGTCAATCACCGCCTTTTTCTGTTGAAGAAAATAAAACAAGATTACCGAGGTGAAGAGGTGAACTGTATGTCAAGTGTCGTTCCAGGAAACCAAGTCAGAGTCGTAGATCTAAAAAGCATTCATCAAAGCTTGTCATTTCTCTTTCAGATCAATGTCAGTTTCATTGTTTTTTTACCAGGGGAAACCCATTGAGACCATCATCTCATTTACAAGGGTGCCCTGGGAACAATTAATCAACATAATCAGTCTCAACAAGCTATCAATTTACACTTTCACATTTCAACAAATCTAATTCAAAAGAGAGATATTTCACATGAAAACAAGTGCAGTTCTCCTTCGCCACGTTCCTCATCTAAGTCCCAAACTGACTGAGACCAGAGTCAAGCCTCAAAGTGGCCTGCAGGTCATTCCATGCGCTAGGGTCACAATAACTAAAGGCAATCTTCCTGGACTCTGTGGAGACCCGAGAAACCTCTAGAACCAGCAAGTCTCGAGAGCGAGTGTGTCTGGATTTCCAATCAAGTAGTGAGGTAGTATAGGAGTTTCTGGAGAACTGCTTTCTATACAAATAGCAGCTAGGATGGGCAGTATCCAGATGTTCATACCGTCCCTCTCTCAGCCCAGGATTTACAGTATTCCCGGCATAGAACACAAGGGGGAGCTAAACAGATCGTCCCCCCCAAAGAAAATCTAAAGGAAGTTTGTTCTGAAGTGTGTCCTATATCTGAGAGAAGATCAGGAAACTTTTTTTTTTACCTCTTATTTGGAGACACTAAACAGTCTCAGCCGAGGGAGGGGGTTCTACTATGCTATATGGAATTGTTTTAAGAAAGTCATACCAAGGATCGATTCGCCATTTGATTTAGAATTTTAACACCCATTGAAGCATCAAATATTTTAAAAAAATCTAAATAATGTATTTGGCCTTACTGCCATTAATCCATACAAGCTCATTGAATAACAGATTCCCTACATGGAATAGAACATTTGTTTTAGTTTTTACATGTATTTAACCCCTTATTTTTGGCACTAAACATTCTCCATATATAATTCCATTCATTTTTTCAACTGGTACCGGGGGACCTTCAGACGAGTCTTGAGGCCCTTGGGCGTCCTAGAGCAAAACAACCGACATGCATGCGTTCGTGAGAGTTTCACCACAAAGGGATCATATTAGTGTGCAGCCCAAACTGTTCGGATGCTACAGACGATTTTGTGAGAAGACCGATTTTTGGGATGTCTCATGGTCTGACAAACACCGCTCTAGCTCTGTCACCTTCCATTGCAGACGCGGTAGTGAGACATAGGTGGATGCGGTGGATTGAGACGCATCCAATTAAAAAAATAACAGATCTCTAGTTTAAAAAATGATGGATTTGTATGGTGGTGTTAGATCTTTCGCACAAAACATTCAAATCGCAAAAAACTGACCCATTACCGCAGAACAAGAAGAGGGCTTGCAATTTCAATCAATCACTGCATAATATGGTTCAATCAAGCCACACGTCAACAAACTTTTGTTTACTGGATAAACAGGAATCTCACCTTGAGGTGGGGGAACATGTTCGCGTGGTCTCCAATGAAGAAGGTGTGTGGCATGTAGGCTAGTTTCTCAGAGTACTGCTCTGCCACCTCGATGGGGGACGTCTCCTTGTCTGACACGATGTAGTCCATGAAGGGAGCTCCGCTGGTTCCCGGGTAGCCCAACCACATACACTGAGCAGGAGAGATAAGTCGGCAGTGTGAACTTTATTTGGACATTAAATTACACCCGGCAGTGGTTTAGGTGAGGGAGCACACACACTATTTATGACGTCATAATTTCTCAAAGTTTGTACCGACAGATGTAGCCTATTGAATATCACTGTAGAATAGGCCTATGACCAAACATATCGTCTCAAGAACATTTTATATTTTTAATACCCTCAAAAACACCAAGTTAGGCATACCTAATTTCCAAATATGCCATCACAGTCAATCGTGGATGATAATTCTTCACATTTTAACTGCATGCCTGCCAATCATTTGATCTCAACCACGTTCATGGGAATATGCAGTTAAATCTTTTTGAATTACTGTTGTTTCGTGAGCAAATTAAAGCAGATGGTGTTAAACTATTAGACTTTCTTGTAAGCATATTTTTGTTTCAAGGCACACGGTGTACAAAACATTAGCAAAAAGGGTAAACGTTACAAAACTTACTCTCCACTCTGTTAAAGATTCTCGTTTTGGAAACAGAGAAATATAGAGAAAATCAAATAAATAAATCTAACGGGAAATTTGCAGAATGTAGGGGGGGGGGGGTGAATAGTTAGGTCAAAAATCATATTTTCCCACTGGGCTTCCTCATTACCATATTTGGTGGTGAGTGGAAATGCCAAGCAGACGCTTCAGATTGAAACATCCAGCGAAACATCTAATTCACTGTTCTGTCAGTGGCGCACGCTATCGAGTTTTGGCTGCATGAGGATTATATATTTTTTGGACTATTCAGCTTCGGATAAGAAATGACAGGTGTTTATGGTGTAACATTATAGGCCTAATATGCTACAGTGACTTTATTTCGGTTCTGTTAGGCTATGAAAGATACAAATGAATCATTATGCGATCTTGCGAGACATTGATTCAGCTTTGATCTAACTTTAGGCCTACTAAACAAGCACCGTTTGTGAGAAGTGACAATCTTCTATTTCTAATAATAATCATCATAAAGCAGAGCCCGACTGATATATTATCGGCGGCTGATATTGGCATTTTACCTAAGGATAATTCCACCGATAACAGATAAATTAAAAAATTGTCACATTGTAAGAATTCAACATTTGAAGCGTGTTTTTGACAATTGGGCATTTGGATGGTAATTTATGAGAACCGTGTGGAAAAATGTCACTTTTCCATTTCCTCACTGTAAAATATAAAATAAAATAGGCAGTGCCTTCGGAAAGTTTTTTTTTTGTTTGTCCCCCCTCAATCTACACACAATACCCCATAATGACAAAGCAAAAACAGGTTCAGAATGTGTTGCTAATTTATTAAAATAAGAAACTGAAATATTACAGTTACATAAGTATTCAGACCCTTTACTTAGTACTTTGAAGCACCTTTGGCAGCGATTACAGCATCAAGTCTTGGGTATGACGCTACAAGCTTGGCACACTTGCATTTGGAGAGTTTCTCCCATTCTTCTCTGCAGATCCTCTCAAGCTCTGTCAGGTTGGATGGGGAGCGTTGCTGCATAGCTATTTTCAGCTCTCTCCAGAGATGTTCGATTGGTTTCAAGTCCGCTCTCTGGCTGGGCCACTCAAGGACATTCAGAGACTTGTTCCGAATCCACTCCTGCATTGTATTGGCTGTGTGCTTAGGGTTGTTGTACTGTTGGAAGGTGAACCTTCACCCCAGTCTGAGGTCCTGAGCGCTCTGGAGCAAGTTTATCAAGGATCTCTGTACTTTGCTCCGTTCATCTTGATCCTGACTAGTCTCCCAGTCCCTGCTGCTGAAAAACATCCCAACAGCATGATGCTGCCACCACCATGCTTCACCGTAGGGACGGTGCCAGGTTTCCTCCAGACGTGACGCTTGGCATCCAGGCCAAAGAGTTCAATCTTGGCTTCGTCAGACCAGTGAACCTTGTTTCTCATGGTCAGAGTAATTTAGGTGCCTTTTGGCAAACTCCAAGCGGGCTGTCATGTGCCTTTTACAGGAGTGGCTTCCGTCTGGCCACTACCATAAAGGCCTGATTGGTGGAGTGCTGCAGAGATGGTTGTCCTTCTGGAAGGTTCTCCCATCTCCACAGAGGAACTCTGGAGCTCTGTCAGAGTGACCATCGGGTTCTTGGTCACCTCCCTGACCAAGGCCCTTCTCCCCAGATTACTCAGTTTGGCCACAATCCTGTCTCGGAGTTCTACGGACAATACCTTCGACCCCTTGGGTTGGTTCTTGCTCTGACATGCACTGTCAACTGTAGGACCTTATATAGACAGGTGTGTGCCTTTACAAATCATGTCCAATCAATTGAATTTACCACAGGTGGACTCCAATCAAGTTGTAGAAAGATCAAGGATGATCAATGGAAATAGGATACACCGGAACTCAATTTCAAGTCTCATAGCAAAGGGAGTGAATACTTGTTTTTAAATACACGTGCAAAAATTTCTGAAAAACTGTTTCCACTGTCATTATGGGGTATTGTGTGTGTATATTGCAAAAAATTTAATAAAAAAAAATGAGTCTAACGTAATAAAATGTGGAAAGAGTCAAGGGGTATACTTTCCCTAAGGCACTGTATCGTATCGGTAAATTGCCCCCCCCCAAAAAAATCGGAATCTGTATCAGACCCAAAAAATCCATATCGGTTGGGCTATAATAAGTGATAAGGAGGAATATTAGGCGTAGGTAAATCCTGACTAGGGTTATTTGTAGCGATTTGAGCGCCCTTCGAATCGTGGTGCTGAAAGGACAACACCGTAACCAAGTGGTCACATATCGTTCTGGGTTCCAACGCAGGGGGGGGGGGGGGGGGGTCCGTGGTGTTTTATGAACATCAATGCAGACACGCAGTGAATTTGGATCCTATATCGCGTTGGTGGGATGACAAGATTCATGCAGTGGATCAGTTCGTCTGCATACGCAATAGAAGTGTTGCGTTTTTGTAAGCTAAGCACTCGGACAGCAGGGAGCGTTAAAGTGTGTCGTACATGAGCCCCAAGTGAAACTGTTTTGAGGACAACCGTTTTAGTAGAGTTCTGTCTGTGGCTGTTCTTGTCAGGTCAGATTTGACCCGCTCAAAGTGGTCAAGCCTCCGACCGACGCGCCTCTGCACACACGCCTAAAATTTAAAAAAATCACTCGCCACCGCCAGACAGACAGACAGAATAAACCACCATTTCCCTACCTATAGGCTGCTATAGCCTACATATTTATTGAATTTGTCATTCTATAATTGTCATGGAATTTGTGGTCATTTAATATAATTTTTCTGAAATATTTTTTACCAGCGTCATGTATGCTCAAAATTTTAAAAAGGTGAGGGAGCGCCTCTCCAGCAGCACCACACCCGTGCCCCTGTACCCCAGCCATTAAAGAGGGGACACAGAAGTTTCACTTAGCACTGACTATGACAAACCAGTTATTCTTGACAAACCAGTGGCCAGTCACTATCAGTCCTGTCTCTCTGGATACAAACCTTCGGATGCCAAACGTCAATTTTCTCAGGGAGGTAAAATTTATAGAAACTAACATGGCCAAATAAAGCCTAATTTATCTCACCTGGATGGGAGCGGGGCGCAGGGCAAACAGCTCGTTGCGGGCTCCTTTGGTGTAGCCGTTCATATTGACCAGGATGTGGAGTCCATCCTGATGGATCCTGTCTGCTGCCTTACCGTTACACGGGAGCTGACAGAGGAGAGAGACAGGAGGAGTGGAGATGGAGGGAGAGGAAGTACTCTTAAGTGCTGAATGTGGCTCTACAGTACAGAGAGAGAGAAAGGGAAACTACTACTAAAAGTACTTACATGGAGTTGTCTATCTGCGTTAACTCACCTGTGACAGGTCAGTGAAGTGATGGGCCTCGGCCACCACCTTTACCCTGAAGTTGGTGTTGTCATCTGGGCTCAGGGCATAGCAGAACACCTGGGGAGAGGAACCACCAGACATGTTACCACCAACTGTTAGAACAACCACCAGACATGTTACAACCAACTGTTAGAACAACCACCAGACATGTTACAACCAACTGTTAGAACAACCACCAGACATGTTACAACCAACTGTTAGAACAACCACCAGACATGTTACCACCAACTGTTAGAACAACCACCAGACATGTTACAACCAACTGTTAGAACAACCACCAGACATGTTACAACCAACTGTTAGAACAACCACCAGACATGTTACAACCAACTGTTAGAACAACCACCAGACATGTTACAACCAACTGTTAGAACAACCACCAGACATGTTACAACCAACTGTTAGAACAACCACCAGACATGTTACCACCAACTGTTAGAACAACCACCAGACATGTTACAACCAACTGTTAGAACAACCACCAGACATGTTACAACCAACTGTTAGAACAACCACCAGACATGTTACCACCAACTGTTAGAACAACCACCAGACATGTTACAACCAACTGTTAGAACAACCACCAGACATGTTACAACCAACTGTTAGAACAACCACCACACATGTTACAACCAACTGTTAGAACAACCACCAGACATGTTACAACCAACTGTTAGAACAACCACCAGACATGTTACAACCAACTGTTAGAACAACCACCAGACATGTTACCACCAACTGTTAGAACAACCACCAGACATGTTACAACCAACTGTTAGAACAACCACCAGACATGTTACAACCAACTGTTAGAACAACCACCAGACATGTTACAACCAACTGTTAGAACAACCACCAGACATGTTACAACCAACTGTTAGAACAACCACCAGACATGTTACAACCAACTGTTAGAACAACCACCAGACATGTTACCACCAACTGTTAGAACAACCACCAGACATGTTACAACCAACTGTTAGAACAACCACCAGACATGTTACAACCAACTGTTAGAACAACCACCAGACATGTTACCACCAACTGTTAGAACAACCACCAGACATGTTACAACCAACTGTTAGAACAACCACCAGACATGTTACAACCAACTGTTAGAACAACCACCAGACATGTTACAACCAACTGTTAGAACAACCACCAGACATGTTACCACCAACTGTTAGAACAACCACCAGACATGTTACAACCAACTGTTAGAACAACCACCAGACATGTTACAACCAACTGTTAGAACAGCTGCACGGCCAGTATGGCTTTTTGATTTGATTTTTTTTTAAACAAAATGTAAATATACTGTTTGGTCACTATAACACCTCAATTTAATTTATCCATTATTTATTTAGTTAAGTCACATTGAGAATAACATTTGTTCAAATGCCAATCAAATCCAGGTATGCAAACACATCAGTTCATTCTAAATCATTGGTTGTTGCCAGTCTGTCTGATATCATCTGTAGTGGTAATGAGTCACAACAGAAGGAAACCCTCACCTCAAACTGCTCAGAGTTGTGCATGCCGGGGATGGACTGCATGAGGTGGGAGGTGGGGTGGTTCCCGAAGTCAGAGCTGACATATCCCACCCTCAGACGACCCGCACTGGCCTTCAGGTCCTTGGGGTACTCAAAGGCCGGCTTGTGGAGCGCATTGATCTGTGGTGGTACCGGGGGGGGGGGGGGGGGGACGGGGACGGGGACGGGGACGGGGACATTAGACTATATCACAGCTTATAAACTAGGCTGTGTTCAAAATGTCACCCTATTCCCTATATAGTGCACTACTTTTATCTAAAAGTAGTGCTCTATGTAATGAAAAGGGTGCCATGTGAGACACAGCCCAAGGCTCTCATCCAAAATCTACACTAGCATCCTACTTAGAATGATCACTAGTATGGACATTGGAACATCATAGCCTGTCAGATAATGACTATAAACCTAGCTCCTTTCAGGTGGTCCAACTAGACAAGGCAGATTAAAACCAGATCCCTCGTCCATAACAGTTACAACTAGCCTGAACCTGTCCTAACTAACCACCCAAACCCATAGACTTAACTAACCCATCTATGAGCCAACCAACCTCTTTACCCTGCAAGCAACCCAACCACCTGCCATCTAAGGCTGCTTTTTACAGATTATTTTTAACTAAATAAAAGACTACGGGCCTAATAAGCTTCCTTAAAATGTACCAGACGAGTAACTTCAAGCCATCCCACCTTACCGTTTACCCTTCACCATGCAAGCATCCCAGCCCAACCTTCACCTGAATAAAAGGTCAATACTGTACTTGCTTTGATGAGGGCCTGTACCTTGTCCAGACAGAGGTTGCCGTGCCTCTCAGCGATGGCCTTGCGGAAGCCGTGAGAGAGCGGGTATAACATGCTGTGGTGGGGGTGCACCGAGGGCAGACGGTTCTTATCCAACTGGTCAGCCACGATGCTCACCAGCTTCTTCATACGCTCATCATAGTCCGTCCAGTCACACACAATCTGGGGAGAGAGGCGAGAAGAGACAGTTGTGAGTGTGTTTGTGGAAGAGAAGTTTGCGAGGCAGTCTGAAGTGTAATCACAGAAATGTAATCCAAGCGCAGTAACTCGTCGGCCTTACTTGTGTTCTCTCTCTCGCAATGTCTCACATCAATACATGATTTATACTCCAGTTACAGCGGAGTCTCAAATCAGGATTTGGCCTCAAGTTTATCTGCAGTAACTTGACACGGGAGACTAGTGTGTGTGTTCAGCAGTGTGTGTGTGTGTGTGTGTGTGTTCAGCAGTGTGTGTGTACCTGCAGGCAGTGTGCCAGGTTGCAGTAGGCATCAGGGAAGTCAGGCTTCAGTTTCAGGGCTGTACGGTAAGAAGCAATGGCTTCTGGGATGTTACCAGAGTCCTGAGGGGAGGGGACACAATAATAGAATTATATTAATAGAATCATAAAGACAACTTCCTTTATAAATACATGCATTTTAATATTTTCATGAATTAAATAAATTGCAGACCATAGGTGAATTTGGCCCTGCGGAATATCAGTGACAGAAGAGGAGTAATGCCAATCGACTTCACTGCACGTCTGATCTAGGATTCAGGGTTATGACAGACAAGGCAGATGAAAGTTACCTTGTGTATGGAGGCCAGGTTAGAGTGAGCATCAGCAAAGGCAGGGTTGATCTGGATGGCTCTGGTGTAGCACTGTAACGCTCCCTGGACATCCTGCATCTCCTTCAGAGTGTTGCCCATGTTCGAGTAGGCATCAGCAAAAGTAGGGCTGATTCTACAGACACACACAAACAATTCAGTAGGATGCAAATCTATCAACTAGATTTAGTTCCTTGAAAACACCATCCCTAAAAGTGTGTCTGGATTGTCAAACCACAACTGATTCAGAGAGAGAGAGAGGGCGAGAGAGAGAGAGAGGGCGAGAGAGAGAGAGAGGGCGAGAGAGAGAGAGAGGGCGAGAGAGAGAGAGAGGGCGAGAGAGAGAGAGGGCGAGGGCGAGAGAGGGCGAGGGCGAGAGAGAGAGAGGGCGAGAGAGAGAGAGGGCGAGAGAGAGAGAGGGCGAGAGAGAGAGAGGGCGAGAGAGAGAGAGGGCGAGAGAGAGAGAGGGCGAGAGAGAGCGAGAGAGAGAGCGAGAGGGCTGTCTGCTAACCTGATGGCCTCCTTGTAGTGCATGAGGGCCTCCTGGAGTTTCCCCTGCTGCTGCAGAACACTGGCCAGGTTAGAGTGGGCCGCTGCAAACTCTGGAAACACCTGAAGACAACATAAAAAACACACAGGTTAGAATACATATTACAACAGGACACTGGCCAGGTCAGAGTGGGCCACGGAAAACACCAACCACACAGGTTATAGGGTGTCCAATCACAAACGCATCATTTGACCAATATGTAAAAAAGTATGTCAACTGTGTAGCTAATCCTCTATGAAAACTAATGGTCCAAACATCATGTCTCTATCACAATCTGTTGAATAGCGATTGGAGTTTTCACCCTTGTAGCATCAAGGCCAGAATCAGGGTGACTAAATCAAGGCCAGAATCAGGGTGACTAAATCAAGGCCAGAATCAGGGTGACTAAATCAAGGCCAGAATCAGGGTGACTAAATCAAGGCCAGAATCAGGGTGACTAAATCAAGGCCAGAATCAGGGTGACTAAATCAAGGCCAGAGGAAAAAGTGGTAAGAAAATCATAAAATAAATCTGGGAAATTGCATGGCATCAGCTAGGCAGAATGAAGGCTACCCGACAGCTCACCGTTGAACTAGTCTTCTGTCTTCTCCAATCCAAAGGACACAACAAATAGAGGCAAGATGATGTTGAGACGTATTTCCATATTTTAGTATACGCTTTTCATATTAATGCGAAATTCCTGTTCTTCTTCGAATTCTTCTCACAAAAACAAGCCCATGATGTGAAATGTCAATGGAGCACATACCAAGCTTTTTATTTTCAAAGCCTTTTACATTTAATTCAGCTCGTGTCATGCTGAATTTAGCTTTTTGCGACCTGCGGAAACAACTTTGAAGACGACCACAAAATGTAAAAATCCTCAAAAGTTGCGGTGAGAAACCTGCACTGCTCTGTCAGAGCTCAGAGCTTATTATCAGATGTGACATTTTGGATATAAAGTTAATGATAGGTTGGAGAAAGACCCCACTGAACGATTCAGAACATGAATAATCACATTTGTCTTGGTAAAATTTATTTTATAACATAAGTGAAACGTCATCACCAAAGCATGTTTTCACCTACTCTGGGCAGTGAGAGTGGACACCCTACAGGTTAGAATACATATTACAACAGGACACTGGCCAGGTTAGTGGACCACTGCAAACGCCTACAAAAAAACTGACGTGATTAAGATAGTCGGGGGGAAAAAACAGCCTAAAAAACTGACGTGATTAAGATAGTCGGGGGGAAAAAACAGCCTTCCTTAAACCCATCATGCCAAGTAAGAGAAGGGGAGGAAGTGATACTTTTCAATCCTACTTTCAACGCTTTCTATGAGCATTCTGCCATAGTTGTCCTTCTTGGTGTGGTTATCCATCTCACCTCTAGGGCTTTCCTGTAGAGCTGGACGGCGTCCTCGATGTTACCCTGCTCCCTCTTGATGTTGGCCAGGTTGTTGAGAGAGTCGGCGTGGGTGGGACACAGACGCAGGGCCGTGTTGTAACACTCCTCAGCCTCGGATACCTGGGAAACAGACACACGTTCACAGATACAGACAGACACACGCTCACGTTTTCGTACAGACAGACAGACGCCAAGCCCCAGAGAGGGCCAACCGAAAGGGAGACCGCAACAGAGACAACAGCTACACAAACACTGCTAACGGACAGCTGGAACCCTGTTTGTAGCTGAACAGGGGACACTTACGCATCCCAAAATAATCTTTGTCTGGAGTAGTGTTGAAAGGGGTGGCCTCACAAGCATGAAACAGAATCTAGAAGACCAGTGTGTCATGCACATCCATCTAACCCCACCCAGTCTGAGCCCCTCTCTGTATATGTGGAGAAGACCCCCCCCTTCATCTCCTTAATTGGCACTACAGGCATGGCATGCACGGGGCACAGACAAACAACTGCTGCAGCCTGCTGGGACCGCCATGCCTCTCACACTGGCAGTAGGGATGCAGAATAATGGAGCAGTCTCACTGCTGGGACACACACACCGTGTTCTTCCTTACATTGCCCTTCTCCTTGAGGGCGTTGGCCAGGTTACAGTAGGCGTCGGGGAAGTGGGGCTGCAGCTCGATGGCGCGGCGGTACGTGTCGATGGCCAGGTCGATAAGGCCCTGCTCGTAGTAGACGCACGCCAGGTTGCCGTGGACGACGGCGTGGTTTGGGCTCAGGCTGAGGGCGCGCAGGTAGCCAGCTACTGCTCTGAATGGTTGGAAGAAGAAAGAAGGGTGGTTAAACTAGTAATAATAATAATAATAATAAGTACTAAAGGCTGAGGATTGAGGTAGCCAGCCACCGCTCTGCATGGATACAGAGAGTAAAGAGTGGTACTAGCGCTACTGTAGGAGAGAGTAAAGAGTGGTACTCAGTCGTCCTGGTCCCTTTGCAGAAAAACAGCCCCAAAGCATGATGTTTCCACCCCCATGCTTCACAGTAGGTATGGTGTTCTTTGGATGCAACTCAGCATTCTTTGTCCTCCAAACACGACGAGTTGAGTTTTTACCAAAAAGTTCTATTTTGGTTTCATCTGACATTCTCCCAATCCTCTTCTGGATCATCCAAATGCACTCTAGCAAACTTCAGACGGGCCTGGACATGTACTGGCTTAAGCAGGGGGACACGTCTGGCACTGCAGTATTTGAGTCCCTGGCGGCATAGTGTGTTACTGATGGTAGGCTTTGTTACTTTGGTCCCAGCTCTCTGCAGGTCATTCACTAGGTCCCCCCGTGTGGTTCTGGGATTTTTGCTCACCGTTCTTGTGATCATTTTGACCCCACGGGGTGAGATCTTGCGTGGAGCCCCAGATCGAGGGAGATTATCAGTGGTCTTGTATGTCTTCCATTTCCTAATAATTGCTCCCACAGTTGATTTCTTCAAACCAAGCTGCTTACCTATTGCAGATTCAGTCTTCCCAGCCTGGTGCAGGTCTACAATTTTGTTTCTGGTGTCCTTTGACAGCTCTTTGGTCTTGGCCATAGTGGAGTTTGGAGTGTGACTGTTTGAGGTTGTGGACAGGTGTCTTTTATACTGATAACAAGTTCAAACAGGTGCCATTAATACAGGTAACGAGTGGAGGACAGAGGAGCCTCTTAAAGAATAAGTTACAGGTCTGTGAGAGCCAGAAATCTTGCTTGTTTGTAGGTGACCAAATACTTATTTTCCACCATAATTTGCAAATAAATTCATAAAAAATCCTACAATGTGATTTCTGGATTTTTCTCTCTCAATTTGTCTGTCATAGTTGACGTGTACCTATGATGAAAATGACAGGCCTCTCTCATCTTTTTAAGTGGGAGAACTTGCACAATTGGTGGCTGACTAAATACTTTTTTCCCCCACTAACTGACAACTTTAGAACATCAGATCGGCAGTTACTTCAATTCCGCTTCAACTGAGACTCATCTGCCCTGGGCTCCATGTAATTCCAATCCAATTTTTGGCCTACCCAATAAGAAACGCTGACGTTAGAGGCAAGAGGGGGGATACTGGCGAGATTAAGGCGACGGGAGAACCAGCCACCTCTTCCCTCAATTCTACTAGTCACTTGATAAGATGGATGACCTCCGGTCGCAGATTTGCTACCAACGGGACTCTTGAAACTGCAATATTCTCTGCTCTTTTGAAACATGGCTCTCGGACAAGATACACACACACACACACACACACCCCCCCCCTCATCAACAACTGGTGTGCTGACTCGAGCACGGTGGAAGCGTTGACCCATTGTTCACCAGTCTTGGAATACATGGCCAAATGCCGACCCTTTTACCTCCCGGGGGAGTTTTCAGTTGTCATCGTGACGGTTGTATACATTCCACCTCAGGACAGGAAAAATAACAGGCAGGCACTTAAAACTGTACGAGGCTATAACCAAGCAGGAAAACGTACATCCAGAGGCTGCTATTCTGGTTGCCGGCCATTTTAATTTTGCGTTATTAAGACACGTGATAACCAACTTCCATCAACATGTCTTCCTCGGCACTAGGGGCCATAAAGTCCTAGACCATTGGTATTCTACCCACAAGCAAGCATACGAGGCCCTCCCTCGTCCGCCATTCGGCAAATCAGATCAAGACTCCATACTCCTGCTTCCTGTTTACAAGCAGAAGCTCAAAAACAGGAATTACCTGTGACTCGGTCCGTTGAGAAATGGACTCCAGAATCAGATGCTACAGGACTGCTTTGCTAGTGCTGATTGGAATATGTTTCGGGACTCCAACGATAACGTCAACGAGCTGAAACACCTCAGTCACCGGTTTCATTAGGAAATGCATGGGCGACGTTGTCCCCACAGTTAAGGTTCGCTGCTTCCTCAAATCAATCAAAAAGCCCTGAATTAACACTGAGGTTGGCGCTAAACTAAAGGATGCGGCTACAGGGCTATTCGCAGACCAGCATGAGGCTACGGCTGAGAACAAGAAGTCCCGCTGTGACCTCCAGTCATCAAACGAGCAAAAGGACAATCTAGGAACATGGTGGAATCATATTACACAGGCACCGATTCCCCCATGTGACAAGGGCTACAGTCCATTACAGATTACAAAGGAAGACCCAGCCCATGACCTGCCCAACGACGCGCCTCTACCAGACAAACTCAATGCATCTTATGCACGCTTTGACAATAACATTGTGCCGGGTGTTGAGGGCCGCCACCGACCCAGAAGATTGGGTGATCTCGCTCTTTGAGGCAGACGTGAGTGAAGTCTAAATCAGGTCAATACCCGCAAGGCCCGATGGTATTCCAGGGCGCGTTCTCAGAGCATGCGCAGAACTGGCAGGTATATTCACTGTAATTTTCAACCTCTCCTTGTTCCAGTCTGTAATCCCCAAATGTTTTAAGATCACCACCATCATCATTCCTGTTCCCAAGAACTCCAAGGCTTCTTGCCACAATAACCACCGCCCTGTAGCACTCACATCTGTAATCATGAGGTGCTTTGAGAGCCTGGTTATGGCACACGTCAACTCCATCATCCCAGACCCACTCCAATTTGCATACCGCCCTAACAGATGCAGAGATGACGCAATCTCAATTGCACTCAACACTGCCCTCACCCACCTAGATAAGAGGAATACCTGTGTAAGAATGCTGTTCATGGTGTGTGCTTAGTCCCCTCCTGTACTCACTCTTCACCCATGACTGCGTGGCCACGCACGACTCAAACATCAAGTTCGCTGAGGACACGACAGTGGAAGGGCCTGATCACCAGCGACAATGAGACAGCCTACAGGGAGGAGGTCAGTGACCTGGCAGTGTGGGGCCGGAACAACAACCTCTCCCTCAACGTCAGTAAGACAACGTAGCTGATCGTGGACTAAAGGAAACGGGGGGGGGGCGAGCACACCCCAATCCACATTGACGGGGCTGCAGTGGAGCAGGTCGAGAGCTTCAAGTTACCGACAAGATACTGAACTACTCATACAAACCAGCACCAAGGCTCGACAAACGATCTACTCACAGCAGAAACATCGGGTTCGCTTACTACTATTGTGGCTACTTTCAAATAGATTATTCTGTGTGTGTTTGACTTTCTTCAAATGTAATTACAAAGTGTCAGAGAATCATACCTAGGCTACGTCCCAAATGGCACCCTATATAGTGCACAACTTCTGACCGGAGCACTATGGGTCCTGGTCAAAAGTAGTGCACTACATAGGGAATAAGGGTGCCATTTGGAAGCCAGACCCTATTATTAGCCTAAGACTCACCAGGTGAAATTAGGATTATGAATGACTGAACGAGGGAGTGTCTTCAGGTTTAACTGGTTATACCATGGGAACAGTCACTGACCTGTCAAAGATGCGAGCCTCTTTCAGAACATTGCCCAAGTTGATGTAGGCATCCAGGAAGTTGGGATCCAGAGTCACAGCCTGACAAATACCCATAAATCCATACATCAAAACAATGGACACGACATACTGTAGTAGAAGTGTGTTAAACATTTCCTCCAAACACCAGTTGTAAATGGGGAATATATAAGATGAATAAAGTTCATATTCAGTTAAGAGTAATTAACACAATGCTAATCATATATTTATACATGTTCCCATTATGTAATTCACATGATTTCAAGTGTTCTATTTGTGACATTTATGTCACAGGTTGGTCACTAGATGAGATTCTGGATGTTACTCATATCTGTTGATAGGGATTGACGCCAGACTACATGTCCAAGGACACTGATTGTTGTTGTATTCTGTGGAACACTGATTCTGTAGCTAGCAGCTGACAATGTTGTTTTGGCTTAATGGTTCTGTGTAATTAGGATAAGGGCCTTCTCGGCGAAGGCCAAGTTAGACATTTTCTCTGCTCCTGTTGCAACTTGTATTAAACCAGATTGATTTATGATTGACTATATCCACGACTAGTCTTCTAATTTGTTACTAAACTAACTTAAAAAATCCGAACTAACTAAAAATCCCCTTTATACCAGTGAACAGAGAAAGAACAGTACACAGTACACTACTAGAACTGTACATAGAAATGAATAGTATTGTATGTGAATTATCAAACGTTTCAGCCCAGACATGAACCCTTAGTCCCACTATACTATCCTGGTTTGTCATTCGTTTTTACATCGGCTGTGCAGAAAAGTCTTACCTTCTCAAAGTGGTGTATGGCCAACCATATCTCCCCCTGGGCGTTGAACACACAACCCAGGTTGCTCCAAGCCACTGCAAAGTTGGGCTGAGTCTCAATAGCCTTCAGGTAACACGCCTTCAAATGGGTTAACAATCAAAACCAGAGGAAGAAGGGGAGCAGTGGTAGAGGAGGTAGGAGGAAAGGTTGTAAAATAAAATAAAGATATGAAGAGAATAAAACAGGAAGAAAAACAAAAAGGGGTAGAGGAAACAGAATTAGTGACCGTTCTCAACTAAAGCAAAAAGTGAGTGTGCAGCATGGGCTCGCCTGCGCTGAAATCTGCAGCGCTAAGCTTCCTTGCTTATTCCTACGCTGCGCAGATCCAACCAGCACCCACACGCAGACCGACATTCTGCAGTTATCATGGCCTCTTTCTCACAATACGAGGAACAGAAACGTTGACTAGCCTTTTCTGCTTTATTATGTCATGTATAGCCGATAATAAGCTGTTGATGTGTGTGATGGTAAAATACCCAAATGATATTCAAATTCTTAAAAACAACCAGTAACTTCTATGTTGGTTGCAGTCTATTTGATAGCTGACTGTATTAACTAGCGGTATCCCTCACAACCTTGAATGGCGGGTGCTGCGTGCAGGTGGAGGTCCCTGTAATGCATGCGCACAAAAAGCTACGTGGGCGGGCGTGTCCTAGGTGTGCGTTGGGCTACAACCAGTTACCACGCACACCGCTACTGCCGCATTTGCCGACCCTGCTGCTGCTTAGCAACAAGAAGTCGTTGTTTGCCGCCGCTGCGCTCGCTGACCCCCGGGCCGCGTCGCGGACCGGCTGCAGACCCAGAGCCCCGGGAGACGCCCTGCTTACCCAGACTGCCACACTCTCTGTACCCACAATGCCTTTCAAGACCAATGAGTGGCAGGGGACGGGGTTAGAGGACATGGAGACCGCAGCCAAGCGGCTGGTTAGATAAAGGGGGAATATAGAGATGGGGAGTTTTGGAAGTTAAGGGGCATCAAGACAGCCAAGTGTCTGATGCCCTAAGAGGAGAGTTGATCTACCACCAGAGCCCAGGGGCTGTTCTGCAGGGCAATGGGGAAATAGAGGAGTTGTTTTAGAGAGCCAAATGGTGTCCTGTTGGGAGGCTGTGTGTACACTGGGTGCCAGGCTGAGAGGGTGTTGGGGGGAGAGGGGGTCTGTACCCAGCAAGCCGGGGGGGTGGAGGGGAATCTTTGTGCCTGACGCCTTTTTGGCTTTGGTTGCCTTGTTCGCTGCGCAGCCCCTGCGTTACTGCACACTCACAGCGCATTGTCTGCATCATCGGCAGAACGCTGCAACTCCAAAACCAAGAAGGAAAAAAACTAAATCAACAGGACAACAATCAACAAGTAAGAGTTAGAGGGTTCATACTTTTTCTGTACTATATTTTTCCCACTAATTGCTCCCATGTTTGCCATGTTTTTATTTTATTTACTGATATACGCTTTGGCCGTTATGGTAATTGAAGATATTTAAAGGAATGCTTACTGTACTTTTTTTTATTTTATTTTTTTAAACTTTTGTGTTGTTTCTCTGCGCTTCAGAGGAAGCCACAAGACAGAAGAGCTTCTTGCTCAGGCATAACGTAGTAGTTCATGGTTTTTCTTTTGCTGGCAGTTACAAACCCGTTACCATATTGTTTGGACTTTGTCAGAGGGGCGGGCGGCAGCCTCAGCAGCAGGCGGTTGAGGACTGATGCTGCCCTAGTGATCCGTGTTTCAGCCAGGGCACCTAGGGTACGGTAGCAGGAGTAACATCATCACCCACCTGAAACAACCTTCTAAATAACATCATCAGTCGTGGAAAAAAAACCAAGAGACAAAATAAAAACAACAGCGTTAGTAAAAGTTCGCAAACAATACACAATTTTTTTTTTATTCTCATATGGAAATTAATTAAAATGTCCTTTAAAAAAAAAAAAAAAAAAGCACAAGTAAAAGACAACCTGCTCTATTTACACTCACGCAATGTTTATTGTATTTTCCGAGAAATATAATGGATGCTCCGGGAGGGCAGGAGGGAAGAAAGGCTTTGATAATGTGTTTTATCAATCACTAATATTATAGTATGGCCAAGCTAGGAGAAAGGAGGGAGGATAACTAGCTTGATCTTCATCAAATGAACTGATCACATTTCTTTGGGAATATTATGTCATAGCATACGCTCTCCTTCAACCTCTTCTTCAAAAAGGTTCTTTTTTAATGCTTTTTCTTTGTCCGGTTGTTCCTGAATCCTGGCCAATGGGGAGTGAGAAGAAAAGCCTTGGTGTGTAATGATTGGGTATCTAGAAGCCTCCATAGGTAGCGCTGAAATAAAGAGGTCAACGCTGGTTGCTGAGCGTGCGTTTCTCTCTAACCCAGCCAACTGAACGCGGGCGGCGGAGTGCAGATTGTGAGCTGTCTGCCTGACGCAGCATCGGACCGTACTACAGGCTCTTGTAAGGAGGGGTGTGTGTGATAGGACTGTACCACGTTTTCATACTCTTACTATTCACCCACGCTAAGACAGCAGGGAGCGTCAGATAAGATAACCAGCAGGGCCCAGTTGGCACTAGTGGCAACATTGGCTGTTTCTGATCACATGGGGGAGCAGCCCTAGGCCTGGATTTTGAGAGCACTGTGGGGTCGTGTCGAGCCTCTGATTGGGGCGTCAGGAAGGCAGCTCTTAGCGCGCACACTCCACCGGGCCTAGCGAGCGCGCGGGGGGAGGAGCCACAGTGCAGGGGGGCTGGCCTGGCGATGAGCTGGCAGCTCCCTGGAGCTCCTCCCCCTTCTAGCACCAAATAAGATGGCCTGGCACCAGGTCACCTAGCAAGATGTCAACTCCACAGCTCCAACTTTCACCCAACCCAGGGAAGGTATAGATAACGTTTCAGGGAGATGGATAGACATAAATGGGCCATATGCAGGGCTAAGAGTAGATAAAGGGAATAAAGGGGTCAGAGGGTACTCCATAAAATAGAAGACTAGCAAATCTGCATGGGTAGTGGGAAAACTGGATTGGGTGGTCCATTTGTTGTTAAATAATTGGAGTAATGTGGTTTGGTTAGAGGCCATCTTATCTTTTGCATTTTGCAAAGAGATTAACTAACTTCATCAGTTCATTTATCCTTCCAAGACCGAGCCAGCATTATCCCTCCAAAACCACCTTTGTTTTGATCATTTTATGAGTTTATAAAATATCCATATCAGAACCATGATTATTGCTACCAATTTGAAAAGCACAGCCTTTCTTCCTGTGAGGGGAGGGAGGCTGAACAGAGGTTGAGAGGTCAGAGCATTGTGGGACTAAAGAGAGAAAGCGGGGGGGGGGGGGGGGGGGGGGAGAGAGAATGGAGATGCCTCTATTCTAGCTAGGCTCAAAGGAAAAAAGTATAAAGCCGTCTCAAAAGTTCTTAAAAAAAAAAAGGAGGGTTTAATGGGTTGGGGGTCTAGACCCCCCCCCCCCCCCCCACTCAAAATAAAGCAACATTAGCCTCATAAGAGGGAGGATCATGGGGGGGAGGGTTAGGGCCAGCACAGAGCCAGGGTGTAGGGCCTGCCCAGGGCGAGTGGGGGGTAGAGAGGGGCCTTAGATGGCATCAGGGAAAGATAAAAATCACACTCCAGTGAATGAGTCTGAGTGGGGAGAAAAAAAAAAAGGGTCAACTTTGGCCATCGGGCTCAAAGGGGGCGGGGGGATATATCTGACAAACAAAACATCTTACAAAGAAATCAAAGTACAAAGCAAATTTTAAAACAAACAAAAGATAAGCAAAAACATGTGCCGTGTCAAGCCCCTGGAACATACCTTAGCCTCTTCCAAACGCCCAAGCGCTTTGAGCAAGTTCCCCAGGTCGCTGCGTACACAGTACAGATCCTGACAGGAAACAAAAGGAGACAAACAGATTAGAGCTCCAAACCAGAAATGGACTACTAGACTGACTAAACACATATTACAGTCTGAGATCTACAAGGGATCATCAAATGTCTGGGTAGGACAATACTAGAACAGATATCAGATTGGGGTAAACTTGAGGGTGTAAGATATGTTCAGAGTCAAGGTTTGGCAGAACACAAAACATTGGGTTTTGTGCTGGGCTACTGGCTTATGATGAGGTACATGATCTGGGTCCAAGGTCCACTCACAGGGTTGTACTGTAGTGCTGAGACGTAGGCCTGGACGGCTCCCTCCATGTCTCCCGCTGCCACCAGGGCTGCTGCCAGGTTGATGTACCCGTCGATGAAGTCTGGTTTCAGCCGCAGGGCGTGGCGGTAGTGCTCTATAGCCTCCTGCAACTGGCCGCGCTCCTTGTACACGTTGCCCAGGTTGGAGTAGGCCTCAGCCAGCATAGGATTCTGCTTGATGGCCAAGGTGCTGAAGTGGGCAGACCTGGAGGGACGGAGGAGTGGAGGGAGTCACGAGGCTGGTAGGATGGGTGGTAGTACTGGGCTGGAGAGATGTGGCGGTGTGGTGTCCAGTACTGGAGAGATGTGGCGGTGTGGTGTCCAGTACTGGAGAGATGTGGCGGTGTGGTGTCCAGTACTGGAGAGATGTGGCGGTGTGGTGTCCAGTACTGGTACTTTAGTGAATGGGAAATCTCATTTAGCACACTAGCTGGTGTGTCGTGTTCTGTGAGATAGTGGGGGTTCAGCTTAAGTTTCATTCAAATTTCACAAATCACTTCCTTGTGCTTATTGTACATCGTGACAGAGCAACAACCCAAAACACCCGGGAAAGACAGACAGATCAAACCTAACACCTCGAACACCTGTAAGAAGAGAAAACAGCCACCACCACCATAAATGGAGTCATTTCAGAGTGGGAAAAGAGAAGACCAGTAGAACATGTAGGGCGATTACTGACAGACCAGCCATTCGTCACTCCCCAACACCACCACAGACATGTAGTAGTAGCATGCACTGTTTGCGGCCAGTGTACTGCAGCCCCAGTTAACAGCAGCGCGAGAGTACTGCAGTCCCATCCAGTCACAGTGGGCCCAGTATTATCTCCAGATCATGTAGACTGACTGCAGTGTGAGCTGACCTCTGACCTCCAGGTCTTTCACCCTACCCCCCCACCTCACCTGTCGAGCCTGCGACACTGGAAGTGGATGGAGGAGAGCAGCAGCAGGACGCCCGTGTTGTCGGGCTCCTGCCTCCACAGCTGCATACAGTGACGCTCGGCAGCCTCAAAGTCACCCGACTGGTACTCCCGGTGCGCCAGCTCGGCCAACCCTTGGAAGGAAAGCATACGTTGTTTTGTCGGTTCTGTAGCACCAACACCCAACAACCCGAGGAGGGGGAAACAACACGTTAGAGGTGATGAAGAACATGAGGACAGAGACAAAATAATAAACGAATGAGATATAAAAAGTACTGGAGAAATCATAAATCAGACTATAATTGATAAATGCCTTTGGTTGCTAAATAATTACACTGTTGAAGTACATCAATCAATAGCTGAATAGAAATTGCTGTGTTGCGATTAACTGTCAATCAATCACAGGGTATGAGTCACGTTTTAGAGACAAAATGTGTGGCTATGGGCCAGATAGCTACTGTTATTCTCAATTTTATAGGCCAAGTCAACTGTCATTGAAATTAGCAGCAGGCATTCTTCCTTTGAAAGACTGCTAGCTAGATTGTTAGCTGCATAACAGGAGCTGAAGAAACATAGAAAGTGAATTATTATGATTTTAACTAACGTTAACGACGCTGATGACTAGCTATCTTGAAAAGAAAACTATTAACATTAACTAGTTAGAACTGTCTGACATGACATATTATGAAAAACGCAATGTTGTGCGATGAAATGAAAATGGACCAAAGTACATAGCTGGTTGAAACGTAAGGTGATTGTTTACAAATGGACGCTAGTTGGCAGACAAAAACAACCCCCATCAACATCTTGCTAAGAAGCTAGCAAAAATGTGATTTATGCCTAAAATGTCAAGGGAAAACAGACCCAACACTACAAACACAATCAATGCACACAGGATCAACAAGCTAAGAAACGTTAGATACATTAGTTAGCTAAATTGCATTGTTTCAAACCTTAGTGAAGCCATCAAGAAACTAAAACGAATGTTGTCTTGCGGGATTATGGTCAAACTAGCCAATAACATCCTTCCAGCTTCATGTCTGGCAGGTTTATATACCTAGCTGATCAATATTGTGTATCTACACAACAGATCGCTACATAGACACACCGGGCTAACAGACATGTTATAATTGAAGATGTCGCAACATTTGGATTAGTTACACGCCGGCACAAAGTAAACAATGGTTCTGCAAGATGTTAGCAGAGGCTCGTGTCATGCTAACGTTAGCTAGCTAGGAAGCTAACGGGCGCGAGCTCTACCTGTGCTGTCAGCCACATTTCCCACGGAGCTCGCCATCTCCTCGGTCTTCGAGTCTTGCACGGTGGTCGTCAGTGTTGTAGTTTGAGAATATCAAATTAAGAGAATTTTAGATGATATACGTCGATTGGTCGACGTTTCTTTAGCTATTACTAGCTAAAGCTGTTAGCCTAGCTATGCTAGCCACAGAGTCAATGCTAGCTAGTCAAGAATAATGTCACTATTTTCAACAGTTGCTAGCTCCTATGCGATTTACCGTCCTTGCAATATAACTGTTAGCAATCAACCTAGTTCTGTAAATTACGGATACGGGACTAAAATATAATTATTTCCTTCAAATTCGCAATCATGAAGTGCTGGTTCGTCTTCAACAAAGTGACTCTCGAGCCGTAAAATGGCGAATGAGCCTCAGCCAGGGATTTATTTATTTTAGCCAGAAAATAGATCCAACGAAAATAAGCAATCCACAAACTGTACAGAAAATGAGAGTATTTTATGAACATTTTGATAACGTTGATATTACATATTCATTATCTATTCAAAGAGAACAAACCCAACATTTAAAACGAGTATATGCAAACGTTTAGTAAATAATTATTTTTGCGCGGATGGATACACAATCGCAGTTAGTTTTTTTGTGATGCATATTCCCCACATGTGCACTGCGGCAAGTCGAAGGCAAAGACAGTGATAAAAAATGTCTGAAGGTTGAAAATGGAGGGTTGTGAAGAGAAACCAAAGCAATTAGCAGATGGAGAGACTGAATTGTTATGACATTGATTGAAAGACAGATAAATACATATGACAAGGGTGTTTGTTGGCTAACTAGAAGTCTGGTTAGGAGGGCGGGGCACGGCTATTCACACCTGTGGTCAACGTCTTTCTCCGTGCACCATGATGAAAGGATTGATGCATATTCATAATTTTCATATACACCCTCTTCGATAATTGTTCTGTCCATGTACAACTAACTAAATAGTACGTAATGTGCAGTGATAGTGCACACTTTGGCAAGGTGACAACCACCGACTATATGCACCTTTCATTTTTGGACCACGACCAACAGGGGGCAGTCGCCACATATCTTTGATTCATTGTACAGAAATTTCGAGAACCTAAGGTACAGGTGTCAAACTCATTGCACGGAGGGCTGAGTGTGCGGGTTTTGCTCCTCCCTTGTACTTAATTGATGAATTAATGTCACTAATAATAAGGAACTCCCCACACCTAGTTTAAGGAACACCTGGGATAGGATAAAGTAATCCTTCTACCCCTCACAGCCTACGGAGCTGTGAGGGGAACGGTACCTTCAGGCTCTGATCAGTCCCTACACCCAAACGAGGGCATTGCGTTCATCCACCTCTGGCCTGCTGGCTCACCTACCTTTGCTGAAGCACAGTTCCCGCTCAGCCCAGTCAAAACTGTTCGCTGCTCTGGCACCCCAATGGTGGAACAAGCTCCCTCACGACGCCAGGACAGCGGAGTCACTCACCACCTTCCGGAGACATTTGAAACCCCACCTCTTTAAGGAACACCTGGGATAGGATAAAGTAATCCTTCCACCCCCCCTTACCCCACCCCAAAGAAAGAAAGAAAGAAAAAAAAACATATTGTAAAGTGGTTATCCCACTGGCTATAAGGTGAATGCACCAATTTGTAAGTCGCTCTGGATAAGAGCGTCTGCTAAATGACGTAAATGTAAATGTAAATGTAGTTGTCTAGGTCTTAATTGAAAGAAAAAACCTAAAACCTGCAGACACTAGGCCATCCATGGAATGAGATTGACACCCCTGATATAAACACTCTGCAAGATTGTAATGCACAGCCTATTATTATTTTACCTTACTTGTTCATTAATATCCAATCACACAGTATAACCAGTCATTCATGCACAACCATGTCATCTTTTTTTACTTTTTAAAAACGTTTTATTCTGTATTTGTGTGGAGTCTACAATTTTTTGCAAAATGAGAGGGCCTCTCCTCTATCTCTCCTCTCTCCTCTATCCTCTCTCCTCTCTCCTCTATCTCTCTCTCTCCTCTCTCCTCTATCTCTCCTCTCTCCTCTCTCCTCTATCTCTCCTCTCTCCTCTATCTCTCCTCTCGTTCTCTCCTCTCGTTCTCTCCTCTATCTCTCGTTCTCTCCTCTATCTCTCGTTCTCTCCTCTATCTCTCCTCTCTCTCTCGTTCTCTCCTCTATCTCTCGTTCTCTCCTCTATCTCTCCTCTCTCTCTCGTTCTCTCCTCTATCTCTCCTCTCTCCTCTCGTTCTCTCCTCTCTCTTTCTCTCCTCTTGCTCTCTCCTCTATCTCTCCTCTCTCCTCTCGTTCTCTCCTCTCTCTCCACTCTCTCTTTCTTTTTATTTCTCTGTATTCAACCTGTGCCCTTTCCTGTATCTCCACTCTCCATCATCCTTGCTCTTTACCATGTAAATTAAAAACCAGGGTCCGGGAACAAACAGAACAGACCCCAAACATTTTCACCCCTTCTTCTCCTCCTCCCCCCTTTCCTCAAGCCTCTCCAGCTGATTGACATGTCTAAAGAGACCCTGAAGGACATTGAGACCTGATGTGAGAGTCATTAACTTCCCATTCTACATTCTGCCCTGCTTGAAGAGGTTGAAAAGGGGGACTCTGCACCGCTCTTGTTTCCCAGAGCCCCTCTATGGGAATAGGGCTGACACCATTGGCCATGTCTGGTTATCTCTAGTCCTCTCTGTGTGCTCAGAGCATGCATAGCCGCATCCAGTTTGTGTGTTCTTCCCCCCATTATTCATTCCATTCCCCTCCCTCCACCCCTCTCTCCCCCCCATCCCTCTCTATCCCCTCCCTCCATCCCTCTCTTTCCCCTCCCTCCATCCCTCTCTTTCCCCTCCCTCCATCCCTCTCTTCCCCCTCCCTCCCTCCATCCCTCTCTTTCCCCTCCCTCCATCCCTCTCTTCCCCCCCTCCCTCCATCCCTCTCTTTCCCCTCCCTCCACCCCTCTCTTCCCCCTCCCTCCATCACTCTATTTCCCCTCCCTCCACTCCTCTCTTTCCCCTCCCTCCATCCCTCTCTTTCCCCTCCCTCCATCCCTCTCTTCCCCCTCCCTCCCTCCATCCCTCTCTTCCCCCTCCCTCCATCCCTCTCTATCCCCTCCCTCCACCCCTCTCTTTCCCCTCCCTCCACCCCTCTCTATCCCCTCCCTCCATCCCTCTCTTCCCCCTCCCTCCATCCCTCTCTTTCCCCTCCCTCCACCCCTCTCTTTCCCCTCCCTCCATCCCTCTCTTCCCCCTCCCTCCCTCCATCCCTCTCTTTCCCCTCCCTCCATCCCTCTCTTCCCCCTCCCTCCCTCCATCCCTCTCTTTTCCCTCCCTCCATCCCTCTCTTTCCCCTCCCTCCACCCCTCTCTTTCCCCTCCCTCCACCCCTCTCTTTCCCCTCCCTCCACCCCTCTCTTTCCCCTCCCTCCATCCCTCTCTTTCCCCTCCCTCCATCCCTCTCTTTCCCCTCCCTCCATCCCTCTCTTTCCCTTCAGCTCTGCTGTGCCGGTTGGCCATCGCCTAACGCAGCTAGGGCCGGGGAAGGGGAATGATGTCATGGGTAATGAGCAGTGTCTCCAGCAATTCTATCTGACATGTTTGTTCAGGCCCATCAGGGTGGACAAACACACACACACACACACACATACACACATACACACACACGCACACACACACACACACACACACACACACACGCACACACACACACACACACACACACACACACACACACACACACACACACACACACACACACACACACACACACACACACACACACACACACACACACACAATCCTCCACATCTCCTCAACCCCAAGGTTCACTGCTGGTCAGATTCACCAAAACAAGCTCTGCTTTCATTCTTTCGCCCATCTGAATGGCTCAGTTTTCCACAGAGAATAGACACAGCAGGCCAGGCTATTTTAGGAAATGTGAGTAAAAAGAGGGTCACACACTAACTTATACCACTATCTGTGCTGAGACCCTGATAGACACCCAAATGGTACCCTATTCCCTTTATAGTGCACTACTTTTGACCAGGGCCCATTGAGCTCCGGTCAAAAGTAGTGCACTATACAGGGAATAGGGTGCCATTTGGGACGCATACAGAATCTTGTGCCCATTAGACCAGGGTTGTATTTATCAGGGCACACTGTAGCAAAACATGTTGCAACGGAAAACAAGCATTTCTTATTGGACATGTTCAGATCATCCCTCCCTGTTTATAATATAATATAAAATGCCAGTTAGCAGACGCTTTTAATCCAAAGCGATTTACAGTCAAAAGCGTCTGCTAACTGGTAGAGCATGGTGCATACATTTTTATGTATGGGTGGTCCCGGGGATCAAACCCACTACCCTGGCGTTACAAGCGCCATGCTCTACCAATTGAGCTACAGAGGACCACAGTTTCAGTCCGTTCTTCCGTTTGGTGCCTAATGAATATGACCTAGTGTCTAAGGTTTGGGGTGTTGTATTTTTTTTATTGCTAGGCCAGATTGTTCTGCTATCTTTTATGTAATTTTATTTCACCTTTATTTAACCAGGTAAGCCAGTTGAGAACAAGTTCTCATTTACAACTGCGACCTGGCCAAGATAAAGCAAAGCAGTGCGATAAAAACTACAACACAGAGTTACATATGGGATAAACAAAACGTACAGTCAAAAATACAACAGAAAATCTATATACAGTGTGTGCAAATGTAGTAAGTTATGGAGGTAAGGCAATAAATAGGCCATAGTGGAAAATAGTTATGAGTGAACAGAAATATCACCCATTCACATTCATTTACTAAATCTGGACTGTCCTCAATACAGGACCCATAGTCCTGTGCCCGTAGTGATTATATTTTGGGGTGTTGTGTTTTTTAATTACTAGGCCACAGCATTTAGTTCTGCCATCTCATGTGTGACCAAAACGATCACCTACTGATTCACTCAGTCTGGGCTGTGTCCCCAATAATGTTCTGTACAAATAGTAAAAAAGACGAGGGTCACCTGCTCAATCATCCCATAATCTGCTCGTTGACCCTGGGAAAGTCCCGTACCCAGAGTGGTGATGTCTGGGCCATGTTCTTGTTCCTTCATTACTGGACCACACCACAGTGTTCTGACAGCTCATCTCATGGGTGACCAGAACTATCACCCATTCACTAAACTCTCTCAGTCTGGGTTGTGTCCCTAATAGGTTGCGTTTACACAGACAGCCCAATTCTGATCTTTTGCCCAATCATTGGTGTTTTGACCAACCAGATCAGATCTTTTGCCTATAATTAGGCAAAAGATCAGAATTGGGCTTCCTGTGTAAATGTAGCCATTCAGTCCCAAGCCCAATAATGTTTTGTTCTGTACCGATAGAGGTGTCTCCTGTTTGGGGATGTTGTTGTGCTTTTTAGTTAGGCCTAGTGGACCACAGTGTTCTGCCATTTTATTTCATGGGTGACCAGATGGATCTCAGCTCAATTGTTTTATGGTCCAGTTTCAGATACTGACACACATATCTGCAGAGCTCATGATGTTCAGATTGTTTAATATAGTTGGGTTATGTTGGGATCTTACCCGTTACTCACACATCCCACTTTAATATAGTTGGGTTACGTTGGGATCTTCCCGGTTACTCATACGTCCCTGTTTAATATAGTTGGGTTACGTTGGGATCTTCCCGGTTACTCATACGTCCCTGTTTAATATAGTTGGGTTACGTTGGGATCTTCCCGGTTACTCATACGTCCCTGTTTAATATAGTTGGGTTACGTTGGGATCTTCCCGGTTACTCATACGTCCCTGTTTAATATAGTTGGGTTACGTTGGGAGCTTCCCGGTTACTCATACGTCCCTGTTTAATATAGTTGGGTTACGTTGGGATCTTCCCGGTTACTCATACGTCCCTGTTTAATATAGTTGGGTTACGTTGGGAGCTTCCCGGTTACTCATACGTCCCTGTTTAATATAGTTGGGTTACGTTGGGATCTTCCCGGTTACTCATACGTCCCTGTTTAATATAGTTGGGTTACGTTGGGATCTTCCCGGTTACTCATACGTCCCTGTTTAATATAGTTGGGTTACGTTGGGATCTTCCCCGTTCCCCGTGTGTCCCTGACTTGCAGTTGGTTGAACAGCCACTAGGTTACCTTGAAAGTCCGCAGAGGCACCGCCACGTGACTTTGTAAAGAAAACACTGCAGCAGAAAGAAACATAAATAGTCGTCAGCTGATCCTGACATTTTGCTGACTGAGGGCCAATCCTCAAGGTTGGAGAGATTGAAGGTGACAACCTTTTTCTATAGAATGACTTCAATGTAACCAATGGAAATAACACAGAACCTGTGAAGGGAAACACTATTTCTCTGATTCCTATTTGCCACCAGTCTTATAAACAGCCTACCAGGGTAATGTCTGGCATTCACCCATAGATACACACAATAAATAATGAGCTACAACACGGACACACAGAGTGAATAACAAGCTACTCAGTATCCTGTTTATGCTCTGGACAAACGGCCACACTGTTGTTGTTGATACACTTGCATGCTGAGACACCTTATGTTATTTTATTTATTTAACCTTTATTTAACTAGGCAAGTCAGTTAAGAACAAATTCTTATTTACAACCGGTCAAACCCGGTGCAGGCCGGTGAGTCACTTCCAGTGTTGTGGTAAGTTTTGGGAATCCTTCCAGTCAACACCGATCTGATCCAGGTGATTATAAATGACATTCAGTCAGTCATATTATACTAGTTATACGTTTTTCAGCCAGGATAAATCATTAGGCTAAGGGTTCCTGTTGCCTCAGTTGACACCTCTGAGAGGTTTTACAAGGCTGGACGTGTAGCCTACAGATCTGGGTTCAAATAGTATTCATTTTATTTAAAATGCTGTGAGCGTCTGCTTGAGCCTGCCTGGAGTATCAGATCAGATAGGCAGGGTTTGCACTTTGGGGACTATTCTGTTAGCTCCACTGTGACAGCCAAGCTCAATCACAGGCAGCTAAAGTATTTGAAAGAAAACAAATGGTATTTGAACCCAGGTCTGGTACATGCTAACCATGCTGTGTAGAAAACAGTTAGCCAGAGAGAGAGAAAACATCCTAGGTAGAGTTAATGTAAGGTGTCCTGCCAGATACCTCCTGCTAGTTCTTAAATATCAGGTGCTTGGTGTTTGATTCATGGCTCTGGTCTTAATTTAAGGTGTTTGTCAGGTGCGGACTGATTCACATGTTTTATAGCCACATATTTTGTGGTCAGGGTTGTTTCCCTGAACAAAACAAGTATGCAGAAAATCCACCCTTTTAAAGCTGTCTGTTTCTGTTTGAAGATGTTTAATCTGCAGCTACATCTGGGTGTAGGTTGTTCTGTGCAACAAGCAAAAACAGTGTGTTAATTGAAGATCATTTACATTTACATTTACGTCATTTAGCAGACGCTCTTATCCAGAGCGACTTACAAATCATCCAACACTTTGTATCACATAACTGCATTTCTAGTCATTGATCTAGGATATATATCTCAACCTTATTCTACTAAGTGAGCAGTAACTCATCTCAAGTCTAATAACCGTCAATTGAGCAATGGCTTTTGTGAGCAAGCAGAAGAATGGTCCCTTTGGTGCCGTTGGCAGTTTTATTGCATGTTGTTATAACCAGCTCCTGCTGCCTCTAAACTACAGAGGGTGCCAATGAATGAGAGTGAATGAGAGAAAGAGAGAGAGAGAGTGGAAGAGCATTGCAGAGAGCAGTGTGTCAGTAGGGTTCAGGACCTGTCCTCTAAATATCTCAATTCTTCACCTGTCTGACACCTGACCCCTCTCCTCCTCCCGTTCCCCCTGTCCCTGTGAAGAGGAGGGAGGTGATGAGAGGGTGGTATTATAGTGACAGAAGTTCTCAGTCTCTGCTATCGATTGCAGCGGTGGGGTGACTGACATGCTCTGACACTCTGACACTCTCTCGCCTCCCAGCAGATCCCTGCTTTTCATCCTCCTGGGAATTAGCCCATAAAAGCTAAACCCTCTACCCCCACCACCCCCAGCCTCTCCCAACCCTCCCTAGCCCTCTACCCAGCCCCTCCACTGACCCCCCAGCCTCTCCCAACCCCCCCTAGCCCAACCCTCACCCCCTGTTCCTGGAGAGTAGCAGCACATCCCCACTACTGATCCCAGCACCAATGTACTGCCTGGCACAGAGTTCTCTGAGTTTTCTCAGACTCCCAAACAACCTAAAACATGTTTACTCTACAGGGCCTGGTGTGTTGCCTTGTGTATAGCTGTTTATTTAACTGTGATTTGACCGGTTATGTTGCTAAGAACACATTCTGTCTTTACAACAACCAACCAACAGACGTTCCGTTCCAGTGAAGTTCAACACAAGGTTCATCTTCTCCTTCTGCAGCTGTAAGCCCTGCAGGTTTGACTGCTTACACATACAGTAGTATATTTATATTATAACCCTGCAATGTGTTTATGTCCTTATAGAAACACGTCATGTCTCATATTGTAACTTTGATAATGTCTTACACCTGTATGTCAATGGCTTATAGAAACACGCCATGTCTCGTATTGTAACTTTGATAATGTCTTACACCTGTATGTCAATGGCTTATAGAAACACGCCATGTTTCGTATTGTAACTTTGATAATGTCTTACACCTGTATGTCAATGGCTTATAGAAACACAACACGTCTGGTATTGTAGCCCTACTGTGATTGGTTTATAGTGATGAATGTGAGACTCCTCCTTTGGGGCTTTGAAGTAAATCTCCCTGGAGTCTACTTGGAGGGAGAAGTCCGCTGATCATGGCTCTGGCAGATTTCATTTAGATCCAGCTGAGGGTGGCAGCGAGCGGTAAGTGAACCCAGAGACAGGCTGTCTGGGCGGGGGGAGGATTAGAGGAGACTCCTCCTGGGTTGGTGGAGCAGCTGTGGCCCAGGCCGACCAAGCTGTCTGAGGGGTCTCTGTGTAGTGTGTGTGTGCGTGTGTGTGTGTGTGCATGTGTGCGTACACGTGTGCGTGCGGGCATGAAAAGACAAATCCTTCAATATCCTTCAGTTCATGGATTGGACTATATATACAAAAGTATGTGGACACCCCTTCAAATAAGTGGATTCGGCTATTTCAGCCACACCTATTGCTGACAGGTGTATAAAATCGAGCACACAGCCATGCAATCTCAATAGGCAAACATCGGCAGTAGAATGGCCTTACTGAAGAGCTCAGTAACTTTCGTGGTATTGTCATAGGATGTCACCTTTCCAACAAGTCAGTTCGTCACATTTCTGCCCTGCTAGAACTGCCCCAGTCAACTGTAAGTGCTGTTATTGTGAAGTGGAAACATCTAGGAGCAACCATGGCTCAGCCGTGACGTGGTAGGCCACACAAGTGCGTAGCGCGTAAAAATCGTCTGTCCTCGGTTGGAACACTCACTACCAAGTTCCAAACTGTCTCTGGAAGCAACGCCAACACAAGAACTGTTCGTCGGGAGCTTAATGAAATGGGTTTCCATGGCCGAGCAGCTGCACACAAGTCTAAGATCACCATGCGCAATGCCATGCGTCGGCTGGAGTGGTGTAAAACTCACCGCCATTGGACTCTGGAGCAGTGGTAATGTGTTCTCTGGAGTGATGAATCATGCTTCACCATCTGGCAGTCCGACGGACGAATCTGGGTTTGGCGGATGCCAGGAGAACGCTACCTGCCCAAATGCATAGTGCCAACTGTAAAGTTTGGTGGAGGAGGAATAATGGCCTGGGGCTGTTTCTCATGGTTCGGGCTAAGCTCCTTAGTTCCAGTGTAGGGAAATCTTAATGCTACAGCATAAAATGACATTCTAGACGATTCTGTGCTTCCAGCTCTTCTCTCTCTTCTCCTCCCTGTCCTCACCCTTTATCTGCACCCCTCTCTCTTTTCTCTCTTCTCCTCCCTGTCCTCACCCTTTCTCTGCACCCCTCTCTCTTCTCTCTCTTCTCCTCCCTGTCCTCACCCTTTCTCTGCACCCCTCTCTCTTCTCTCTCTTCTCCTCCCTGTCCTCACCCTTTCTCTGCACCCCTCTCTCTTCTCTCTCTTCTCCTCCCTGTCCTCACCCTTTCTCTGCACCCCTCTCTCTTCTCCTCCCTGTCCTCACTCTTTCTCTGCACCCCTCTCTCTTCTCTCTCTTCTCCTCCCTGTCTTCACCCTTTCTCTGCACCCCTCTCTCTTCTCTCTCTTCTCCTCCCTGTCCTCACCCTTTCTCTGCACCCCTCTCTCTTCTCCTCTCCTCCCTGTCCTCACCCTTTCTCTGCACCCCTCTCTCTTCTCTCTCTTCTCCTCCCTGTCCTCACCCTTTCTCTGCACCCCTCTCTCTTCTCTCTCCTCTCCTCCCTGTCCTCACCCTTTCTCTGCACCCCTCTCTCTCCTCTCTCCTCTCCTCCCTGTCCTCACCCTTTCTCTGCACCCCTCTCTCTCCTCTCTCCTCTCTCCTCTCTCCTCTCCTCTCTGTCCTCACCCTTTCTCTGCACCACTCTCTATATTCTCTCTCTCCTCATAAGTCATGCTATGACCCATCTCTCTGTCTATGACGTAACCAAGGTGACATCTTAGAACATTTATCCTTTCAACCCTAAAACATGTTAAGACCTCCCTGGGTAACTGTAATTACAATTAATCTGTTAATTACCATAATCTATTGTAATGACGTTAGTTGGCTGTCTGTCTCGAAAACATTACCTGGGAGTGTTTATGTGCGTGTGTGTGCGTGTGTGTGCGTGTGTGGCTGTACGTTCCTAGGACGAGTTGTTCTGTTAGTTTAATTGACTCCCACTCCCTGAACTTTATGATTCCAGCCACTGAAAACAATAATCTTCCTAAACGACGGTTTGCTCTCTTTAGATAGTTAATGATGCTCATAAGTCACCTGGTACCTCCATAGACACCTCCACAATGGAGAGGCTCCTTCTCACCTTTCACCAGGCTCTCTCTCTCGCTGTACCTCACTCTCTCCCACTCTCTCTCTCTGTCATGTCAGTCATGTGGCTTGGTCCTGTTACAACATAGTTGACTCCTGGCCAACCTTCTACTTAAAAAAAAACAGGCCCTTGTTTCTCATTCTCACGCAGCTAGCCACCCACAAGACATCCACAGTCAGGGAGGGATCACCTCCCGTCAGCCCTTCTGCCTCCCCCGTTCTCTCACCCCTCCCCTCTCTCACCCCTCCCGTCTCTCTCTCCTCTCCTCTCTCACCCCTCCCCTCTCTCACCCCTCCCGTCTCTCACCCCTCCCCTCTCTCACCCCTCCCCTCTCTCACCCCTCCCGTTCTCTCACCCCTCCCCTCTCTCACCCCTCCCCTCTCTCACCCCTCCCGTTCTCTCACCCCTCCCCTCTCTCACCCCTCCCGTTCTCTCACCCCTCCCCTCTCTCACCCCTCCCGTCTCTCACTCCTCTCCTCTCTATTACCCTGTCTGTCTCACCCCTCCCCTCCCTCAAGTCACCCCTCTCTCCCCCCGCCCCGCCCCGCCCCGCCCCTCCCCTCTCTCACCCCTCCCCCCTCTCTCACTCCTCCCCTCTCTCTCCCCCTCTTTCACCCCTCTCCTCTCTCTCACCCCTCCCCTCTCTTCTGTTACATAACAGACTGTACCTTGTGAGTCAGGGAATCGGCGGCAGGCCGGGGGAAAGTGGTTGGAACATTGTGTCCAGAAAGCAGGTCGTCCCAGTATGGCCAGGAATCACAATACGGCTCAATACGGCTTCTCTCCATTGGCCCTCGGCACAATACGGCTTCTCTCCATTGGCCCTCGGCACAATACGGCTTCTTCTCCATTGGCTCTTGAATCATAATAAGCCTACTCCTCATTGGTCCCTGGATGGCACTATACAGCTCTGTTCACACCCAACTCTGAGGGTGTCTACTCACATGAGCAGCTTTAGAGCTCGGGGCACCATGTATGTATCTGTTCCTTTTATTGATCAGTGGACGGTGGTCCAAAACTCATGCATGAAGTATTGTGTGTGTGTGTGTGTGTGTGTGAGGGCACTCGTGCATGCTTGTGAGAACTTGTGAGAACTTGTGTGCCCGTTCTGAAATACATTATGTAACTGGTACGCCATGCCACAATATTGGATTAGGCTCACGTTGAGATGTTAAAATTCCATAATAAGACCTTACAGCTGCTTTTCATGAACCGCCGCTTTTTACAACATCTCTCTGTGTTGGTGCTAGCTCATCTACCACCAATGTTGCTTACTTGCCGGTATCAATGCCCCGCATTATGGCATGCCATAGCTGCCTGTTTCTCTTAGAAGCTGTAAGGTCCACTACCAATGTAGCGTTGTTATTATTGTATTACACAGGCAGCGGTCTCAGCTGTTTTGGTTGATAACTCGAGGGGAAGAGGCAGAGGTCTCAGCTGTTTTGGTTGATAACTGGAGGTGAAGAGGCAGCGGTCTCAGCTGTTTTGGTTGATAACTGGAGGTGAAGAGGCAGAGGTCTCAGCTGTTTTAGTTGATAACTGGAGGTGAAGAGGCAGAGGTCTCAGCTGTTTTGGTTGATAACTGGAGGTGAAGAGGCAGAGGTCTCAGCTGTTTTGGTTGATAACTGGAGGTGAAGAGGCAGTGGTCTCAGCTGTTTTGGTTGATAACTGGAGGTGAAGAGGCAGAGGTCTCAGCTGTTTTGGTTGATAACTGGAGGTGAAGAGGCAGAGGTCTCAGCTGTTTTGGTTGATAACTGGAGGTGAAGAGGCAGAGGTCTCAGCTGTTTTGGTTGATAACTGGAGGAGAAGAGGCAGAGGTCTCAGCTGTTTTGGTTGATAACTGGAGGAGAAGAGGCAGAGGTCTCAGCTGTTTTGGTTGATAACTGGAGGTGAAGAGGCAGAGGTCTCAGCTGTTTTGGTTGATAACTGGAGGTGAAGAGGCAGAGGTCTCAGCTGTTTTGGTTGATAACTGGAGGTGAAGAGGCAGCGGTCTCAGCTGTTTTGGTTGATAACTGGAGGTGAAGAGGCAGAGGTCTCAGCTGTTTTGGTTGATAACTGGAGGGGAAGAGGCAGAGGTCTCAGCTGTTTTGGTTGATAACTGGAGGTGAAGAGGCAGAGGTCTCAGCTGTTTTGGTTGATAACTGGAGGTGAAGAGGCAGAGGTCTCAGCTGTTTTGGTTGATAACTGGAGGTGAAGAGGCAGAGGTCTCAGCTGTTTTGGTTGATAACTGGAGGTGAAGAGGCAGCGGTCTCAGCTGTTTTGGTTGATAACTGGAGGTGAAGAGGCAGAGGTCTCAGCTGTTTTGGTTGATAACTGGAGGTGAAGAGGCAGAGGTCTCAGCTGTTTTGGTTGATAACTGGAGGAGAAGAGGCAGAGGTCTCAGCTGTTTTGGTTGATAACTGGAGGAGAAGAGGCAGAGGTCTCAGCTGTTTTGGTTGATAACTGGAGGTGAAGAGGCAGAGGTCTCAGCTGTTTTGGTTGATAACTGGAGGTGAAGAGGCAGAGGTCTCAGCTGTTTTGGTTGATAACTGGAGGAGAAGAGGCAGAGGTCTCAGCTGTTTTGGTTGATAACTGGAGGTGAAGAGGCAGCGGTCTCAGCTGCTTTGGTTGATAACTGGAGGTGAAGAGGCAGAGGTCTCAGCTGTTTTGGTTGATAACTGGAGGTGAAGAGGCAGAGGTCTCAGCTGTTTTGATGATAACTGGAGGAGAAGAGGCAGAGGTCTCAGCTGTTTTGGTTGACAACAAGTCCACTGTAGCTCAGTTGGTAGAGCATGGCATTTGCAACGCCAGGGTTGTGTGTTCGTTTCCCACGGGGGGCCAGTATGAAAAATGTATTCACTCACTAACTGTAAGTCGCTCTGGATAAGAGTGTCTGCTAAATGACTAAAATGAGAACAGCTGTGCACTTTAGTTTAGTTTCCACTCCAGTCCTCTTCTCATGCTTTTCCGTTTACTTTGGTTTCCGCCATGATTTAACACAATGACAAACACACACACACACACACACAATAATGTGTAATGTGTTCCTTATTCAATGGCTTTACAACAGTTTAGCTCATATTATCTCAGCCTGCGTCAGTCCTTTCCCACCCTCCTCTTCCCCTCCTGTTATCCTGTATACATGTCACCCCACAGTGGAAATACAGTGGAGAAGGAAACCGAGTGAGATTTAACAGTCAAAACAGAGTGATTTCTAACAGGCCAACCTCACCCACCCTGTCTAGCAGGCCTGCCAATGTGCAGACAGAGGAACATGGAAACTGATCAGAACCACTGCTGTCTGAAGGACAGTAATGGGTATGTGTGTGTGTCATCCTATGGGTAATGGGGTTGAAAGACCTCCAGGGATGGCGAAACACTGAAGTAAGAGCCCTTGCTAGGATGGTGTGTTATTGTGGGTTTAGAGAAGTCTGTTTCGATATAGGACCTGTGTGTGTGAGAGAGAGAACAACAGGACAGAAACGGGGTGGGCTGGTCAGTAACAGTGTGAGAGAGATAACAACAGGACAGAAACGGGGTGGGCTGGTGAGTAACAGTGTGAGAGAGAGAACAACAGGACAGAAACGGGGTGGGCTGGCGAGTAACAGTGTGAGAGAGATAACAACAGGACAGAAACGGGGTGGGCTGGCGAGTAACAGTGTGAGAGAGATAACAACAGGACAGAAACGGGGTGGGCTGGTGAGTAACAGTGTGAGAGAGAGAACAACAGGACAGAAACGGGGTGGGCTGGCGAGTAACAGTGTGAGAGAGATAACAACAGGACAGAAACGGGGTGGGCTGGCGAGTAACAGTGTGAGAGAGAGAACAACAGGACAGAAACGGGGTGGGCTGGTGAGTAACAGTGTGAGAGAGAGAACAACAGGACAGAAACGGGGTGGGCTGGTGAGTAACAATGTGAGAGAGATAACAACAGGACAGAAACGGGGTGGGCTGGTGAGTAACAGTGTGAGAGAGATAACAACAGGACAGAAACGGGGTGGGCTGGTGAGTAACAGTGTGAGAGAGAGAACAACAGGACAGAAACGGGGTGGGCTGGTGAGTAACAGTGTGAGAGAGAGAACAACAGGACAGAAACGGGGTGGGCTGGTGAGTAACAGTGTGAGAGAGAGAACAACAGGACAGAAACGGGGTGGGCTGGCGAGTAACAGTGTGAGAGAGATAACAACAGGACAGAAACGGGGTGGGCTGGTGAGTAACAGTGTGAGAGAGAGAACAACAGGACAGAAACGGGGTGGGCTGGCGAATAACAGTGTGAGAGAGATAACAACAGGACAGAAACGGGGTGGGCTGGCGAGTAACAGTGTGAGAGAGAGAACAGCAGGACAGAAACGGGGTGGGCTGGTGAGTAACAGTGTGAGAGAGATAACAACAGGACAGAAACGGGGTGGGCTGGTGAGTAACAGTGTGAGAGAGAGAACAACAGGACAGAAACGGGGTGGGCTGGTGAGTAACAGTGTGAGAGAGATAACAACAGGACAGAAACGGGGTGGGCTGGTGAGTAACAGTGTGAGAGAGAGAACAACAGGACAGAAACGGGGTGGGCTGGCGAGTAACAGTGTGAGAGAGAGAACAACAGGACAGAAACGGGGTGGGCTGGCGAGTAACAGTGTGAGAGAGAGAACAACAGGACAGAAACGGGGTGGGCTGGCAAGTAACAGTGAAGTGACTGGAAAGTCAGGAGCAGGAAAGGGTGTGTCAATATGCTGTCCACCCACATCCACCACTACAGCCACTGGTGCAATAAAACACACACACACACACAGACACATACACATTCACACACAGTGGTGCGAGTGGTGGCTGTATTTAGGCAGGGTTGGGGGCAATTATATTTCAATTCCAGTCAATTCAGAAAGTAAACCAAATTCCAATTCCAAATGTTCCTCATTGAAAAGCATTGAAAAAGGTAGTTTACGAAAGTTCAACCAGGAAGGCTGGTCTGAAGGCTTGTTTAACTTCATCCAGTAAGCAGAACATAATTCACTTTGTTTCCTATTCTAGGGGCATAGTGGGAATGAATATAAAGGATCATCATCATCAGCATAGCATCTTGGTCCTTCTCCTCTACCCTATTAGCCATGTGTAGGATGTCATTCACCTATTGACCTATAACCTATAACCCTCGAACTCAACTCTGGACCTCTAAGCCAGTTCCACTGCATTTTACAATTGTTCTCCTCTAGTAAGGGACTGATTTAGACCTGGGACATCAGGTGGGTGCAGTTAATTATCAGGTAGAACAGAAAACCAGCAGGCTCCGGACCTCGTAGGGTAAGAGTTGAATACCCCTGGCCTATGAGCATGGCACAATAATGATGTTTAACCTATGGGATCACTCTTGCAATTATCACCTTCCTCTCTCTCAACCAATGGGAGTAAATCTTTTTTTATTTTGAATACATTTGCAAATATTTCTAAAAACATGTTTTTGCTTTGTCATTATGGGGTGTTGTGTGTAGATTGATAAGGGAAAAAAACAACAATTTTATAAATGTTAGAATAAGTCTGTAACGTAACAAAATGTGGAAAAAGTGAAGGGGTCTGAATACTTGGAAACCATGTGTTTGATGTATTTGATACAATTCAATTTATTCCACCCAGGCATTAACACGAGCCCGTTCTCCCCAATTAAGGTGCAACCAACCTCCTGTGATGTACATAGGACAGCAGTCTCTAAGGTGCAGGGTAGAGTACCGGGTGGTAGCTGGCTAGTAACAGTGACTAAGTTCAGGGCAGGGTACTGGGCGGAAGCCAGCAAGTGGTGACTATTTAACAGTCTGATGGCCTGGAGATAGAAGTTGTTTTTCAGTCTCTCGGTCACAGCTTTGATGCACATGTACTGTCTCCACCTTCTAGTTGGTAGCGGGGTGAACAGGCCATGGCTTGGGTGGCTGAGGTCCTTGATGGGTTAGCGTTAGGGTTAGGGTTAGGATTGAGTTAAAAATGGCCCCTGATGTGTAGAGTTTTAATTATGTACGTGGGGTCGCATCACTGGCGTGGGCTTGGAAGGATACCGTCCAGTACAGACAGTGTGAAACAGGATGCTCCAGTGTGACCGCCTGCTGTTGTTTTAACTAAGTAAAACTGAGTTCAGCATTCTATGTCTGTGTCTGAAATAGCACCCTATTCCCCATATAGTGCACTATTTCTGACCCTGTTCTCTAGAGCTTTGGTCAAAAGTAGTGCACTATATGGGGAATAGGGTGCTATTGGGATAGTATTCAGACCCCTTGACTTTATCCACATTTTGTTACGGTACAGCCTTATTCTAAAATGGATTAAATCAAAAATGTTCGTCATCAATCTACACACAATGCCCCATAATGACAAAGCGAAAATAGGTTTTTAGAAATTTTTGCAAATGTATTAAAAATAAAAAACAGAAATACCTTATTTACAGAAGTATTCAGACCCTTTAGCATGAGACTCGAAATTGAGCTCAGGTGCATCCTGTTTCCATTGATCATCCTTGAGATGTTTCTACAACTTGATTGGAGTCCACCTGTGGTAAATTCAATTGATTGGACATGATTTGGAAAGGCACACACCTGTCTATGTAAGGTCCCAGAGTTGACAGTGCATGTCAGAGCAAAAACCAAGCCATGAGGTCGAAGGAATTGTCCGTAGAGCATCGAGACTGGATTGTGACGAGGCACAGATCTGGGGAAGGGTACAAAAACATTTCTGCAGCATTGAATGTCCCCAAGAACACAGTGGCCTCCATCATTCTTAAATGGAAGATGTTTGGAACCACCAAGGCTCTTCCTAGAGCTGGCCGCCTGCCAAACTGAGCAATCGGGGGAGAAGGGCCTTGGTCAGGGAGGTGACCAAGAACCCGATGGTCACTCTGACAGAGCTCCAGAGTTCCTCTGTGGAGATGGGAGAACCTTCCAGAAGGACAACCATCTCTGCAGCACTCCACCAATCAGGCCTTTATGGTAGAGTGGCCAGGCGGAAGCCACTCCTCAGTAAAAGGCACATGACAGCCCGCTTGGAGTTTGCCAAAAGGCACCTAAATTACTCTCAGACCATGAAAAACAAGATTCTCTGGTCTGATGAAACCAAGATTGAACTCTTTGGCCTGATTGCCAAGTGTCACGTCTGGAGGAAACCTGTCACCATCCCTACAGTGAAGCATGGTGGTGGCAGCATCATGTGGTGGGGATGTTCTTCAGTGGCAGGGACTGGGCGCCTAGTCAGGATCGAGGAAAAGATGAACAGAGCAAAGTACAGAGAGATCCTTGATGAAAACCTGCTCCAGAGCGCTCAGGACCTCAGATTGGGGAGAAGGTTCACCTTTCAACAGGACAATGACCCTAAGCACACAGCCAAGACCATGCAGGAGTGGTATCGGGACAAGTCTCTGAATGTCTTTGAGTGGCCCAGCCAGAGTCCGGACTTGAACCCGATCGAACATCTCTGGAGAGACCTGAAAATAGCTGTGCAGCGATGCTCCCCATCCAACCTGACAGAGCTTGAGAGGATCTGCAGAGAAGAATGGGAGAAACTCCCCAAATACAGGTGTGCCAAGCTTGTAGCGTCATACCCAAGAAGACTCAAGGCTGTAATCACTTCAACAAGGTACTGAGTAAAGGGTCTGAATACTTGTGTAAATGTGATATTTCTGTTTTTATTTATTTTGAATACATTTGCAAAAATTTAAAAAAAAACTGTTTTTGCTTTGTCATTATGGGGTGTTGTGTGTAGATTGATAAGGGGAAAAAAACAACAATTTAATCAATTTTAGAATAAGGCTGTAACGTAACAAAATGTGGAAAAAGTGAATACTTTCCGAATGCACTGTATGTATATGGAATAGGCTGCCATTTCAGAGAGTGGGGATCAGCTGCTGGGTTGCAGGAGGAAACGCTAAAATCACTCTCTCTCCCTCCTCCTGGAATAGATCAACCCTGTTCTCTCTCCTCCTGGAATAGATCAACTGTTCTCTCGCTCTCTCTACTCCTGGAATAGATCAACCTTGTTCTCTCTCTCTACTGGAAGAGATCAACCCTGTTCTCTCTCTCTACTGGAAGAGATCAACCCTGTTCTCTCTCTCTACTGGAAGAGATCAACCCTGTTCTCTCTCTCCTCTTGGAAGAGATCAACCCTGTTCTCTCTCTCTACTGGAAGAGATCAACCCTGTTCTCTCTCTCCTCCTGGAATAGATCAACCCTGTTCTCTCTCTCTACTGGAAGAGATCAACCCTGTTCTCTCTCTCTACTGGAAGAGATCAACCCTGTTCTCTCTCTCTACTGGAAGAGATCAACCCTGTTCTCTCTCTACTGGAATAGATCAACCCTGTTCTCTCTCTACTGGAATAAATCAACCCTGTTCTCTCTCTCCTCCTGGAATAGATCAACCCTGTTCTCTCTCTACTGGAATAGATCAAAACTGTTCTCTCCCTACTGGAATAGATCAACCCTGTTCTCTCTCTACTGGAATAGATCAAAACTGTTCTCTCCCTACTGGAATAGATCAACCCTGTTCTCTCTCTACTGGAATAGATCAACCCTGTTCTCTCCCTACTGGAATAGATCAACCCTGTTCTCTCTCTACTGGAATAGATCAACCCTGTTCTCTCTCTACTGGAATAGATCAAAACTGTTGTCACGCCCTGACTCTGGGGACTCTTATTTGTTGAGTCAGGGTGTGACTTTCTATGTTGTGATGTTCTATGTTGTATTTTCTAGGTTTAGATCTAGTACGTCTAGATCTATGTTGGCCGGTGTGGTTCCCAATCAGAGGCAGCTGTCGCTCGTTGTCTCTGATTGGGGACCATACTTAGGCAGCCCATTGGCACTAGTGGGTTGTGGGATCTTGTTCTGTGTTAGGTATGTTGTGTTGTGTTGTGTTGTGTTGTGTTGTGTTGTGTTGTGTTGTGTTGTGTTGTGTTGTGTTGTGTTGTGTTGTGTTGTGTTGTGTTGTGTTGTGTTGTGTTGTGTTGTGTTGTGTTGTGTTGTGTTGTGTTGTGTTGTGTTGTGTTGTGTTGTGTTGTGTTGTGTTGTGTTGTGTTGTGTTGTGTTGTGTTGTGTTGTGTTGTGTTGTGTTGTGTTGTGTTGTGTTGTGTTGTGTTGTGTTGTGTTGTGTTGTGTTGTGTTGTGTTGTGTTGTGTTGTGTTGTGTTGTGTTGTGTTGTGTTGTGTTGTGTTGTGTTGTGTTGTGTTGTGTTGTGTTGTGTTGTGTTGTGTTGTGTTGTGTTGCGTTGCGCTGCGCTGCGCTGCCTTGGACTTCACGTTTCGTCGTTGTGTTTATAAGTCTAATAAACATGTGTGCATATCACGCTGCGCCTTGGTCTGACCCGTCAATCAACGAACGTGACAACTGTTCTCTCTCTACTGGAATAGATCAACCCTGTTCTCACGCTCAGACAGTTGGTGGGTGAGATGGTGGAGTAGGGGTGGTAATCTGTTCTCTCTCTACTGGAATGGATCAACCCTGTTCTCACGCTCAGACAGTTGGTGGGTGAGATGGTGGAGTAGGGGTGGTAATCTGTTCTCTCTCTACTGGAATGGATCAACCCTGTTCTCACGCTCAGACAGTTGGTGGGTGAGATGGTGGAGTAGGGGTGGTAATCTGTTCTCTCTCTACTGGAATGGATCAACCCTGTTCTCACGCTCAGACAGTTGGTGGGTGAGATGGTGGAGTAGGGGTGGTAATCTGTTCTCTCTCTACTGGAATGGATCAACCCTGTTCTCACACTCAGACAGATGGTGGAGTAGGGATGGTGGAGTAGGGGTGGTAATCTGTTCTCTCTCTACTGGAATGGATCAACCCTGTTCTCACACTCAGACAGATGGTGGAGTAGGGGTGGTAATCTGTTCTCTCTCTACTGGAATGGATCAACCCTGTTCTCACACTCAGACAGATGGTGGAGTAGGGATGGTGGAGTAGGGGTGGTAATCTGTTCTCTCTCTACTGGAATGGATCAACCCTGTTCTCACACTCAGACAGATGGTGGAGTAGGGATGGTGGAGTAGGGGTGGTAATCTGTTCTCTCTCTACTGGAATGGATCAACCCTGTTCTCACACTCAGACAGATGGTGGAGTAGGGATGGTGGAGTAGGGGTGGTAATCTGTTCTCTCTCTACTGGAATGGATCAACCCTGTTCTCACACTCAGACAGATGGTGGAGTAGGGATGGTG
>NC_140019.1:34940046-34950046 GCF_964263955.1 Coregonus lavaretus | reverse complement strand
AATACTTTTAGGGGAACAACATGACTGGACTAGATTGTAGTTAAACTGATGAGTGAGGTTGCTCCCTATAGGGTCATTTCAATGGAAAGGTTAGTATATTCCAAGTGGTATCTGTACACACACACACACACACACACTTTCTACAATTTCTCAGCCCTGTTTCAACCCCTGGGAGTTCTGTGTTCTGGTCTAGGGTGTTGGGTGGGGCTGGGACACACACACACACATACACACACACATACACAGACACGCACACATACACAGACACGCACACATACACAGACACGCACACATACACAGACACGCACACATACACAGACACACACACACAGACACCCGAGAGAGTCTAGAGGCCTCAGAGACAGAGAGAGCCAGAGAGACATCACTAGGGGTCACAGAGAGACAGCAGGAGGTCATGACCTTTCACTTCAGAGTCAGGGCGGTGCAGACAGAGGGTCTGAGTTAGTGACATGCAACAAACACTTTGCTCCAAGCAGCGGGAATCAAGCATACAGTTCAGAAGAAAAACCGTAGTAAAATGTGTATCATAACGTTTGTCCTTTTTTCTCAAGTTGGAAAATGGAAAAACAATTATTCACAAGAAAAGGAAAACGTCTCCCTTTGTTGTTCTCTTCCTATGTATGTAATCAACTTCTATGTGTCTTTAGGAGCTCTGCTCTCCTCTGTTTAGACAGCATGATCCTGTAGAGACATGTTCAGTGTTCATAATGTGTTGTTCACTGGGCCGAGGAGGGGAGGATATGGCTTAAGAAGTGAAGAGTTGAATGAGGTCTTTGGCTCTCCCTTCCAAGGGCCTGCATTAGTGCAAGTGGATGTTTTGAGGTCATTTCAAGGCTGGGGTCCAAATGGCACCCTGTTGCCTACAGAGTGCAAAAAGTAGTGCACTAAATGGGGAATAGGGTGCTATTCAGTACGCAGTCCTGGTCTTTTCATGGACCTGCTCTCTTGTTAGTCTTGGCCTGATGGGCAGCTGGGAGAGGCTTTGAAGATACAGGGCTGACGGAGAGCTTAGAGAGCCTTAACAGCCAAGGGAAGGATGTGTGTGTGTGTGTGTGTGTGTGTACATGTATGTGTCAGGCTAAGACACTGAGTTGACTTCAACCTCTATGAGAATGTTTGGTCCTGATAAGAGAGTATACTTAATTAGAAACATGGAAATAAAAATATGTTGTTAATCAACATTCGACAGGGATGTTGGCTGGTATCTGCAGCACTTCTAACTGAGAAACACAATGAACAACAGCAGAGTGAAAATGATAGAATAACAGTAACACAACGGTGAGCTAAACCAGTTTATAATAACAGATAACACAACGGTGAGCTAAACCAGTTTATAATAACAGATAACACAACGGTGAGCTAAACCAGTTTATAATAACAGATAACACAACGGTGAGCTAAACCAGTTTATAATAACAGATAACACAACGGTGAGCTAAACCAGTTTATAATAACAGATAACACAACGGTGAGCTAAACCAGTTTATAATAACAGATAACACAACGGTGAGCTAACCAGTTTATAATAACAGATAACACAACGGTGAGCTAAACCAGTTTATAATAACAGATAACACAACGGTGAGCTAAACCAGTTTATAATAACAGATAACACAACGGTGAGCTAAACCAGTTTATAATAACAGATAACACAACGGTGAGCTAAACCAGTTTATAATAACAGATAACACAACGGTGAGTTAACCAGTTTATAATAACAGATAACACAACGGTGAGCTAAACCAGTTTATAATAACAGATAACACAACGGTGAGCTAAACCAGTTTATAATAACAGATAACACAACGGTGAGCTAAACCAGTTTATAATAACAGATAACACAACGGTGAGCTAAACCAGTTTATAATAACAGATAACACAACGGTGAGCTAAACCAGTTTATAATAACAGATAACACAACGGTGAGCTAAACCAGTTTATAATAACAGATAACACAACGGTGAGCTAAACCAGTTTATAATAACAGATAACACAACGGTGAGCTAAACCAGTTTATAATAACAGATAACACAACGGTGAGCTAAACCAGTTTATAATAACAGATAACACAACAGTGAGCTAAACCAGTTTATAATAACATATAACAAAATGGTGAGCTAAACCAGTTTATAATAACAGATAACACAATGGTGAGCTAAACCAGTTTATAATAACAGATAACACAACGGTGAGCTAAACCAGTTTATAATAACAGATAACAAAACGGTGAGCTAAACCAGTTTATAATAACAGATAACACAACGGTGAGCTAAACCAGTTTATAATAACAGATAAGACAACGGTGAGCTAAACCAGTTTATAATAACAGATAACAAAACGGTGAGCTAAACCAGTTTATAATAACAGATAACACAATGGTGAGCTAAACCAGTTTATAATAACAGATAACACAACGGTGAGCTAAATGTGTGTGATGACTTTTGAAGCTTTGAGTCCCTGAGTAATTCATTGATCATAACAGGAAAACACTCAGTTAGTTAGTGGACAAAGCAGGAAGGAGGTGTGAGCAGTAGCCCAGGGGTCACATTTTGGGTTGGGTTGTGTTTGGCTCAGCTGAAGGGAGAGCTGTGGAGTTCTACAGGGCTGGGATCCAATGCTCTGTTTGGCTATAGGTGGTGTTGGCCAGAGTAACATTTTAAAACTCTGCTGTGGATTTCTCATACAGAGAGAGAGAGAGAGACAGAGAGACAGAGAGAGAAAGAGAGAGATCGAAAGAGAAGGAAAGAGAGGTAGAGAGCGAGCGAGAGAGAGCGAGAGAGAGGCCAAAAGGTGCAGTACAAAGCTGGTTTGCTTGCAGGTCCTGGTTAGATGAGGGGTTAGCCAAGTAGAATAGTAGCAGTGTGTTTGTGGAGCAGTCAGCCAGGCAGGCAGCGGGTAGCGGGCATGGGGCAGTGGTTATGGGGCAATGGGCATAGCTGTGTTACTTATGGGCCTTGGCAAAGTTGCCATGAAGCATTGTGCCTGTGTTATGGGCCCTGGCATTCCATGGGGCGATGCATCCTGTGTGCCTCGCCAACCATGCTGAAATGTGTGTGTGTGTAAGCGATGCATTCTGTGTGCCACACCATGCTGAACCAAGCTGCTGGGCTGGCAGATAATTAGCAATGCCTGGCAATGGTATGAGCACTCCTGGAGTGTTGCTATGGACAGCCTCACAATTTGTTGTGAGGGAGACGTGACAAGATACAGCACTAAAGAGCTGATCACAGAAACATTTTCAAAATACCACCCTCCCTCCTCTTCAGGAAAGAGATCAGCTGTTTAGCGATGTATATTGTCATGTCTCTACTTCAAACAGATTTTGAGGCCATCCATAGCAACACACCAAGAGATACCCTGCATAGAGTCTTAAGCCACTACAGAAGAGCTTTGCCAGTGAGCCTTCCCCCTGTTTAAAACAATCCTGGAATATACAGTATTGTATCACAATAAAACAATGGAGGTGGGGAGAGCAGAGAGCAGAGACCAGCGCATACCTCTACCACTGTAGACAGGGTTTATCACTACAGGCTGCTATAATCACTGCCCTGCATACCTCTACCACTGTAAGACAGGGTTTATCACTACTGGCTGCTATAATCACTACCCTGCATACCTCTACCACTGTAGGACAGGGTTTATCACTACTGGCTGTTATAATCACTGCCCTGCATACCTCTACCACTGTAAGACAGGGTTTATCACTACTGGCTGTTATAATCACTACCCTGCATACCTCTACCACTGTAAGACAGGGTTTATCACTACTGGCTGCTATAATCACTACCCTGCATACCTCTACCACTGTAAGGCAGGGTTTATCACTACTGGCTGCTATAATCACTACCCTGAATACCTCTACCACTGTAAGACAGGGTTTATCACTACTGGCTGCTATAATCACTACCCTGAATACCTCTACCACTGTAAGACAGGGTTTATCACTACTGGGTGCTATAATCACTACCCTGCATACCTCTACAACTGTAAGACAGGGTTTATCACTACTGGCTGCTATAATCACTACCCTGAATACCTCTACCACTGTAAGACAGGGTTTATCACAACTGGGTGCTATAATCACTGCCCTGCATACCTCTACCACTGTAAGACAGGGTTTATCACTACTGGCTGCTATAATCACTACCCTGAATACCTCTACCACTGTAAGACAGGGTTTATCACTACTGGGTGCTATAATCACTACCCTGCATACCTCTACCACTGTAAGACAGGGTTTATCACTACTGGCTGCTATAATGACTACCCTGCATATCTCTACCACTGTAATGCAGGGTTTATCACTACTGGCTGCTATAATCACTACCCTGAATACCTCTACCACTGTAAGGCAGGGTTTATCACTACTGGGTGCTATAATCACTACCCTGAATACCTCTACCACTGTAAGACAGGGTTTATCACTACTGGGTGCTATAATCACTACCCTGCATACCTCTACAACAGTAAGACAGGGTTTATCACTACTGGGTGCTATAATCACTACCCTGCATACCTCTACCACTGTAAGACAGGGTTTATCACTACTGGGTGCTATAATCACTACCCTGCATACCTCTACCACTGTAAGACAGGGTTTATCACTACTGGGTGCTATAATCACTACCCTGCATACCTCTACAACTGTAAGACAGGGTTTATCACTACTGGCTGCTATAATCACTACCCTGAATACCTCTACCACTGTAAGACAGGGTTTATCACAACTGGGTGCTATAAACACTGCCCTGCATACCTCTACCACTGTAAGACAGGGTTTATCACTACTGGCTGCTATAATCACTACCCTGAATACCTCTACCACTGTAAGACAGGGTTTATCACTACTGGGTGCTATAATCACTACCCTGCATACATCTACCACTGTAAGACAGGGTTTATCACTACTGGCTGCTATAATCACTACCCTGCATACCTCTACCACTGTAAGACAGGGTTTATCACTACTGGCTGCTATAATGACTACCCTGCATACCTATTCCTCTGTAATGCAGGGTTTATCACTACTGGCTGCTATAATCACTACCGTGCATACCTCCACCACTGTAAGGCAGGGTTTATCACTACTGGGTGCTATAATCATTACCCTGCATACCTCCACCACTGTAAGGCAGGGTTTATCACTACTGGCTGCTATAATCACTACCCTGAATACCTCTACCACTGTAAGACAGGGTTTATCACTACTGGCTGCTATAATCACTACCCTGCATACCTCCACCACTGTAAGGCAGGGTTTATCACTACTGGGTGCTATAATAACTACCCTGCATACCTCTACCACTGTAAGACAGGGTTTATCACTACTGGCTGCTATAATCACTACCCTGAATACCTCTACCACTGTAAGACAGGGTTTATCACAACTGGGTGCTATAAACACTGCCCTGCATACCTCCACCACTGTAAGGCAGGGTTTATCACTACTGGGTGCTATAATCACTACCCTGCATACCTCTACCACTGTAAGACAGGGTTTATCACTACTGGGTGCTATAATCACTACCCTGCATACCTCTACCACTGTAAGACAGGGTTTATCACTACTGGGTGCTATAATCACTACCCTGCATACCTCTACAACTGTAAGACAGGGTTTATCACTACTGGCTGCTATAATCACTACCCTGAATACCTCTACCACTGTAAGACAGGGTTTATCACAACTGGGTGCTATAAACACTGCCCTGCATACCTCTACCACTGTAAGACAGGGTTTATCACTACTGGCTGCTATAATCACTACCCTGAATACCTCTACCACTGTAAGACAGGGTTTATCACTACTGGGTGCTATAATCACTACCCTGCATACATCTACCACTGTAAGACAGGGTTTATCACTACTGGCTGCTATAATCACTACCCTGCATACCTCTACCACTGTAAGACAGGGTTTATCACTACTGGCTGCTATAATGACTACCCTGCATACCTATTCCTCTGTAATGCAGGGTTTATCACTACTGGCTGCTATAATCACTACCGTGCATACCTCCACCACTGTAAGGCAGGGTTTATCACTACTGGGTGCTATAATCATTACCCTGCATACCTCCACCACTGTAAGGCAGGGTTTATCACTACTGGCTGCTATAATCACTACCCTGAATACCTCTACCACTGTAAGACAGGGTTTATCACTACTGGCTGCTATAATCACTACCCTGCATACCTCCACCACTGTAAGGCAGGGTTTATCACTACTGGGTGCTATAATCACTACCCTGCATACCTCTACCACTGTATGGAAGGGTTTATCACTATTTGCTGGAAGGTATGATAATTACCCTGCATACCGCTGGCACTTTAAGGCAGGGTTTATCACTACTGGTTGCTATAATCATTAACCTGCTTACCTCTACCATTGTTAGATAGGGGTTATCACTACTGGCTGCTATAATCACTACCCTGCATACCTCTACCACTGTAAGACAGGGTTTATCACTACAGGCTGCTATAATCACTACCCTGCATACCTCTACCACTGTAAGACAGGGTTTATCACTACTGGGTGCTATAATGACTACCCTGCATACCTCTACCACTGTAATGCAGGGTTTATCACTACTGGGTGCTATAATCACTACCCTGCATACCTCTACCACTGTAAGACAGGGTTTATCACTACTGGGTGCTATAATCACTACCCTGCATACCTCTACCACTGTAAGACAGGGTTTATCACTACTGGGTGCTATAATCACTACCCTGCATACCTCTACCACTGTAAGACAGGGTTTATCACTACTGGGTGCTATAATCACTACCCTGCATACCTCTACCACTGTAAGACAGGGTTTATCACTACTGGCTGTTATAATCACTACCCTGCATACCTCTACCACTGTTAGACAGGGTTTATTAATACTGGCTGCTATAATCACTACACTGCATATCTCTACTGCTGCTGTTTTTATTTGTGAGCAATGTGTTTTTAGTACATGTGGAGCAGCCCAGTGGCTTGGGACGCACGCACGCACGCACGCACACACACACACACAAACACACACACACACACACACACACACACACACACACACACACACACACACACACACACACACACACACACACACACACACACACACACACACACACACACACACACACACACACACACACACACACACACACACACACACACACACCCCTTCACCACACCAATGCCCTCATTGTCACCCAGTCATATGTGTGTAATCAGCCATAGGGTGTTTACTTTAGATCAGAGGTCTCCAGGCCGCCCTGCATTATGATGGACATGTCACTATATGAGAATTCTCTCAGGGTCACTGGAGCTGACTGACGTCATCCCGGATTCAAAATGGAGCTCCTCTATGGTGGAGAACTCACAACTAGAACCACAACAAGCTGACGTATTGCTGACCATGGTTCTGGTGATGTTTGAACCCACATATGGTGCCAGTGTGATGTAGGTTATCCCCATGCAGAAATAAATAATGCTTTAAAGTAAAGTAATGTGAAGGCTGATCCATCCCTTCTCTCTCCTACTCCCCTCCTCCTTTCATCTCCTTTCCTCCCCTACCTGCCCCCTCTCCTCCTACTCTCCTCCTCTCCTCCTCCTCTCCCCCCTCCCTCCTCTCCTCCTCACCTCCTCCTCATCTCCTTCCCTCCCCCCCTCCTCCTCCTCCTCCTCACCTCCTCATCTCCTTCCCTCCCCCCTCCTCCTCCTCTCCTCATCTCCTCCCCTCCTCCTCCTCTCCTTCTCTCCTCGTCCTCTCCTCATCTCCTTCCCTCCCCTCCTCCTCCTCCTCCTCCTCATCTCCTTCCCTCCCCCTCCTCCCCTCATCTCCTTCCCTCCCCCTCCCCTCCTCCTCTCCTCCTCCTCTCATCTTCATCTCCATCCCTCCCCCTCCCCTCCTCCTCCTCCTCCTCTCCTCCTCATCTTCCCTCCCCCCTCCTCCTCCTCTCCTCATCTCCATCCCTCCCCCTCCCCTCCTCCACTCCTCCTCCTCTCATCTTCATCTCCATCCCTCCCCCTCCCCTTCTCCTCATCTCCTTCCCTCCGCCTCCTCCCCTCCTCTCCTCATCTCCTTCCCTAACTCCTCCCATCTTCTCCTCCCCTCCCCTCCCCTCCCCTCCCCACCACCCTACATTAGTTCCCAGGTGGAGGACCATTTAAAATGTTATTTAGAACGTTTCTCAGCATGGTAGATGGGAAAGAAGTGTTAATGCAGATCCCTGCCGTTGTCATTGTGTGTGTGTCTCAGTGTGTGTGTGTGTGTGTCTCAGTGTGTGTGTATGTGTGTCTCAGTGTGTGTGTGTGTCTCAGTGTGTGTATTTTCCCCATGCCTCCAGGTAGACTCTACAGAGTCCCACCACCTTCAGTAAACAGATCACCTCTACAGAGTCCCACCACCTTCAATAAACAGATCACCTCTACAGAGTCACACCCCCTTCAATAAACAGATCACCTCTACAGAGTCCCACCACCTTCAGTAAACAGATCACCTCTACAGAGTCCCACCACCTTCAACAAACAGATCACCTCTACAGAGTCCCACCACCTTCAGTAAACAGATCACCTCTACAGAGTCCCACCACCTTCAATAAACAGATCACCTCTACAGAGTCCCACCACCTTCAGTAAACAGATCACCTCTACAGAGTCCTTCCACCTTTAGTAAACAGATCACCTCTACAGAGTCACACCACCTTCAATAAACAGATCACCTCTACAGAGTCCCACCACCTTCAATAAACAGATCACCTCTACAGAGTCCCACCACCTTCAATAAACAGATCACCTCTACAGAGTCCCACCACCTTCAACAAACAGATCACCTCTACAGAGTCACACCACCTTCAATAAACAGATCACCTCTACAGAGTCCCACCACCTTCAATAAACAGATCACCTCTACAGAGTCCCACCACCTTCAACAAACAGATCACCTCTACAGAGTCACACCACCTTCAATAAACAGATCACCTCTACAGAGTCCCACCACCTTTAGTAAACAGATCACCTCTACAGAGTCCCACCACCTTCAGTAAACAGATCACCTCTACAGAGTCACACCACCTTCAGTAAACAGATCACCTCTACAGAGTCCTTCCACCTTTAGTAAACAGATCACCTCTACAGAGTCACACCACCTTCAATAAACAGATCACCTCTACAGAGTCCCACCACCTTCAATAAACAGATCACCTCTACAGAGTCCCACCACCTTCAATAAACAGATCACCTCTACAGAGTCCCACCACCTTCAATAAACAGATCACCTCTACAGAGTCCCTTCCACCTTTAGTAAACAGATCACCTCTACAGAGTCACACCACCTTCAATAAACAGATCACCTCTACAGAGTCCCACCACCTTCAATAAACAGATCACCTCTACAGAGTCCCACCACCTTCAATAAACAGATCACCTCTACAGAGTCCTTCCACCTTTAGTAAACAGATCAACTCTACAGAGTCCCACCACCTTCAATAAACAGATCACCTCTACAGAGTCCTTCCACCTTTAGTAAACAGATCACATCTACAGAGTCCCACCACCTTCAGGAAACAGATCACCTCTACAGAGTCCCACCACCTTCAGTAAACAGATCACCTCTACAGAGTCCCACCACCTTCAGTAAACAGATCACCTCTACAGAGTCCCACCACCTTCAATAAACAGATCACCTCTACAGAGTCCCACCACCTTCAGTAAACAGATCACCTCTACAGAGTCCCACACCCAGCGCTGGGGGGCAGGGAGTGTGTATGTGTGTGACAGGGGGCATGTGGTCTCCTGAGAGGTTTTATCCTCTCAATACCTGGTGTTTCTTTACTGGGTTCATCTGTCCAACTGCTAAATATATACCCTGAGTCCCTATACTACCAATCAGGTTTGAGGAGTTAGCCAGGTAACTTTGATCAACTCTGAGTTCAACTCAGAATAACCGGCCGTACAGAAGTGGCTCACCTTTTAGCCAGGTACATT
>NC_140019.1:34927119-34939846 GCF_964263955.1 Coregonus lavaretus | reverse complement strand
ACCTTCAATAAACAGATCACCTCTACAGAGTCCCTTCCACCTTTAGTAAACAGATCACCTCTACAGAGTCACACCACCTTCAATAAACAGATCACCTCTACAGAGTCACACCACCTTCAATAAACAGATCACCTCTACAGAGTCCCACCACCTTCAATAAACAGATCACCTCTACAGAGTCCCACCACCTTCAATAAACAGATCACCTCTACAGAGTCCTTCCACCTTTAGTAAACAGATCAACTCTACAGAGTCCCACCACCTTCAATAAACAGATCACCTCTACAGAGTCCTTCCACCTTTAGTAAACAGATCACATCTACAGAGTCCCACCACCTTCAGGAAACAGATCACCTCTACAGAGTCCCACCACCTTCAGTAAACAGATCACCTCTACAGAGTCCCACCACCTTCAGTAAACAGATCACCTCTACAGAGTCCCACCACCTTCAATAAACAGATCACCTCTACAGAGTCCCACCACCTTCAGTAAACAGATCACCTCTACAGAGTCCCACACCCAGCGCTGGGGGGCAGGGAGTGTGTATGTGTGTGACAGGGGGCATGTGGTCTCCTGAGAGGTTTTATCCTCTCAATACCTGGTGTTTCTTTACTGGGTTCATCTGTCCAACTGCTAAATATATACCCTGAGTCCCTATACTACCAATCAGGTTTGAGGAGTTAGCCAGGTAACTTTGATCAACTCTGAGTTCAACTCAGAATAACCGGCCGTACAGAAGTGGCTCACCTTTTAGCCAGGTACATTTCTATGGCAACGAATCCTTCAAAACTAACCTGCTCCGGGGCAGGCTTACTCAGGGCTAACTCAGGGCTAACTCAGGGCTTTCTCCACTTACCCTGAATGAAATGACTGAGCCACGAGTTGATGACCAAATCAGATTCCCTCCCTCTCGCAAAGATTGCGTCACCATCCCCTTCATTTGAGGAAGACAACTGATTAAATATTTGATTAATCAAATATTATTTATTCAAAAAATAGTAATATTAAAATACCTATCACATTCAACATTTAGTAATGACAGGATGCATTTGAAAGTTAACCCACAGTAAAACTTTTGTATGACTTAATACAATTATTTTATCGACAGGAGTGGTGGGGAAAAAGTGTAATTGATAAGCACACCAAAGACAACACACAGGCAGCCTGTTTAGATTAAGACACAGCGGTGCCGTCGGACAGGCAGCCTGTTTAGATTAAGACACACCGGTGCCGTCGGACAGGCAGCCTGTTTAGATTAAGACACAGCGGTGCCGTCGGACAGGCAGCCTGTTTAGATTAAGACACAGCGGTGCCGTCGGACAGGCAGCCTGTTTAGATTAAGACACAGCGGTGCCGTCGGACAGGCAGCCTGTTTAGATTAAGACACAGCGGTGCCGTCGGACAGGCAGCCTGTTTAGATTAAGACACAGCGGTGCCGTCGGACAGGCAGCCTGTTTAGATTAAGACACAGCGGTGCCGTCGGACAGGCAGCCTGTTTAGATTAAGACACAGCGGTGCCGTCGGACAGGCAGCCTGTTTAGATTAAGACACAGCGGTGCCGTCGGACAGGCAGCCTGTTTAGATTAAGACACAGCGGTGCCGTCGGACAGGCAGCCTGTTTAGATTAAGACACAGCGGTGCCGTCGGACAGGCAGCCTGTTTAGATTAAGACACAGCGGTGCCGTCGGACAGGCAGCCTGTTTAGATTAAGACACAGCGGTGCCGTCGGACAGGCAGCCTGTTTAGATTAAGACACAGCGGTGCCGTCAGACAGGCAGCCTGTTTAGATTAAGACACAGCGGTGCCGTCAGACAGGCAGCCTGTTTAGATTAAGACACAGCGGTGCCGTCGGACAGGCAGCCTGTTTAGATTAAGACACAGCGGTGCCGTCGGACAGGCAGCCTGTTTAGATTAAGACACAGCGGTGCCGTCAGACAGGCAGCCTGTTTAGATTAAGACACAGCGGTGCCGTCAGACAGGCAGCCTGTTTAGATTAAGACACAGCGGTGCCGTCAGACAGGCAGCCTGTTTAGATTAAGACACAGCGGTGCCGTCGGACAGGCAGCCTGTTTAGATTAAGACACAGCGGTGCCGTCGGACAGGCAGCCTGTTTAGATTAAGACACAGCGGTGCCGTCGGACAGGCAGCCTGTTTAGATTAAGACACAGCGGTGCCGTCGGACAGGCAGCCTGTTTAGATTAAGACACAGCGGTGCCGTCGGACAGGCAGCCTGTTTAGATTAAGACACAGCGGTGCCGTCGGACAGGCAGCCTGTTTAGATTAAGACACAGCGGTGCCGTCGGACAGGCAGCCTGTTTAGATTAAGACACAGCGGTGCCGTCGGACAGGCAGCCTGTTTAGATTAAGACACAGCGGTGCCGTCGGACAGGCAGCCTGTTTAGATTAAGACACAGCGGTGCCGTCAGACAGGCAGCCTGTTTAGATTAAGACACAGCGGTGCCGTCAGACAGGCAGCCTGTTTAGATTAAGACACAGCGGTGCCGTCGGACAGGCAGCCTGTTTAGATTAAGACACAGCGGTGCCGTCGGACAGGCAGCCTGTTTAGATTAAGACACAGCGGTGCCGTCAGACAGGCAGCCTGTTTAGATTAAGACACAGCGGTGCCGTCAGACAGGCAGCCTGTTTAGATTAAGACACAGCGGTGCCGTCGGACAGGCAGCCTGTTTAGATTAAGACACAGCGGTGCCGTCGGACAGGCAGCCTGTTTAGATTAAGACACAGCGGTGCCGTCGGACAGGCAGCCTGTTTAGATTAAGACACAGCGGTGCCGTCGGACAGGCAGCCTGTTTAGATTAAGACACAGCGGTGCCGTCGGACAGGCAGCCTGTTTAGATTAAGACACAGCGGTGCCGTCGGACAGGCAGCCTGTTTAGATTAAGACACAGCGGTGCCGTCGGACAGGCAGCCTGTTTAGATTAAGACACAGCGGTGCCGTCGGACAGGCAGCCTGTTTAGATTAAGACACAGCGGTGCCGTGAGACAGGCAGCCTGTTTAGATTAAGACACAGCGGTGCCGTCGGACAGGCAGCCTGTTTAGATTAAGACACAGCGGTGCCGTCGGACAGGCAGCCTGTTTAGATTAAGACACAGCGGTGCCGTCGGACAGGCAGCCTGTTTAGATTAAGACACAGCGGTGCCGTCGGACAGGCAGCCTGTTTAGATTAAGACACAGCGGTGCCGTCGGACAGGCAGCCTGTTTAGATTAAGACACAGCGGTGCCGTCGGACAGGCAGCCTGTTTAGATTAAGACACAGCGGTGCCGTCGGACAGGCAGCCTGTTTAGATTAAGACACAGCGGTGCCGTCGGACAGGCAGCCTGTTTAGATTAAGACACAGCGGTGCCGTCGGACAGGCAGCCTGTTTAGATTAAGACACAGCGGTGCCGTCGGACAGGCAGCCTGTTTAGATTAAGACACAGCGGTGCCGTCGGACAGGCAGCCTGTTTAGATTAAGACACAGCGGTGCCGTCGGACAGGCAGCCTGTTTAGATTAAGACACAGCGGTGCCGTCGGACAGGCAGCCTGTTTAGATTAAGACACAGCGGTGCCGTCGGACAGGCAGCCTGTTTAGATTAAGACACAGCGGTGCCGTCAGACAGGCAGCCTGTTTAGATTAAGACACAGCGGTGCCGTCGGACAGGCAGCCTGTTTAGATTAAGACACAGCGGTGCCGTCGGACAGGCAGCCTGTTTAGATTAAGACACAGCGGTGCCGTCGGACAGGCAGCCTGTTTAGATTAAGACACAGCGGTGCCGTCGGACAGGCAGCCTGTTTAGATTAAGACACAGCGGTGCCGTCAGACAGGCAGCCTGTTTAGATTAAGACACAGCGGTGCCGTGAGACAGGCAGCCTGTTTAGATTAAGACACAGCGGTGCCGTCAGACAGGCAGCCTGTTTAGATTAAGACACAGCGGTGCCGTCAGACAGGCAGCCTGTTTAGATTAAGACACAGCGGTGCCGTCAGACAGGCAGCCTGTTTAGATTAAGACACAGCGGTGCCGTCAGACAGGCAGCCTGTTTAGATTAAGACACAGCGGTGCCGTCGGACAGGCAGCCTGTTTAGATTAAGACACAGCGGTGCCGTCGGACAGGCAGCCTGTTTAGATTAAGACACAGCGGTGCCGTCAGACAGGCAGCCTGTTTAGATTAAGACACAGCGGTGCCGTCGGACAGGCAGCCTGTTTAGATTAAGACACAGCGGTGCCGTCAGACAGGCAGCCTGTTTAGATTAAGACACAGCGGTGCCGTCGGACAGGCAGCCTGTTTAGATTAAGACACAGCGGTGCCGTCAGACAGGCAGCCTGTTTAGATTAAGACACAGCGGTGCCGTCAGACAGGCAGCCTGTTTAGATTAAGACACAGCGGTGCCGTGAGACAGGCAGCCTGTTTAGATTAAGACACAGCGGTGCCGTCGGACAGGCAGCCTGTTTAGATTAAGACACAGCGGTGCCGTCGGACAGGCAGCGTGTTTAGATTAAGACACAGCGGTGCCGTCGGACAGGCAGCCTGTTTAGATTAAGACACAGCGGTGCCGTCAGACAGGCAGCCTGTTTAGATTAAGACACAGCGGTGCCGTCGGACAGGCAGCCTGTTTAGATTAAGACACAGCGGTGCCGTCGGACAGGCAGCCTGTTTAGATTAAGACACAGCGGTGCAGTCGGACAGGCAGCCTGTTTAGATTAAGACACAGCGGTGCCGTCGGACAGGCAGCCTGTTTAGATTAAGACACAGCGGTGCCGTCGGACAGGCAGCCTGTTTAGATTAAGACACAGCGGTGCCGTCGGACAGGCAGCCTGTTTAGATTAAGACACAGCGGTGCCGTGAGACAGGCAGCCTGTTTAGATTAAGACACAGCGGTGCCGTCAGACAGGCAGCCTGTTTAGATTAAGACACAGCGGTGCCGTCAGACAGGCAGCCTGTTTAGATTAAGACACAGCGGTGCCGTCGGACAGGCAGCCTGTTTAGATTAAGACACAGCGGTGCCGTCAGACAGGCAGCCTGTTTAGATTAAGACACAGCGGTGCCGTCAGACTGGCAGCCTGTTTAGATTAAGACACAGCGGTGCCGTCGGACAGGCAGCCTGTTTAGATTAAGACACAGCGGTGCCGTCGGACAGGCAGCCTGTTTAGATTAAGACACAGCGGTGCCGTCGGACAGGCAGCCTGTTTAGATTAAGACACAGCGGTGCCGTCAGACAGGCAGCCTGTTTAGATTAAGACACAGCGGTGCCGTCGGACAGGCAGCCTGTTTAGATTAAGACACAGCGGTGCCGTCGGACAGGCAGCCTGTTTAGATTAAGACACAGCGGTGCCGTCGGACAGGCAGCCTGTTTAGATTAAGACACAGCGGTGCCGTCAGACAGGCAGCCTGTTTAGATTAAGACACAGCGGTGCCGTCGGACAGGCAGCCTGTTTAGATTAAGACACAGCGGTGCCGTCAGACAGGCAGCCTGTTTAGATTAAGACACAGCGGTGCCGTCAGACTGGCAGCCTGTTTAGATTAAGACACAGCGGTGCCGTCGGACAGGCAGCCTGTTTAGATTAAGACACAGCGGTGCCGTCAGACAGGCAGCCTGTTTAGATTAAGACACAGCGGTGCCGTCGGACAGGCAGCCTGTTTAGATTAAGACACAGCGGTGCCGTCAGACAGGCAGCCTGTTTAGATTAAGACACAGCGGTGCCGTCGGACAGGCAGCCTGTTTAGATTAAGACACAGCGGTGCCGTCGGACAGGCAGCCTGTTTAGATTAAGACACAGCGGTGCCGTCGGACAGGCAGCCTGTTTAGATTAAGACAGCGGTGCCGTCGCCAAATATGGTTTTGAAAACATACCTCGATCCAGGGATGAGAAATGCATTGTACTCCGAATTGTCGCATTATGCCAACTGTTACAACGAGAAGATTGAACGTTTGCTAAAAAACTAGCAGTCGTTCAATCTTCTCGGTGTAACAGTTTGGATAATGCGACAATTCGGAGTACAATGCAATTCTCATCCCTGGATTGAGGTACATAGGCGACGGCACCGCAGTGTCTTTACCTAAACAGGAAGCCTGTCCGACCCCAGTACAGCTGTAACCAAACATAGGGTGTTCTAGTGTGAGCTCTGTGTGTGATGTTATGTTCTGGTGTGAGCTCTGTGTGTGATGGTATGTTCTGGTGTGAGCTCTGTGTGTGATGGTATGTTCTGGTGTGAGCTCTGTGTGTGATGGTATGTTCTGGTGTGAGCTCTGTGTGTGATGGTATGTTCTGGTGTGAGCTCTGTGTGTGATGGTATGTTCTGGTGTGAGCTCTGTGTGTGATGGTATGTTCTGATGTGAGCTCTGTGTGTGATGGTATGTTCTGGTGTGAGCTCTGTGTGTGATGGTATGTTCTGGTGTGAGCTCTGTGTGTGATGGTATGTTCTGGTGTGAGCTCTGTGTGTGATGGTATGTTCTGGTGTGAGCTCTGTGTGTGATGGTATATTCTGGTGTGAGCTCTGTGTGTAATGGTATGTTTTGGTGTGAGCTCTGTGTGTAATGGTATATTCTGGTGTGAGCTCTGTGTGTGATGGTATGTTCTGGTGTGAGCTCTGTGTGTGATGGTATGTTCTGGTGTGAGCTCTGTGTGTGATGGTATGTTCTGGTGTGAGCTCTGTGTGTGATGGTATGTTCTGGTGTGAGCTCTGTGTGTGATGGTATGTTCTGGTGTGAGCTCTGTGTGTGATGGTATGTTCTGGTGTGAGCTCTGTGTGTGATGGTATATTCTGGTGTGAGCTCTGTGTGTAATGGTATGTTTTGGTGTGAGCTCTGTGTGTGATGGTATGTTCTGGTGTGAGCTCTGTGTGTGATGGTATATTCTGGTGTGAGCTCTGTGTGTAATGGTATGTTTTGGTGTGAGCTCTGTGTGTAATGGTATATTCTGGTGTGAGCTCTGTGTGTGATGGTATGTTCTGGTGTGAGCTCTGTGTGTGATGGTATGTTCTGGTGTGAGCTCTGTGTGTGATGGTATATTCTGGTGTGAGCTCTGTGTGTGATGGTATGTTCTGGTGTGAGCTCTGTGTGTGATGGTATGTTCTGGTGTGAGCTCTGTGTGTGATGGTATGTTCTGGTGTGAGCTCTGTGTGTGATGCTATATTCTGGTGTGAGCTCTGTGTGTAATGGTATGTTTTGGTGTGAGCTCTGTGTGTAATGGTATGTTTTGGTGTGAGCTCTGTGTGTAATGGTATGTTTTGGTGTGAGCTCTGTGTGTGCACGGATATATAAATGTGTTTTAGGTCATGGCTTGGTCAAGGAAAGGGCAGGTAGCTACATGACATTGATGTGTGTGGTCAGGGAGTGGGCAATTAGCTACATGCCTGTGTGGTTTGGGACCATGTTGAATTAGCACCACTTTCATATTTTCCACAGTCGGTGATGGAATCAGGGAGGCCACACTAACACACTACACCAAAAACACAGCAGTGGTATGTCCTGTGTGGGTTGGTGGGCTGTGAGGTAGGGTAGAGACGGTGGGCTGGAGATGTCTTTACTGTGAGGTAGATTACAGACTGACTATCTGTGGAGGATAAGGAATGGGGAACAGGTGGGACGCATTATGTTAAACATACAGTGTTAGCTGTGGCAACCATCAGAGATATATAAATAACCATCATAGATATATAAATAACAACCATCAGAGATATATAAATAACAACCATCAGAGATATATAAATAACAACCAGCAGAGATATAAACATAACAACCAGCAGAGATATATAAATAACAACCATCAGAGATATATAAATAACAACCATCAGAGATATATAAATAACAACCAGCAGAGATATATAAATAACAACCATCAGAGATATATAAATAACAACCAGCAGAGATATATAAATAACAACCAGCAGAGATATAAACATAACAACCAGCAGAGATATATAAATAACAACCATCAGAGATATATAAATAACAACCATCAGAGATATATAAATAACAACCAGCAGAGATATATAAATAACAACCATCAGAGATATATAAATAACAACCATCAGAGTAATATAAATAACAACCATCAGAGATATATAAATAACCATCAGAGATATATAAATAACAACCATCAGAGATATATAAATAACAACCATCAGAGATATATAAATAACAACCATCAGAGTTATATAAATAACCATCAAAGATATATAAATAACAACCATCAGAGAGATATAAATAACAACCATCAGAGATATATAAATAACAACCATCAGAGATATATAAATAACAACCAGCAGAGATATATAAATAACAACCAACAGAGATATATAAATAACAACCATCAGAGATATATAAATAACAACCATCAGAGATATATAAATAACAACCATCAGAGAGATATAAATAACAACCATCAGAGATATATAAATAACAACCATCAGAGATATATAAATAACAACCATCAGAGTAATATAAATAACAACCATCAGAGATATATAAATAACAACCATCAGAGTAATATAAATAACAACCATCAGAGATATATAAATAACAACCAGCAGAGATATATAAATAACCATCATAGATATATAAATAACAACCATCAGAGATATATAAATAACAACCATCAGAGATATATAAATAACAACCAGCAGAGATATAAACATAACAACCAGCAGAGATATATAAATAACAACCATCAGAGATATATAAATAACAACCATCAGAGATATATAAATAACAACCATCAGAGATATATAAATAACAACCAGCAGAGATATATAAATAACAACCAGCAGAGATATAAACATAACAACCAGCAGAGATATATAAATAACAACCATCAGAGATATATAAATAACAACCATCAGAGATATATAAATAACAACCATCAGAGTAATATAAATAACAACCATCAGAGATATATAAATAACAACCATCAGAGATATATAAATAACCATCAGAGATATATAAATAACAACCATCAGAGATATATAAATAACAACCATCAGAGATATATAAATAACAACCATCAGAGTTATATAAATAACCATCAAAGATATATAAATAACAACCATCAGAGAGATATAAATAACAACCATCAGAGATATATAAATAACAACCAGCAGAGATATATAAATAACAACCATCAGAGTAATATAAATAACAACCAGCAGAGATATATAAATACAACCATCAGAGACATATAAATAACAACCATCAGAGATATATAAATAACAACCATCAGAGATATATAAATAACAACCATCAGGGAGATATAAATAACAACCATCAGAGATATATAAATAACAACCATCAGAGATATATAAATAACAACCATCAGAGTAATATAAATAACAACCATCAGAGATATATAAATAACCATCATAGATATATATAAACAACCAGCAGAGATATATAAATAACAACCATCAGAGTAATATAAATAACAACCATCAGAGATATATAAATAACAACCATCAGAGATATATAAATAACAACCAGCAGAGATATATAAATAACAACCATCAGAGATATATAAATAACAACCATCAGAGATATATAAATAACAACCATCAGAGATATATAAATAACAACCATCAGAGTAATATGAATAACAACCATCAGAGATATATAAATAACCATCAGAGATATATAAATAACAACCATCAGAGATATATAAATAACAACCATCAGAGATATATAAATAACAACCATCAGAGTAATATAAATAACAACCATCAGAGATATATAAATAACCATCAGAGATATATAAATAACAACCATCAGAGATATATAAATAACAACCATCAGAGTAATATAAATAACAACCATCAGAGATATATAAATAACAACCATCAGAGATATATAAATAACAACCATCAGAGATATATAAATAACAACCATCAGAGATATATAAATAACAACCATCATAGATATATAAATAACAACCATCAGAGTAATATAAATAACAACCATCAGAGATATATAAATAACAACCATCAGAGATATATAAATAACAACCATCAGAGATATATAAATAACCATCATAGATATATATACACAACCAGCAGAGATATATAAATAACAACCATCAGAGATATATAAATAACAACCATCATAGATATATAAATAACAACCATCAGAGTAATATAAATAACAACCATCAGAGATATATAAATAACAACCATCAGAGATATATAAATAACCATCATAGATATATAAATAACAACCATCAGAGAGATATAAATAACAACCATCAGAGAGATATAAATAACAACCAGCAGAGATATATAAATAACAACCAGCAGAGATATATAAATAACAACCATCAGAGATATATAAATAACAACCATCAGAGATATATAAATAACAACCATCAGAGATATATAAATAACAACCATCAGAGAGATATAAATAACAACCATCAGAGATATATACATAACAACCAGCAGAGATATATAAATAACAACCATCAGAGATATATAAATAACAACCAGCAGAGATATATAAATAACAACCATCAGAGATATATAAATAACAACCATCAGAGATATATAAATAACAACCATCAGAGATATATAAATAACAACCATCAGAGATATATAAATAACAACCATCAGAGTAATATAAATAACAACCATCAGAGATATATAAATAACAACCATCAGAGTTATATAAATAACCATCAGAGATATATAAATAACAACCATCAGATATGTGTGGTCCTCTGTAGCTCAGCTGGTAGAGCACGGCACTTGTAACGCCAAGGTAGTGGGTTCGATCCCCGGGACCACACATACGTAAAAATGTATGCACGCATGACTGTAAGTCGCTTTGGATAAAAGCGTCTGCTAAATGGCATATTATTATTATTATTATATATAAATAACAACCATCAGAGATATATAAATAACAACCATCAGAGATATATAAATAACAACCATCAGAGATATATAAATAACAACCAGCAGAGATATATAAATAACAACCAGCAGAGATATATAAATAACAACCATCATAGATATATAAATAACAACCATCAGAGATATATAAATAACAACCATCAGAGATATATAAATAACATGTATTCATTTATCAAATATGATACATTAGCCTCCAAGAGCTCTGATCGTTTATGGCACAGGAGATAGCTAGCGTACTTGACCTACAATCACAGGGTTGGGTGTGTGTGTGTAAACACAGCCTGTTTCTCTTCACTAGGCTCTGTGAGAGTGCTCTACCCCCCTGACAGGACAGCCTAGCAACCGGCCTAGCAACCGGCCTAGCAACAGGCCTAGCAACAGGCCTTCCTCTCCTTCCATTTTCACAGGGGTTCTCAGCTGGCCATGGCGACCCTGCAGCGGCCTCTCTTCCTTTAGATCCCCCTCTCTTCTCTCTTTGCCATGCCAGCTGTCTCTGTGTCAGGGAGACGGAGGGATGGAGGGAGAGGGAACAGAAGAGAAAAAGAGAGGGAGATGCACATGTTTTCACTCAAACAAAATAACCACACAAACTCATATCCTGTGCTTTCATGGACTTTATTGACTCAATCTACAGTACGCCATCTCCTCTGTTACTCTCACTGTATTGTGGTTGTCACCGACATCACTAAGACAAGTGATAGAGAATCCATCACAGGCCCCATACGTTGACTGTCTTTGACCCATTGATAGCCTTCCTCTTGAACTGATCCTTGATGAGGATTCACTGTCTTGTCACGCTACAGCCCTGCAGCCTCTACAGAAACTGGATTGTGGCTCATAGAATCACAGAGAATCACAGGGGCCCGAGGGTAGAAACTGGACCGTGGCTCAGTCAGAGAATCCCAGCCTAGGGGCCCGAGGGTAGAAACTGGACCGTGGCTCAGTCAGAGAATCCCAGCCCAGGGGCCCGAGGGTAGAAACTGGACCGTGGCTCAGTCAGAGAATCCCAGCCTAGGGGCCCGAGGGTAGAAACTGGACCGTGGCTCAGTCAGAGAATCCCAGCCCAGGGGCCCGAGGGTAGAAACTTGACCGTGGCTCAGTCAGAGAATCCCAGCCCAGGGGCCCGAGGGTAGAAACTGGACCGTGGCTCAGTCAGAGAATCCCAGCCCAGGGGCCCGAGGGTAGAAACTTGACCGTGGCTCAGTCAGAGAATCCCAGCCCAGGGGCCCGAGGGTAGAAACTGGACCGTGGCTCAGTCAGAGAATCCCAGCCCAGGGGCCCGAGGGTAGAAACTGGACCGTGGCTCAGTCAGAGAATCCCAGCCCAGGGGCCCGAGGGTAGAAACTGGACCGTGGCTCAGTCAGAGAATCCCAGCCCAGGGGCCCGAGGGTAGAAACTGGACCGTGGCTCAGTCAGAGAATCCCAGCCCAGGGGCCCGAGGGTGTCTTGTTTAACCAACATATCAGATGCCTCAGCAAAAGGTAGGCTGCGTTGTTACGTAACAGTTTAGCCCGTAATGAATGGACCTCAGCACAGGCCTGCTGAATGGAAGTGAATGGGAGTGGAAGCAGAGGGTAGAGGGGACCAAGCTATAGCTTCATCCCCTAGGAGAAGGTCCCGGGCCCCCAGGCCCCACCGGGGCCCAGCCCCTCACATCTCACTGTGTGTTCTCCTTTCAGCATTAACCGGGCTGACTGGCTCTTTCTGAGCTGGAGAGGGGAGAGTTGGGAGAGAAAGAGGGATGTTGGTTGGGACGACAGAGGGAGGAGAGAGAGAGAGGGAGGAGAGAGAGAGAGAGAGAGAGAGAGGGAGGAGAGAGAGAGAGAGAGAG
>NC_140019.1:34809619-34922119 GCF_964263955.1 Coregonus lavaretus | reverse complement strand
GTCTCTCATCCTGGGGTCTCTGTCTGTATCTCATCCTGGGGTCTCTGTCTGTCTCTCATACTGGGGTCTCTGTCTGTCTCTCATACTGGTGTCTCTGTCTGTCTCTCATACTGGGGTCTCTGTCTGTCTCTCATACTGGGGTCTCTGTCTGTCTCTCATCCTGGGGTCTCTGCCTGTCTCTCATCCTGGGGTCTCTGCCTCTCTCATCCTGGGGTCTCTGTTTGTCTCTCATCCTGGGGTCTCTGTCTGTCTCTCATCCTGGGGTCTCTGTCTGTCTCTCATCCTGGTGTCTCTGTCTGTCTCTCATCCTGGGGTCTCTGCCTGTCTCTCATCCTGGGGTCTCTGTCTGTCTCTCATCCTGGGGTCTCTGTCTGTCTCTCATCCTGGGGTCTCTGTCTGTCTCTCATCCTGGTGTCTCTGTCTGTCTCTCATCCTGGGGTCTCTGTCTGTCTCTCATCCTGGGGTCTCTGTCTGTCTCTCATCCTGGGGTCTCTGTCTGTCTCTCATCCTGGGGTCTCTGTCGGTCTCTCATCCTGGGGTCTCTGTCTGTCTCTCATCCTGGGGTCTCTGTCTGTCTCTCATCCTGGGGTCTCTGTCTGTGTGTCTACTCCACTCAGGACAGATAGACCCTGAAGGAAGTCTGCACCAGACCAGACAGCCCAGCAGTGGATGTATCAAGCCTGGATCACTGGTAGGTGCTGTGACCAAATGAACTGTAAAAAGCTCTGTGAAATTGTATAGATAAAAACCAAGGAGGTCCTCCTAACAATAACTTTACATTGAGATGTTGACTCGCCTGTTTAATGGTGTACTCTATTGCCTTGAGTAGTTTACCTGTTATGTTAAGGTTTGAGGTTTCAACTAATGGGACGTCACTGTTCAGCTTTACTTTCTGTGTGCATTATTTTGTGTGTGTGTCCGTGTGTGTGTGTGTGTGAGTCTGTGTGTGCGTTTCTGTGTGTGTGTGTGTGTGTGTGTGTGTGTGTGTGTGCGTGTGTGTGCGTGTGTGTGCGTGTGTGTGCGTGTGTGTGTGTGTGTGTGCGTGTGTGTGCGTGTGTGTGAGTGTGTGAGTCTGTGTGTGCGTGCCTGCGTGTGTGAGCGCATAGCCAATAGTCCTCACCTTTATGTAACCCTGCAGGACATCAAAGAGAGATTTGAGATTTCTAAAGGAGAGAAGCTAAACTCTCATTGTATAAGTTAAATAATAGGATTAAATCAAACGTTATTTAAAGTGCATTTAAAGTTTGATTAGATTTAGTCATATTCTTTAACTTATATTTTTGATTGAGATGGAGACGTGAATGCAACATATCAATGATTAATTTGTAGACAAACTGGAATTAAAGCCAGACTAAGTCAGTGGCACAGATGGAACTATCCAAGCAGAAGATACATCTCCTTCAAATGTTGATATTTCATTGTGTTGACAAACAAACACAATTCAATATCCAGTTAGTCTACAAATTAATAATTTATGTGCTGGATTCACGTCTCAATAAGTTAAAGAATATAACTAAATTAAATCAAATCAAATTTTAAATGCAATTTAAATAAAGCTTGATTTGATTTAGTTCTATTTTTTAATTTAGATTTTTGGTTGAGATGGAGACTTGAAACCAACATATTAATTAACAACTTGAAGATTACATTTGAAATCAACCAAAGCTTGAAACACTAGGCCTATATGTATTGTTTTAGGTTGAATCCTGGGTTGAACTGGAACAATAGCTGTTGATAACTTCCATACTGCTATATAGGCCAGAATATTGATGATATATGACTTATAAAGTAGGTTACATTTAATTTTCTCTGTTAAACCTACCCTTTGAAATTACTTCGACAGCAACAGGGAATCTATTTAGCTATTAAGAGATCGCTCAATACTCATTCTCACGATAGCACGTTGGTAATAGTCAGTGACATCATAGCTAAGCTGGGCTTGGTTAGGACCCTGGATGGGAGACCAAAGGGTAGCTGTAGATAGATCAATTCTCCAGTAGGAGGTGCTTCCCAGCCTATAGTTTTTTTTCTGATAGTGGATATAATGATGACGATCTGATGTTGTTTCAAAGGTACAAATTGAAAATTGGTTACCGTGATGACATAATCCTGTGGTTGAAATGTCACCCTCAAAACAACAGTTGATTACTTTTTTCAAATCCAATGTTTTTTTCCACTTAGATTCCACATCATAATATGTTGACAAATTACATTGAAACAACGTTGATTCAACCAGTTTGTGCCCAGTGGGCTGTCTCAACACCAATACACTCATTCTCTCTCATTCACCCACCCTGCCTCAACACCAATACACTCATTCTCTATCATTCACCCACCCTGCCTCAACACCAATACACTCATTCTCTATCATTCACCCACCCTGTCTCAACACCAATACACTCATTCTCTATCATTCACCCACCCTGCCTCAACACCAATACACTCATTCTCTATCATTCACCCACCCTGTCTCAACACCAATACACTCATTCTCTCTCATTCACCCACCCTGTCTCAACACCAATACACTCATTCTCTATCATTCACCCACCCTGCCTCAACACCAATACACTCATTCTCTATCATTCACCCACCCTGCCTCAACACCAATACACTCATTCTCTATCATTCACCCACCCTGCCTCAACACCAATACACTCATTCTCTACCATTCACCCACCCTGCCTCAACACCAATACACTCATTCTCTATTATTCACCCACCCTGCCTCAACACCAATACACTCATTCTCTATCATTCACCCACCCTGCCTCAACACCAATACACTCATTCTCTATCATTCACCCACCCTGCCTCAACACCAATACACTCATTCTCTATCATTCATAAAAAACGACACCCCCTCAGTGAAAGGGCCTTTTCTCACCCCGTCCAGTCTTACACACAAACACCCACATGAACATCCATTCACAGCAGAACAAAGCCTCAAGCTCCAAGGCTCACTGTTATGCAGAAATGGAAACGGGGTCGGTCCACCACGGACTGTTGTTTTTACTGTGAAGCAAAATAATCTGTCTCAATAAAGCACATGAGGTGTGTGTGTGTGTGTGTGTGTGTGTGTGTGTGTGTGTGTGTGTGTGTGTGCAGCCTTCTACAGGGATGTTCTGTCTCTGTACAAGGCCTATACAACAGGTTTCTTTCTTTCCTTGTATTCTGAAGTCTGCACTCAGAGTCTGAGGAGTGACGGACTGAACTGACTGGACAGAAAGATACGTTTCCTGAGAGTTATATTTATTCTGCCACAGTCTTGCCATAACCATAACACACCCTGATGGATGGATGGAGTCAGAGAGAACCATAACCATAACACACCCTGATGGATGGATGGAGTCAGAGAGAACCATAACCATAACACACCCTGATGGATGGATGGAGTCAGAGAGAACCATAACCATAACACACCCCGATGGATGGAAGGAGTCAGAGAGAACCATAACCATAACACACCCCGATGGATGGAAGGAGTCAGAGAGAACCATAACCATAACACACCCCGATGGATGGATGGAGTCAGAGAGAACCATAACACACCCCGATGGATGGATGGAGTCAGAGAGAACCATAACCATAACACACCCCGATGGATGGATGGAGTCAGAGAGAACCATAACCATAACACACCCCGATGGATGGATGGAGTCAGAGAGAACCATAACCATAACACACCCCGATGGATGGAAGGAGTCAGAGAGAACCATAACCATAACACACCCCGATGGATGGATGGAGTCAGAGAGAACCATAACACACCCCGATGGATGGATGGAGTCAGAGAGAACCATAACCATAACACACCCCGATGGATGGACAGAGTCAGAGAGAAGCATAACCATAACACACCCCGATGGATGGACGGAGTCAGAGAGAACCATAACCATAACACACCCCGATGGATGGACGGAGTCAGAGAGAACCATAACCATAACACACCCCGATGGATGGATGGAGTCAGAGAGAACCATAACACACCCCGATGGATGGATGGAGTCAGAGAGAACCATAACCATAACACACCCCGATGGATGGATGGAGTCAGAGAGAACCATAACCATAACACACCCCGATGGATGGATGGAGTCAGAGAGAACCATAACCATAACACACCCCGATGGATGGAAGGAGTCAGAGAGAACCATAACCATAACACACCCCGATGGATGGACGGAGTCAGAGAGAACAATGACTGGCGCTGAGAGGTCATAACCTCCTAATTAGCTACTACAGCCTCTGACATGTTGAGTTGTCAGTCACTGTGCCATGTAAAAGGGGCTACCTGAGAGCACACAGGTGACAAGGGTCCAGGAGCACCCCAGATGCCCCAGCTTGTCCAATGAAAGGCCAGTATAGTGGCTTTACACCCCATCGGGACTTCTAGCTTCTTGGCTTTCAGGCTTTATCCCTTCACACACTCTCTTTCATTTCTCTCCCTCTCTTTCTTTCTTTCTTTCTCTCTCTCCCTCCTGCTCCTTCTCTCTCACTCATTCCCCGCTCCATCTCTCCGTCTCCAGTCTCACCTGGATCTGAACATAATCTCCACGTCTGTCTAATCCATCTGGTCTTTCAGGGTCTTGTTCCCCTCCTCTCTCCCCTGATCAAGGCTCTCTACACAAGGCAGATATCACAACCCCACCCCCCTGTGATGATAACCCTGGAACAAGGACTTATCACCAAGATGACTACAAATTCTTCTTGTAGTCATCAATGAGCTTGCTGCACCTTTCTACTGGCAATTTGGCCCACTTGTCAGCAGCAAACTGATCTAAATCTTCAATATTTGAGGTGTGCCCCACCAACTGCTGTTTTCAGATCTCACCATAAGTTTGGATGTGATTCAGATCTGGACTCTTCGCTGGCCACTCCAGAACAGTCCAGCATCTCTGAACCCTTCCAGAGAAACAGTCCAAAAACTGTGTCTCTGTTGAAGATTGTGAGTCTTCCAGCAGGACAACAACCCCAAACACACATCAAAAGCACCCTGGAATGGTTCAACAAGAAACCCTGGACTGTTCTGGAGTCGCCAGCAAAGAGTCCAGATCTGAATCACATCCAGAACCTATTGGAGAGCTGACAACAGCAGTGGGAGGAGGACACGATTGAAGACTTAGCGCAGTTTGCTGCTGAAGAGTGGGCCAAATTGCCAGTAGAAATGTGCAGCAAGCTCATTGATGGCTACAAGAATAATTTGTTGCCGTTTTCTTGGGAAAGGCTGTGCAACCAAGTACTAGCTCCGGGGTTCCAATACTTTTGTCCATGCCGTTTGTCTTTATTTTCAAATTAAAATCGGAAACTTTAGTTTACAAAAATAAAATTAGTTCTGCAATGTTGGAAATACAATAAAACGGCATGGAGACCAAAAAGTTCAACTTATTTGAGAAGAAATAGGGAATTATTTCAGAAAAGTGCAAGGGTGCCAATATATTTGCCCATAATAATATGCCATTTAGCAGACGCTTTTATCCAAAGCGACTTACAGTCATGCGTGCATACATTTTTTTTTGTGTATGGGTGGTCCCGGGGATTGAACCCACTACCTTGGCGTTACAAGCGCCGTGCTCTACCAGCTGAGCTACAGAGGACCACAGCTGTATCTATACAGTATATTCTAATGGAACTTTCTATTTCATTTTCATGGAAACTCTTTTTTTATTCACCATTATGTATGAATTAGTGTGTAACCCTTTTAAAAATGTTCCCAGGTATTATAAATGTACCCAGGTATGCTGAAATGATTAGTGAAGAACCTGATTGTCCATCACAAGGGAAAGTTGGGCGGAAACAACGCAAGAAGCTCAGGGCCACGTTCAGATGCCAAACGTTTTCGAACCTTGCAGATAGAAATGCATGAATAGATGCGACGTGATTCCTTATTTTACATGTCAGAGCGGCATGTTTGTTCTACTTAACATATTTCTATCCGAACGTTCCAAAACGTTGAGTCCTGCTGAACGCGACTCTGGGTAAATCTAAAGGACGCCGCGGGCATGCGCGTTCCTTCAGCGCTGGGAAAGTTTTCCTGCAAGTTGAGCGGAGCAGAGGAGAACACTTGAAACTGTGGAGCAGCACAATGCATTGGCTTGAGTGAGGAGGCGTCAAGCAACAGATAAATAAATAAAACAATACGTTTTCCATTGAAGTTTACAACAAGAAATAAGGATTTGTAAATACGTTTTGTGATTAACTTTGGAAGTTGGATATCGCATCATAACGCACTGTAAGTAGCATATGGTTTTGTTTTTAGTGATTCTGTTGTAGGAAAAAGTGGAAATAACCATGAGAGGACTACGATAAACCGAGGAATTGTAATCTAGGCCTATAAGGCATTATTGCAAATTCGCTATAGTCTAAACCATTGTTTTTATAAAGTAATTTAGCCTACATTTAATTGAGAAAAAAAAATGTTTTACATTTTAGTCATTTAGCAGACGCAGAGATTTAATTTCAAACACCCAGGTGGCTGAGTGTTTTAAATGAAAGAAAGTCTATTTTAGGAACTGACACCGTTTAGGTTAAATCTGTCAATTGAATGTGTTTGTTTAGGGGGGTGTCCACGCAAACTCAGTCCTCTAACGTTGGGTCTACTCTTCTTTCCTCCTTTAATTAAAACCATCAGGTTATGAACTTTCTTCGGAGGACTCCTCCTCCTAAATTATGTATTTATTTAACATTGTTTTCTTTTGAAGAATGGCTGCCTTGGCTGTATAGAAACAGCGTTTTCAGACTTTTGGGAACCCACTGCCTGAAGTGTTGTGATTTTAATGAGTAATTTAAGGTAGGCCTAATCAGAGATGAAGGTCTTTGGCTGTGTTTAGACAGGCAGCACAATTAAGATCTTTTTTTTCACTAATTGGTCTTTTGCCCAATTTAGATCAGCTCTGGAAAAGATCTGATGTGAAAAGATCTGATGTGATTGGTAAAAAAAAGATCCGAATTTGCTGCCTATCTAAACGCAGCCTCTGTAGCGCGGTCACGCGGTGCGAAGTGGAACAACTCATTTGGCATTGATCAAACGCCCGAGTGTTGTCATTCATGCGAAGAATCCCAAATGATGAGGCCCAGATGTTGCCATTTATGATTGAATAACTTATATTTTCAGATGAATTAGAACATGCACGTGAAACCTTGATGACTCATTTGTGTAATTGCAGGTTAGGCCTAAACTTTCCAGTGGTTGCATGACGGTTATTGCTAAATTTCAGAATCTGTTTAAATGCGTGACTGGACTTGTCTTATCTGATGAGAATCTAGTCATATTAGACACGAGAAATTTGGGGACTTTTCTCTGTGTGTGTCTATGTGAGAGTAGATCACATGTTTCTCTACACCTCTCTCCCTCTGATGTCTTCATTTGCAATAATTAGAAGGTAGTGCAGCAGGCAGGGTATGGTGGAGGTGTGGACTTAAGGCAGGCATCAGGCTGAAACTGTGCAGAATTACACATGCTGACCTCTTTCTCCTCTCCCAACCCCTCCTCTCTCGCTCTCAGTACTTTCCCAACACCTTGAACTTCCCTATGAGAGTGTAACCTAACCGGAGGTTTCATTTTTCAGGCATTTTTCAGGCTGTAGAGAGATGAACAGAGATATAACAGGCATAACCATGCTGCTAATTAAAGGACTAGCCAGGTGTCAGAGTTAATAGCTAGCGGGGCAGCACACTGGAATATTCCAAATGCTTCTTGAAAAACCTTAAATACCAGTCTTTGCCTAGTACAGAGTTTTATTCTATTTTATTCATAAAGAATACAGACAGATAATAAATACTTTATTATTTGAAAAGGTGGTTTGTCAATCACAATCAACAACATAGGTTACATGGATTCCAAATGCCATAGGTTGATGCAGGCTAAGACTCAACCTTTTTAAATCAGGTTATCAGAATGAGTCACAATGGAACACTTGGCTTCCAAATCCCGGAGCACATCTGGTGTCATCATAAATGTCCAGTAACTAAAAGATATGGAGACGTTAATGTCAGGCCCAGGACCAGATCAGACTAGACAGGTCCTGTATTTATAACGTCTGTCTGTCTTTAAATAAGCCATGTGATCGTGGAGACTGAATGAAATGCTTCATTACATTGTCTGATACCAGCATAGCCTATACTGCTATTGGCATAATAAAGATGGCATGAGAGGTATTCTGAGACATGTCTGTCTATTGAACCTGAGAGTTGATTTCCTTGTGTTGTTGTTTTCCTAGATTGGAGAGACTGACTGAGACTTGCACCACTGTGAGAAGAGAATAGAGAGCGGACACTCCTTGGTTGAGTAGAGACTGTACTAGCCCTTTGGGAAGCACCCTGACAAGCATCAAAGCTACACCCTAAATAGCCCCTATAACCTAAATCTCAATATCTATCTATCTATGTTGAACTCTTGCTATCCGCAATGCTAGACCACAACCAGTCCTAAACCCTAGTTGAGCCCTATCCTAACTCCCAACTAGCCTCTATGCTTATCAACCTGACTGTGACCGTCAAGGAGTCCCTTGTCTTTCATGGAACGCCACCCACCAGCCCTCGCGGTGTTGCACCCCTTGTCTTGGAAGTGACAGCCATGGACACCCTTCCTGGCCCTACCCCTGCTCCCCTACCCCTCACCCCTGCTCCTACCCCTCCACCACCACCTCCTCCCCCTCCTCCTCCCCCACCTCCCTCCACCTCCTCCTCCTCCTCCTCTCCTCTGACCCGTATGGACGCGGCCAGCCGTAGACGGCTGAGGAAACTGAACTGGGAGCAGATCCCTAAGGAGAAGGTGGAGGGGAGGAAAAGTGTCTGGAGTGGAGCGGCTACGGAGGAGGAAGAGTTCCCTATAGACCTCCACTCTCTGGATGAGTTGTTTGGACAGAAGGACAGTAAACCTCAGGACAGAGCCGGGAGTTTGAGACGGAGGTCTGTGCTGATGCGATGCAGTTCACCCAAGGACAACACCACAGATAAGGTGAGATAGCTGGGAGAGGATGAGAGGGCTGGAGATGACTGGGAGAGACTAGGTATGGGATAGGAGAGACTAGGTATGGGATAGGAGAGACTAGGTATGGGATAGGAGAGACTAGGTATGGGATAGGAGAGACTAGGTATGGGATAGGAGAGACTAGGTATGGGATAGGAGAGACTAGGTATGGGATAGGAGAGACTAGGTATGGGATAGGAGAGACTAGGTATGGGATAGGAGAGACTAGGTATGGGATAGGAGAGACTAGGTATGGGATAGGAGAGACTAGGTATGGGATAGGAGAGACTAGGTATGGGATAGGAGAGACTAGGTATGGGATAGGAGAGACTGGGTATGGGATAGGAGAGACTGGGTATGGGATAGGAGAGACTAGGTATGGGATAGGAGAGACTAGGTATGGGATAGGAGAGACTAGGTATGGGATAGGAGAGACTAGGTATGGGATAGGAGAGACTAGGTATGGGATAGGAGAGACTGGGTATGGGATAGGAGAGACTAGGTATGGGATAGGAGAGACTGGGTATGGGATAGGAGAGACTGGGTATGGGATAGGAGAGACTGGGTATGGGATAGGAGAGACTGGGTATGGGATAGGAGAGACTGGGTATGGGATAGGAGAGACTGGGTATGGGATAGGAGAGACTGGGTATGGGATAGGAGAGACTGGGTATGGGATAGGAGAGACTAGGTATGGGATAGGAGAGACTAGGTATGGGATAGGAGAGACTGGGTATGGGATAGGAGAGACTGGGTATGGGATAGGAGAGACTGGGTATGGGATAGGAGAGACTGGGTATGGGATAGGAGAGACTGGGTATGGGATAGGAGAGACTGGGTATGGGATAGGAGAGACTGGGTATGGGATAGGAGAGACTGGGTATGGGATAGGAGAGACTGGGTTTGGGATAGGAGAGACTGGGTATGGGATAGGAGAGACTGGGTATGGGATAGGAGAGACTAGGTATGGGATAGGAGAGACTAGGTATGGGATAGGAGAGACTAGGTATGGGATAGGAGAGGTATGGTATGGGATAGGAGAGGTATGGTATCCAGGCTCTGTCGCCGCCGGCCGCGACCGGGAGACTCATGGGCGGCGCACAATTGGCCCAGCATCGTCCAGGGTAGGGGAGGGAATGGCCGGCAGGGATGTAGCTCAGTTGATAGAGCATGGCGTTTGCAACGCCAGGGTTGTGGGTTCGATTCCCACGTGGGGCCAGTATAAAAAAAATATGTATTCACTAACTGTAAGTCGCTCTGGATAAGAGCGTCTGCTAAATGACTAAAATGTAAATGTAAATGTATAGGATAGGAGAGACTAGGTATGGGATAGGAGAGACTGGGTATGGGATAGGAGAGACTAGGTATGGGATAGGAGAGACTAGGTATGGGATAGGAGAGACTAGGTATGGGATAGGAGAGGTATGGGATAGGAGAGGTATGGGATAGGAGAGACTGGGTATGGGATAGGAGAGACTGGGTATGGGATAGGAGAGACTAGGTATGGGATAGGAGAGACTGGGTATGGGATAGGAGAGACTGGGTATGGGATAGGAGAGACTGGGTATGGGATAGGAGAGACTAGGTATGGGATAGGAGAGACTAGGTATGGGATAGGAGAGACTGGGTATGGGATAGGAGAGACTGGGTATGGGATAGGAGAGACTGGGTATGGGATAGGAGAGACTAGGTATGGGATAGGAGAGACTGGGTATGGGATAGGAGAGACTGGGTATGGGATAGGAGAGACTGGGTATGGGATAGGAGAGACTGGGAGAGACTAGGTATGGGATAGGAGAGACTAGGTATGGGATAGGAGAGACTGGGTATGGGATAGGAGAGACTAGGTATGGGATAGGAGAGACTGGGTATGGGATAGGAGAGACTAGGTATGGGATAGGAGAGACTGGGTATGGGATAGGAGAGACTGGGTATGGGATAGGAGAGACTAGGTATGGGATAGGAGAGACTGGGTATGGGATAGGAGAGACTAGGTATGGGATAGGAGAGACTAGGTATGGGATAGGAGAGACTAGGTATGGGATAGGAGAGACTGGGTATGGGATAGGAGAGACTAGGTATGGGATAGGAGAGACTAGGTATGGGATAGGAGAGACTAGGTATGGGCTAGAGGCAGACACTGACTGGCACCGACGCTAGGTGTACTTTAAACTGACACTGACTGGCACAGAGGCTAGGTGTAGTTTAAACTTTGTTTGATGCCATTCCATTTGCTCCGTACCAGCCATTATCATGAGCCGTCCTCCCCTCAGCAGCCTCCACTGATATTCCGGTAGACTACTGACTATTATTCCACCTTGATGATAGTATCTGACATGTTCTCTGTGTGTGTGTTTGCAGGTCTCACTACTGGACTCCAAACGCAGTATGAATGTTGGAATATTTCTACGGCAGTTTAAGACGTAAGGATCTACTTCCCTTTCCTCAGCACACTCTTTCATTTTTCTATGAAGTATTTATTTGTAATAAATAGAAGGTCCTAGAGAGTACCTGGTGCTCTAGTATCAGAGGTCAAGCACCATGAATCAGAGTCTGTAGGAGGAAACACAAGGGGCTAGGACTGCACCCAGGGGAACAACCATTCACACTGGAGAGGATGGGCTCCTATCAAGGAGGGGGAAGTGTGTCAGTGTGCGCACGTGTGAGTGTGCGCATGTGTGTTAGTGTAAAGACGTGGTCTGTGTGAGGGGACAAGGTGTGTCAAGAAGGTGACTGGTGCAGATGAGATTTACATTTTTACATTTTAGTCATTTAGCAGACACTCTTATCCAGAGCGACTTACAGTTAGTGAGTGCATACATTTTTCATAGATGGCATCCTGCCTTTGCTGCTGGACTGTAGGGGGGCACAGGGTAGGTGTAGGGCGCGGGGTAAAATGGTGACCCAGGGGGGTCAAAGTTGACACCTGCTCAGACCCTTAAGGAGAGCTGCCCTCCAGTAGAGAGTCAGACGTAGAGAGTCAGACATAGTGTGCATCCCAAATGGTACCCTATTCCCTTTATAGTGCACTACTTTTGACCAGAACCCATGGGGAATAGGGTGCCATTTGGGACACACAGCTAGTCCTCTTCCTCTACTCTATAGTTTGAGTCTGTAAATTACTTTTAAAACGACTAGTAGTGCTTTTCTATAGCTTTATGTTTTCACTGTTATTTTATGTAGAGTTCAGATGTTAGGTTTTAAATCGGTGTACTGTTTGAAAGTAATGTCTCTTTGTTGATGCTGCAGATGTGGTTGGTGTCTGTGTGTGTGTTTGTCGCTGTGGGTCATAAATGTTTCTTGCTTCGGTACTTTTGTCAAATGTGTCTCGCGTCGTCGACTGAGGGAGGATCAAGTCTATCAGCGCAGCCGATGACCCCTTATCGCGTGAGAGCACCATGCCTTCTCCACAGCCTCCACTTACTCAGTGCTTGCTCTAGCCTGCCACGAGAAACCACTGAACTCACTGGGAGTCTGGGCAGCATCGTGTTAGCTCCCCGCTCATGCTGCGCAGGAGTTAACACACTTGTTGAAACTGCTAATTACTGTTCACTAAACAATGTCCAGTACAGGCTAGAACACCACAGAAGATGACGGTAGCTAGCTTTGTAGGCTAACTTTCCTTGCTAGCTTACAGCTGAAGACAACATCAATTCACTGCCCTAGTACCTTGTTTGTGATAATATGCAAACCATAACTCAAAATATTGTCACCAAAAACGTTATTCACTCACTTCGTTTCCCCCGCCTCTCCCCGTTAAGATCTTTGCTTGAGCCTGGAACTGACTTTGTGTGTGAATGACGTCATGGGTCTTAACGAGACCTCGCACACGTTTTAATAAAAGAAGAGATTGCTTCTTCTATGCAAATGTTGTTGATCAGTACAATAAAATAAGTCCAGAATGGAAGGTAAACCGTTTTTCATCTGTAGCCCCATGAAATCAGCCAAAACAAGATCAATAACTCAATGCATGCACACACTCCTATTGAATATGTATTCACCTGTATTGTGAAGAGGCCTAGGCTACATCTTGATTTACCCTGTTTATCTATAGAGATTTACCATTCAAATAAATGATTACCATTATGTTATGTGGTTAGATTGGTAAAAAAAACATTCACATTGATTGTGTGATTTGTATAATTGATTCATTAATGCATACATATAAAAATAAATAAAAATGTAATGATATTGAACTCAAAAGATCTGTCTGGATCAAGTGCCATTCTGTGACGTTGGCTAATACGCCGCCTTTTTTTTGCCGTGGTATCGTTTTGATATCGAGTATCGGGTATCGTGGTTCTAACTCTGGTATCGAAGTAAAGATTCTGGTATTGTGACAACACTAGTGGGTATGATGGTAGCGACCAGACGATGCCCTCTTGCAGAGCAGGTATGTTGTCATGCCCGTGCGTGTACTGTACACAGAGTTCACAGAGATTCAATTGTGCGCATCCTAATTGAATAGAGCTTTTCTCTCTCTGAACAACATATGCCAGAACATGTAGTTGAAAGCCTTTATGAAGAGAGAAGAGCCTCTCCTATGGACAGAAGCATTTGTCTTTCTTACATAGAGCTTGTTTGTCTTGTGTGAGTGTTGTCGCAAGGTACTTTTAGATTTGCGGTATGGGTGGGAGTAGTTTGAACAGATTGGTCCCTTCGTGAGACACTAGGGTATTAGTATGTGTACCACCTATTTCAGCTATTATTGTATCCAGCATTCAGTTCTGCATAGAAATAACAGGCCGGAGGCTACAAAGGCAGAGAGGCAGCAAAAAAACTTTTATTGAACTCTTTTGAATCAGGATAACCCCAGTTGAGCCACGTGTATAATCACTCCTCCACTACAGTTAGTGTTATCTGTGATTCAGACAGAGCTGTGGCATCAGTGAACAGAGGGCCAACAGGCAGTCATGTTTTCTCTCAAAATTTGTGAACACATTTGTTTAAATCCCTGTTAGTGAGCATTTCTCCTTTGCCAAGATAATCCATCCACCTGACAGGTGTGGCATATCAAGAAGCTGATTAAACAGCATGATCATTACACAGGTGCACCTTGTGCTGGGGACAATAAAAGGCCACTCTAAAATGTGCAGTTTTGTCACACAACACAATGCCACAGATGTTTTGAGGGAGCTTGCAATTGGTATGCTGACTGCAGGAATGTTCATTTCTCTACCATAAGCTGCCTCCAACGTCGTTTTAGAAAATCTGGCAGTATGTCCAACCGGCCTCACAACTGCAGACCACGTGTCACCACGCCAGCCCAGGACCTCCATATCCGGCTTCTTCAGCTGTAGGATCATCTGAGACCAGCCACCCGGACTGCTGAGGAAACTGGGTTTGCACAACCCGAAGAAGTTCTGCACAAACCTTCAGAAACCGTCTTGGGGAAGCCCATCTTCGGCAAATGCTCACCTTCGATGGCCACTGGCACGCTGGAGAAGTGTGCTCTTCACTGATTAATCCCGGTTTCAAATGTACCGGGCAGATGGCAGACAGTGTATGGCGTCATGTGGGCGAGCGGTTTGCTGATGTCAACATTGTGAACAGAGTGCCCCATGGTGGCGATGGGGTTAGGGTATGGGCAGGCATAAACTACGGACAACGAACACAGAGTTCCTGAAGCCCATTGTCGTGTATTTCATCTGCCACCATTACCTCATGTTTCAGCATGATAATGCAAGGACCTGTACACAATTCCTGGAAGCTGAAAATGTCCCAGTTCTTCCATGGCCTGCATATTCTCCAGACATGTCACCCATTGAGCATGTTTGGGATGCTCTGGATTGACGTGTACGACAGCATGTTCAAGTTCCTGCTAATATTCAGCAACTTTGCACAGACATTGAAGAGGAGTGGGACAACATTCCACAGGCCACAATCAACAGCCTGATCAACTCTTTGCAGAAGGAGATGTGTCAAGCTGCATGAGGCAAATGGTGATCACACCAGATACTGACTGGTTTTCTGATCCATGCCCCTACCTCTTTTTAAGGTATCTGTGACCAACCGATGCATATCAGTATTCCCAGTCATGTGAAATCCATAGATTAGGCCCTAATGAATTGATTTCCTTATATGAACTGTAACTTAGTCAAATCTTTGAAATTGTTGCATGTGGCGTTTTTATATTTTAGTTCAGTGTAATAGGGGAAGGGAATGAAAAAGGAGGAGAGAGGAATGTCAGGAAAAGAGAGGGGGGAGGGAAAGGAAGAAGTGAAGGAATGGGGTGACGCTGTCTGATTAAGGTAGTGATGAAAGGAGAGAGGTATCTCTAAATGGACTCCTGGCTCCTGGAGGGGTTGAGCTGCATACTGGACTTGTCATTTGGAGGGAGTCGGGGTCGGGCAGAGGTTACACAGTCAGGAACTGGCCAGTTTCTGCTCTCTCTCTCTCTGTCTGGTGATACCTCAACCTCTAAGGACCGCTGTGTGCGTGTCCGCATATGGGTTTGTGTGTGTGTGTGTGTGTGTGTGTGTGTGTTTCTATATATGTGTGTGTGTTTGCTCAGGGCACATGTCATGCAGTGTGTCGCCAATGTGGCGTCAAAGGCCTTTTCCCCAACAGTCAGTCAGATAAGAGGGGATAAGCTTGACCTACAGTGTGTGTATGTGTTTACCAAGCAGAGTGATCAGAGAATATCAAACCCATGCCGCCTTTCCAGACCCCTGGATGAAACCCCCTCCACCATTCCAGACCCCTGGATGAAACCCCCTCCACCATTCCAGACCCCTGGATGAAACCCCCTCCACCATTCCAGACCCCTGGATGAAACCCCCTCCACCATTCCAGACCCCTGCATGAAACCCCCTCCACCATTCCAGACCCCTGCATGAAACCCCCTCCACCATTCCAGACCCCTGGATGAAACCCCCTCCACCATTCCAGACCCCTGCATGAAACCCCCTCCACCATTCCAGACCCCTGCATGAAACCCCCTCCACCATTCCAGACCCCTGGATGAAACCCCCTCCACCATTCCAGACCCCTGGATGAAACCCCCTCTTTTCTTCATTTTATAAAATAATTAGTGTTATCTTGAATCACCTCAATATATCAGTGACTTACATCCTCCGTGGTTGGCTTAAACCCCATTTCACTAAACCCCACAGACGGTGCAGCTGCGTCTGAGTTGTGTGTGTGTAAAGTGATGTCACCATGGAGCTGAAGGGTGTTGTCATGTTTCCACAGGGCTGCCCAGGAGATAGTTGAGGATATCCGGCAGGGGGTCGGGACCCGCTATGGGGCCGAGAAACTGGCCGAGCTCTGCAAACTGCTGCCTGACACCGACGAGGTAAAGACTCTGCTCCGTGTCCTCTCCGACACACCGGAGCTCCTACTGCAACAGCACTGACTAGCCTGTAGCCCCCCACCCCTCTCTTCATCTGGTTCTGATTATCCTGATCAACAGTTTGCCGTTACACCATCGTCTCAGAGTTGAGAAATGCTTACTGACAATACATGTTGTAAAAGATGTTGCCAATGACTGCACATGGTTATAAGAATATAACAGTAATAAGAATCACCCTGGGTGATGGTGGTTTTACCACTGGACTCAAGCAAAGCTCTGAATTCTAAAGATTATTTCTGAAGATTCTAATAAATTGAACCTGGGTGGAATTCCCAATAAAAGGATTGAGGCTTGTAGAATGTAACAGGAAATCTGACTGATAAGGTCTCTAAGCTGTCTGTCTGGGTATATTCACAGGAGGCTCGTCTGAAGAGGTTCAAGGGAGAACGCAGTGTGCTTGGCGAGCCTGACCTCTTCATGATTCTGCTAGTGGAAGTCCCCAGGTATACCACACAACCCTAGAACTGTTAACGCTTCACTATTTTCAACTATTACAAACCCCTAACCTTGAATTTCAAACTATGGTGCAAAATACTCCAATTGATCTGCTTTTCTCAGGGTGACTGTCTATCGCCTCATTTTGCAGTGACCCCCACCCTCCACACACTAATTGTTGATTCACTGACTTTCCACTCTGTGCTGATGTGTGTGTCGTGAGTATCGATAAGGCTCTAACCACCTTCCTCTCCTCTGATCCTCCTCTCCTCTCCTCCCCCTATCCTCTCCTCTGCTCCCCCTCTCCTCCCCTTTTCTCCCCCGTTAGCTTTCGTCTGCGTCTGGACTCCATGATCCTGCAGGAGGAGTTTGACTCCGCCGTGACCTCTCTCTGTCTGGCGGCCAGATGTCTGAGGGAGGCGGCCAGAGGTAAACCATCAGCAGGGGCTTTTAGTTAAGGGTACATCCCAAATGGCACCCTATTCCCTATATAGTGTACTACTTTTGACCAGGTTCCAAAGGGCTCTGGTCAAAGGTTGTGCACTATGTAGGGAATAGGGTGCCATTTGGGATGAACCCTAGGCCTACTCTACTCCCTATCACTGCCCCTTTTAAAGTATTTGATGTGGCCGTTCACATCCATACCATTCACTTCCCCTTTTAGCTCTCTTGTCTTGTTTGAGTTTAGTATGAAATGGTGGAAGTATTCTTTTTAGTTCAGGCCTACTCTACTGTTCATCACCGTCCCTTTAAAGCCCTTTGTGGCCCATCCACTTCCACTTTTAGATAAGACCAATGTTTTTTTAGTTTCCCCTTTAATCACCAGCGGGGGATATAGTTTCCCCTTTAAGTGCTCAGTCTTGTTTGAGTTTAGTCTGGGATGGTGATCTGAAGTTGGTTCAGAATTAGTGACGTTATGTACTGTAGGTTACAGATGGGCCACAGGTGTTGGATTTTGCACGTGGGTTTTTGTCTAAAGAAGATATGAGAATTTTATTCGCCAGTTTTATGAAGGGTCGCTGGCAGAAGACATCCAAGTTATCGGAAACATTGAAGTTAGCATCTAAGTGATGTCGAAGGTTTATTGGTGTAAGACAGAATTACTAAATAATTAATTTCTAAACATGTCTCTCTGTCTGTCTCTCTCTCTGTCTTTCTGTCTCTACCTCTCTGTGTGTCTGTCTGTCTGTGTCTCACTCTCTCTCTCACACACACACACACACACAGAGCTGTTGAGCTGTCCTGAGCTGCACTCCATCCTCCGTCTGGTTCTGAAGGCAGGAAACTACATGAACGCTGTGAGTATGTTGTCATGTTTTCTCTTTCTTTCTTCTTCTCTTTCTACCTTTCAGATGAAAGAGCCGTCCTTTATCTGACTGGGAGCCGCTCTGGCTGCACCTGGGTTTTGTAATGTTGTGTTTGTTTAAGATGTTGTGTGTGTGTGACCTCTTTTCACTGACCTACTGTATTTGACCTCAGGGTGGGTACGCAGGCAACGCAGCAGGGTTCCGAATCCCCTCTCTGCTCAAGCTGGCCGACACCAAAGCCAACAAGCCTGGCATGAACCTCCTGCACTTCGTGGCCATGGTAAGACCTGATCTAGGATCAGGTACCTTTTGCCTATATACTGTAGCTGTATTCATCATCTAAAATGCAAAACTGATCCTACTGTAGATCAGCACTCCTACCCCGACGTCGTCAATTATACACCTTCCTAATATTGAGTTGCACCCCCCCTTTTGCCCTCAGAACAGCCTCAATTTGTCAGGGCATGGATTCTACAAGGTGTTGAAAGCGTTCCACAGGGATGCTGGCCCATGTTGACTGCAATGCTTCCCACAATTGTGTCAAGTTGGCTGGATGTCCTTTAGGTGGTGGACCATTCTTGATACACACGGGAAACAGTTGAGCGTGAAAAACCCAGCAGCATTGCAGTTCTTGACACACATCGGTGCGCCTGGCACCTACTACCATACCCTGTTCAAAGGCACTTAAATATTTTGTCTTGTCCATTCACCCTCTGAATGGCACACATACACAATCCAAGTCTCAATTGTCTCATTGCTTAAAAAATATTCTTTAACCTGTCTCCTCCCCTTCATCTACACTGATTTGAAGTGGATTTAACAAGCGACGTCAATAAGGGATCATATCATTCACCTGGTCAGTCTGTCATGGAAAGAGCAGGTGTTCATAATGTTTTGTACACTTGGTGACCCTCGAAGTGCATTACTTTAATTTATCTTTATGTCAAGACTTACCTATAGCTGTCGCAGTAATATGCCACACATCTAAATAAACTCTCTCTAGATGCAGTTCAAAGACAACAACATTAATCCCAGACTTCTCTTTATTGCAGACTAACAATCATCTGACAGACTGCACATTTAGTTATTTTCTTATTTAGCTAAATTGTTCAATTGGCACAGATGAAACGGGTCTTCAGAATCTCTTTTAAACTATGTGTTGGGTATTTGTTGTATTTGACCAACCATGAATTATTACATTCACAATAACCACATCAACACACTGAATCATGACACAATGCAATGATTCATCCAGAATTATGACAGCTCACTGTGTGAAACAATAGCTGGATCAGCTCCGTCTCTGTCTCCACAGGAAGCGGTGAAAAAGGACCAGAGTTTACTGTCGTTTCCTGGCCAACTAGGACATGTCGGCCCCGCCTCCAGGTCAGTAAGAGCCAGTAATACAGATCCCACAAGATTAGAATTGCCCCCCTTCTGCCTTCCTCATAGGGACTGGGCAACGTTCAGTTGCCAAACGCTGTCGAACTTTGCAGATAGAAATGCCATGAATAGAGCCAGCATGATTCCTTGTTCTACATGTCAGAGGCCATGTTTCTTCTATATTTCATATTTCTATCCGAAAGTTCCAAAACGTTGCCCTGCTGAACGCGCCCCTGTTCTAATAGCTTGAAAATCTACCTTGGGGCAAAAACAGATCTTTGCGTGATATGCATATAAAGAAAGGTTTTCACTTCATTGCTTTTAACCAATCCAGCAGATCTGTAATTAATTAATTAAACGGAGTAAAGAAGGAAGGAAGCAATCTGAAGTGTTTGAACGTGGCCCGTGGGGTTCTGGGGAACATATGAGATCTGCGCTATAACATCAATAAACCCCAGCAGGCCACACACACACACACACACACACACACTACGCCCCACACAAAATACTCCCCACAAAGCTGCTTTAAGACCAGTTTCAACAGGACTGTATTGTTACAGTACTGTCCAGCTGTTAGTGATATAGCTATCCCCTTGTTTTAATATGGCTCATGACAACATTTCTGTTTCAATCCAATATCACGGCTGTGTTGGGTTTGGTTTGGTTAGCTATGTAGGACACTTAGATTGAGTCCCAAATGGCACCCTATTCTGTATATAGTGCAATACTTTTCTCAATACACTATGAAAGGGAATAGGGTGCCATTTGGGACGCACCCTTACTGTCAGTTACTCTGTGGGTATCTGTGTTACTGTCAGTTACTCTGTGGGTATCTGTGTTACTGTCAGTTACTCTGTGGGTATCTGTGTTACTGTCAGTTACTCTGTGGGTATCTGTGTTACTGTCAGTTACTCTGTGGGTATCTGTGTTACTGTCAGTTACTCTGTGGGTATCTGTGTTACTGTCAGTTACTCTGTGGGTATCTGTGTTACTGTCAGTCAGTCAGGACCTAGTAATGAGCGACAGCGTGCTCCTGCTGGGGCAGTCTTGAATGTATTACGTTGTCTGTCAGATGAAAATAACAGCTTGATGTAGGTCACACCTTGGGAACCACTGCTTTGAGTTATAATCTAAGTAACGGCATCTTCTGAAACAAAGATTCCCATATGGTTTGCTTTGCCGCATGCTAGTCTCACGGATTGCAGCAAAAGGTTGGGTTGTGGTTAAAAATGCATGGTTTTATCCAGAGCCATACATTTTGGCCAACTTTTAGAACAGACGCCATCTATTTGTTGGGTCACAGAAACTCACAGCATTCACTTTACTATCATCTATGAAGGTAGACTCAGCAAATTGACGTTGCCACGAGCAGCACCAGAGATATTGAGATGAGCAAGATGCAACACTTCGCTCTCACACAGTCACACACAGTATCTGCGCATGTGTACGGGTTTGCTTCACGCTGTTCGTGCTCTTTAGTTGTTACTGTTATTGACCCACTATGCTGTTTTACTTTCTGCATCTACCTCTTATCGCTGAGTCGACCTTTAAATGTCATGTAAAGTGATGCATCTCTCTCGTCTGTCTTCCTATAGGTTGTGTGAGGAGTCTGTAGTAGAGGATCTCTCCAGGCTCCACAGCCGTGTGGCATCCCTCAGGATCAGTGTCCAGACGGAGGCAGACCTCCAGCAGCTCACACAGCCTTTCCTGGAGGTACGGAACTGAACTAGATTCTAGAACATGGATTTAGAACACACAATGATCTAGAACTCACACTGACCTAGAACATACATAATTCTAGATCTACAACAATGATCTATGGTGTCTAGTGAAGTTAGAATTTATGAACTCACAAAGAACAAAACTGAAACTCACATGGCTTTGGTTAACTCTGAGTCTCTTCCCTCCATATTCTTCCTCCTTGTTCAAAATGCAGAACAGTGAGTCTAATCTCGCTCTCTCCTATCCATCTCTCTCTAGGTGGCAGAGGAGCGTCTGAAGGAGGCGGAGGATGAGGTGGAGGGGATGAGGATGTCCAGTCAGGCTCTGGTCCAGTTCTTCTGTGAGGATGACAGCACCTTTAAACTGGAGGAGTCCTGCAGGGTCTTCCACTCCTTTTGCCTTCGCTTCCAAAGAGCCGTACAGGTGAGACCGACTGCTTTACATCAAGCTGTCTGCATGGGTCCCACTACGTGGCCAATCTGCAAAGTCCAAATTTTGTCCATATTGTAAAAATGTACGAAAACAAAAATATGCCTTTTGGTCGTAATTCAAGTTTAGGCATAGGGTTAGGGTTGGGTTTAAAATCTGATTTTAAGAAGATAAATTGTAGAAATAGGTTGGGCTTCCGACTTTGCAACTTGGGCAGATGGAATGTAGACAGACAGGAGTTCTAGACGGATGAGGACAGATAAGATAGAGGCGAAGATGCTTTGCTGATAAATGTTTCTTCTTTTACCTGAAACTCATTTAACCCGTCATGTTCCCTCTCAGGAAAACGCAGAGCGGGAACAGAAGGAGCAGAAGCGGATGGAGCGAGAGCGAGAGATGGTGGAGAAGCGTCGCTCCGTGGCTGTGTGTACAGATCTGGACCTGGGTGTGGCTCTGGGTCGGGTGTCCCCACTGGGAACCCAGGAGAACCAGAATGACCTAGAGAGAACCCTTGAGAACCTGAGCCACAACTGGAACCGGCGCAGCCTTAGAACCCAGGAGAACCGCAGGCACTCCCCCCACCTCCAGAACTTCACCTCCGACCTCCTCCAGAACACCACCTCCGTTCCTCTTCAGACATCCCCCCATCTCCACCTCAGCTCCTCCAACCTCCGTAATACCTCCACCCACCTCCAGACCTCTCCAGGGCTGCCCTGCCCCACCTACCCCAGCCAGGAGAGACCGTCCCTGGGGACAGAGACCAGGACAGAGCCCCTGGTCCATCAGCACCAACCAGTCCTGGAGACTAAGAGACCACATCATGAGGGGACAACTCAGACTCAAGTCTCACAACCGCAACATGAACTGACTTCTAACGTCACTCAAACCCAGTGTGGACGTAGATTCAATGTCCCCCAAAACAGGCAGGACACTATTGCCTATGTCACCCAAACCCAACATGGAATTGTTACTAACGTCATTGAAAGCCAACTTGAACCAACGGCTCGAGGGACTAAAACTCACCATGAACGGACAGTTGATGCCAGCCCGGACCAGTGTGTACTGACCACTAAGTCTATGGCCAGTCCTCATAGACACTCCTCCACTACCACTACTGCCATTCCCAGTGTGAGAAGAAATACCATTGGTCTTAGACACAGGTATGGCCTAGAGGTGACTGACCCTATCCCCGTTTCTCAGGCGAATCGCACAGACACCTCAGTCAGAGACGCAGTGCATCAGAACCCTGACCTCGCTCAGCTCACAGGGTCAACGGTCACTCAGGTGACTCAGCAGCCCTTTGAGTGCCAATCAGAATCATCCATGGCCACTGACACCCCAGACAGTGTCCAATCACAATCCCAGGAGGCTAAGGGAGCCAATGAGACCACACCAGGAAGTGCTGGTGACTTGGAGCTGATGTTTTCACCTGAGGGAGGAACAACCCAGCAGAGGGAAACAGAATCTGCCTCTATACCAGTGGAACAGAGCTGGCTGCCTCCCAGCCTACCAGAGCTGAGCCCACAGCGGGCACAGGAATGCCCAGAGGTCTCCAGCCCGGAGAGGGACCGGTCGTACCCACGTGTGGGCGAAACCCTTGAATGCCACACCCTGGTCCGAGGCCTGCGTTCCTACGACACCCTATCCCCTCCTCCCACCCCCACCACACCCCTCCCCAGAGCCCCACCCAGCCTCTGCTCCAAGTGGAGGAAAGAGAGGCAGGCGGAGACTCCAGGGGCTGGTGCTAGGTCTCCAATGGGGAAAGAGGACTCTCGGAGCGGGAGGAACTCTCCTGTTGTCAGAGGAGGGGCTAAGCGGGGCTTGGTACCCCGTGCAGGTCTACCGAACAATACAGGCATCCATAGGGTGCGTTTTATTTCCAAACCAGAGACACAGACACCCACCGGCCCTGTTCCAAATCCTAATTTACAGACTACACCACGTTCCACTCATCTGGCGTCCGTGCGCAGTGCCTCCATACGCTCCTCCCCCATCACACGTCCTACTACTACCCAGACAGAGGTGAAGCGGAGCAGTAGCACCAGGAGTGAGAGGATCCAGGCTGGGGGTGAGAACCAGCAGCAGGCCCCAGGGAAACCCACCTTGACCCGCCGGGCATCGGAGAGAGCTGGGCTGGGGCTTGGACCAGAGAGGGAGAGGACTTCTAGCACCAGCACCACTAGTAGTACAACTAGCAGCCAGCCAGCCTTTGTCAGAGGCTCCCCTCTCAGGGTGACCAAACGTCTCGCCCCCACCTCCAACTCTGAGACCCAACACTCCTCTCAGCCCCGCTCCACACACAGCCCATCCTCTGCTATGGCTAAAACCATCCGTACAGCTGTTATAGCTGCGGCCAGGACTAAAACGGTCAAGACTAACCCTGGCACAGAGCCCTCTAGAGCTGCTGTCTCTGCCTGCAAAACCCCCACAGCAACACGGATACCTGGACCTAAAATGGCCCGTCCTGCCTCCTCGCCCATGTGGAAGTGATCGTGGGAGATCATACCACTTTTTCAGTCTTCCGTCCACATGACTATGTTTGTTTATGTTTGGGACCACTGTACAAAATGCGGGTATCAATAAATTACTTGGTGAATTGTATCAGACCTCTCTGTTCTGGAGGGGTAGGCAGTTACTGGTCCATGCAGACTCTATTCAGCTTGTCCAGAATCGATGGGGTGTTTTCACTTAGGTCTGTCCCATTTTAAAGTGCAATTAAGGACGTACCAAGTACCTGCCATACTCACTCTTGTCTGCTGGGAAGATGACTAAGAACTGCAACTCAACAAAATGGCTGCCACGACATCACTCTACATCTACTATGTTTTGCATATGGACAGTAGCTGGACTGTCACTGTAGATAGACATGTATTCTGTTCTACACACTACCTCCATCCACTAGTGTCCTGTCCAGGCAACAGGACACTTCAAGGAGAGACTCACACCCAGCCTGGACTTTTATCAAGCTCCTGAAATGAGTGCCTCATTTGTTCATCAAGACAATCATTTGTTTAGAATAATTTGCCACTGCGGCCTCCTCTGTGTCTTGGTCTTTCAACAGATCGCTCTCATCGACTAGTCTTTTTAGGGTGTATGTTGAAAATGGCGTGTTTGTCTTCAAGGGTTAATTTATTTAACTTGAACTGCGTCCCAAATGGCGCCCTATTCCCCATATAGTGCACAACTTTTGACCAGGGCCCCCATACAGCTCTGGTCAAAAGTAGTGCGCTGTGTAGGGAATCCATCTCCAATGTGCGATGTCATTTCTGAGTCCTCAATGTTTTAGTGTGCATTCTTAGAACTGTATTTCTAAACCTCTTGTGCTGTTTGATTAGATGCATGGACCCTTCTTTCTCTTTTGTTGCTTTCTCACCTTGGGCTATCTGTTTGCCCAATCAGCAATCAATCGGTATGATATCGAATAGATCATTGGTAATCGATTGATTTATTGGTTATCCTCATCTTGAATGTGCTCTTCATTCTGATGTACTTTACAAAGTGAAGAGAAAACATGTTGCTAGGATACTCACTGTAATCTACTGCTGTTTATATCAGAAGAGAAGATCTTAAATTGAACGGCATGAATTGTTATCCATGACGACAACGTGTGTATTTGTAAATAAAAGAAAGTTGCTAACCAGACTCACGGTGTGGTGGTTGTTTGTTTTAGAAATGACGTCATTAAAGGACTGTTTCTGTTTAAAGACAGTAAGGAAGTGGAAGGCAGGTGTTCTTTAACGCACAGCTCTGCTTATTTGTCTTTTATTGCGGTTACTATCCTCCACAGTCTGAGTTTCCCCAGGCATCGGGAGGGTCACAATATTTTATTACCTTCATTTAACTAGGCAAGTCAGTTAAGAACAAATTCTTATTTACAATGACGGCTTACACCGGCCAATCCCGGACGAAGCTGGGCCAATTGTGCGCCGCCCTATGGGACTCCCAATCATGGCCGGTTGTGATACAGCCTGGAATCAAACCAGGGGGTCTGTAGTGACGCCTCAAGCACTGAGATACAGTGCCTTAGACTGCTGCGCCATTCAGGAGCCCATGCTAATGTCCCAAATGGCACCCTGTTCCCTATATAGTGCACTACTTTTGATCAGAAACCAATGGGCCCTGGTCAAAAGTAGTGCACTATATATTGAATAGGCTGCCATTGGTCACAGTATTTTAGACTAGAGAGCTGCTGGCTCATTATCAACATCATGAGACTTCCTCCTTCAGAGCCAAAGCTGTCCTGTTCTACTAACACCCCTCTTTTCCTCAGTCTCTTTATCTTTTCACTTCTGTCTCCATCTCTCCCTCTCTCCACTGCCCCTCAGCTTCACTCCTTTCCCATTTTCTCTCCTCTGTCTCCATCTCTCCCTCTCTCCACTGCCCTCAGCTTCACTCCTTTCCCCTCTTTTCTCTCCTCTGTCTCCATCTCTCCCTCTCTCCACTGCCCCTCAGCTTCACTCCTTTCCCCTCTTATCTCTCCCCCGTCTCCATCTCTCCCTCTCTCCACTGCCCCTCAGCTTCACTCCTTTCTCCTCTTTTCTCTCCTCTGTCTCCATCTCTCCCTCTCTCCACTGCCCCTCAGCTTCACTCCTTTCTCCTCTTTTCTCTCCTCTGTCTCCATCTCTCCCTCTCTCCACTGCCCCTCAGCTTCACTCCTTTCCCCTCTTTTCTCTCCTCTGTCTCCATCTCTCCCTCTCTCCACTGCCCCTCAGCTTCACTCCTTTCCCCTCTTATCTCTCCCCCCGTCTCCATCTCTCCCTCTCTCCACTGCCCCTCAGCTTCACTCCTTTCCCATTTTCTCTCCATCTCTCCCTCTCTCCACTGCCCCTCAGCTTCACTCCTTTCCCCTCTTTTCTCTCCTCTGTCTCCATCTCTCCCTCTCTCCACTGCCCTCAGCTTCACTCCTTTCCCCTCTTTTCTCTCCTCTGTCTCCCTCTCTCCACTGCCCCTCAGCTTCACTCCTTTCCCCTCTTTTCTCTCCTCTGTCTCCATCTCTCCCTCTCTCCACTGCCCCTCAGCTTCACTCCTTTCCCCTCTTTTCTCTCCTCTGTCTCCATCTCTCCCTCTCTCCACTGCCCCTCAGCTTCACTCCTTTCCCCTCTTTTCTCTCCCCCCGTCTCCATCTCTCCCTCTCTCCACTGCCCCTCAGCTTCACTCCTTTCCCATTTTCTCTCCTCTGTCTCCATCTCTCCCTCTCTCCACTGCCCCTCAGCTTCACTCCTTTCCCCTCTCTTGACACGGCCCCCCTCAGGCCTGTAATCGTTGTCATGGTGACACTGCAGGCGTCCTTGGGAATCTCCTTGGAGAATAGGGGTGAGAAGGGTGTGTGGGTGTACGATTCCAGTGGGAGAGCTCTGTTTACAGGCCACAGTGACGCGGCTGACGCCAGAACCCCCTGGAGGACAGAGCAATAAACTGGTGCCTCTTTGTGTCCCCTGGTTGTCTGGTGGTTGGTCAGCACTGACCTCTTAAGCACTCTTTGTATCCCAAATTACACCCTACTGTATTCCCTTTTATACTGCACTACTTTTGACCAGGGCAGTGTGTTATATAGGGAAAGGGTGCCATTTGGGACGTATCCATTGCTTTACCTGGATCAGTGTATAGATGGGAGATGTGACTTCATGGAAGAGTCTGCCAGCAGGGGCGGACTGGCCATCTGGCATTTTGGTCCATTTTTAGCCCAGTGGGCCTGTTTAACTTGGATTTTTTTATGCGCAAAACTATCATTATCTGGCTAATACCTGGGAGCTTTAAATAATAAAATGGGCCGGTGTGGGGGCTTCAAGGAAAGAAATGGGCCGGTGTTTTAGAAATGCCAGGACTGATTTCTGAGCCAAATGATTTATGTATTTAACCAGAGAAGTCACACTGAAACGTACATCTCTTTTTCAAGCGAGCCCTGGTCAGGAGAGCGCATACATATCAATGTGCAATACACATAAAACATAACAATGAATGGAAGTTAAAACGGTGAAAGAGCTTAAAAGAGCAGGTTTAAAAACGCGCAGCACCCCTCCAATCCTGGATTTAAAATGATCAATCAGAATAAAATGATCTACACTGAACAAAACTATAAATGCAATATGTTAAGTGTTGGTCCCATGTTTCATGAGCTGAAATAAAATATCCCAGACATTTTCCATACCCACAAAAAGCTTATTTCTCAACTTTTGTGCAAAAATGTGTTTAAATCCCTGTTAGTGAGCATTTCTCCTTTGCCAAGATAATCCATCAACCTGACTTGTGTGGCATATCCAGATACTGACTGGTTTTCTGATCCACACCCCTACTTTTTTTTAAAGGCATTTGTGATCAACACATATGCATATCTGTATTCACAGTCATGTGAAATCCATAGATTAGGGCCTAATTAATGTATTTCAGTTGACTGATTTCCTTATATGAACTGTAACTCAGTAAAATCTTTTAAATTGTTGCATGTTACGTTTATATTTTTGTTCAGCATAATTTTGTGATGAGCCATGCTAGGCTGCCTAATGACTTGTGTTGACTGTAGGCTTACATTTTGGCATGGTCTGACTACTGCTGCTGAGATCTATGCATACCGGTATTATAAAGCAATCAAATATCTGCCACCATTTTAATGTGCATGTTTAATGTAATACATGTTTAAGGTAATGAGCATGGTCTTTTTCTGGGGGAAATCATTATTTATAAAGCGTTAGGGTTTATAGTGCCATCTAGCGTTCGAATGACCTCTTATCAGCTCTAAGTAAGCAGAAGAAAGAAAAACTACAACTACCATGATGCCGTAATCAACGTCGTACGTGGAATGTTCCCCGGATGCAGTTGTGATTGACTACACGGCTGGAAAGTTTCGCTGTAGTCGAGAGGTGGTAAGATAAACAACTTTTTTGAATATAGATAATTATTGCAAACCATTGTTATACTTGTATGTATTCTAACACTGTGCTAATTGTGTCTGATAGTTACTTAAATTGTGTTTAGGAAGTGGAAACTTTGAGAAACTTCACATGCTAGTTCCTTAGCTTTCCATCTAGCTGGCTGGCTAGTGACTTATGGAGGTTACGCCCAAAAGATGACTACCTAGGATAGCAATTTTATTAACTTACTCAGGCATTACACTTTATCATAGGTAAATCCTTGTACTTAACTGGTACCTTGCTAATTAAGAAGAAAGACTTGAACAAAAGTTAGATAAATAATCAAAACAAACTTCAGCCAATGCGCTGCTGATGGTTTCTGTTTCGCCGGCCAGCTCCAGCCAGCTCCAGCCTGTGGACTTTGATTTTGAGACGAAGGTTAGAGTGTTCAGTAGGAACAACCAATCAGACAATTACTCCACATCTCATTTTACCCTCTCTACCTCTCCCTCTCTTCCTCCTTCCCTCTCTCTCCCTCTCTTCCTCCTTCCCTCTCTCTCCCTCTCTTCCTCCTTCCCTCTCTCTCCCTCTCTTCCTCCTTCCCTCTCTCTCCCTCTCTTTCTCCTTTCCTCTCTCTCCCTCTCTTCCTCCTTCCCTCTCTCTCCCTCTCTTCCTCCTTCCCTCTCTCTCCCTCTCTTTCTCCTTTCCTCTCTCTCCCTCTCTTCCTCCTTCCCTCTCTCTCCCTCTCTTCCTCCTTCCCTCTCTCTTCCTCCTTCCCTCTCTCTCCCTCTCTTCCTCCTTCCCTCTCTCTCCCCCTCTTCCTCCTTCCCTCCCCTCTCACTCCCTCTTCCTCCTTCCCTCTCTCTCACTCTCCCTTTCTCCCCAGCTGCTGCAGCCTGTGTGGTAGGTCGGTCTTAGGAAGGCAGCAGGACAGGAGACAGAATGCAGACCATAAAGTGTGTCGTGGTGGGGGACGGTGCTGTGGGTAAAACATGCCTCCTCATCTCCTACACCACCAACGCTTTCCCTGAGGAGTACATCCCCACCGTGTTCGACAACTACAGCGCCCAGGTGTGTGTGTGTGTGTGTGTGTGTGTGTGTGTGTGTGTTTTACACATATGTTTACACACTTGTGTGTGTGTTGCAGATGACTGTAGACGGCCGCAGCATCAGCCTCAACCTGTGGGACACAGCCGGACAAGAGGAGTACGACCGCCTCCGCACTCTCTCCTACCCCCAGACCAACGTCTTCGTCATCTGTTTCTCCATCGGGAGTCCTTCATCCCACGCCAACGTCCGCCACAAGTGGCACCCGGAGGTGTCTCACCACTGCCCCAGCGTGCCCATCCTCCTAGTGGGGACCAAGAGTGACCTGAGGAAGGATGGGGAGACGGTGAAGAAGCTGAAGGAGCAGGGTTTAGCGCCCACCACAAAGCAACAGGGGAACAGCATGGCGAAGCAGATAGGAGCGGTGAAGTACATGGAGTGTTCTGCTCTGACGCAGGAAGGGGTCAGGGACGTGTTCACCGAGGCAGTACGGGCCGTGTTGTATCCCGTTACCAAAAAGAATGCCAAGAAGTGTGTACTGTTGTAATGGAAGGGAGGGACTCGGCTGGGGAGAGAGAGTGAGGGGGGGAAAGGAGCGAGACAATGACAGAGCAAGGCTGAGTTTGTTGGAGGAGATGGACTCAGCCTCTCAGCCCCTTTGCCTGTAAAGACTCTTGATTCAGCTCACTTCTCTCCTCTCATTCTTCTAGCCCCCTCAAAATCAAATCTGGAACTCAAAGCAAGTTCCACTGCTTTTTTCATTCTTTCTCTCTAATCAGGGACTGATTTAGATCTGGGACACCAGGTGTGTGCAATTAATTAATTTTTTGCAATGTTCGAAAGATGCTTCTACTTAATAATCGGTCTATTTTGTTTCGTATGATCCCTTGCCTGAAGATGTTTCTTAATATGCCATGATGACCGATCCTCAACATACAGTGACCGGATAGAGCTGGAGAGATGAGCTCTGCCTTAGTATGAGAGTAATCACAGCCTCTCCAGTCAGCTATTCAGGCTATCCGTCAAGGACTGTTGAAACCACACCTGGAAATAGCCAGTTCTGTGCAGCTCTCTGCTTTAGCTAGGTGTCCAGTTTACCTTCTTAATGTCCCTTCAAATGGATATTAGCCTAATCCAAGTATGATACAAGGGCCAAAGCAATGTGGTTGTGTGCTGAAATTTAAAAATCAATGAATCGATTGGTTGGATGAATGTTGTGAGTTTGAATGATTAATGCTGACAGGAATGATGGAACGACAGAGATATCAGATTGTTGGTTCTGGTTATTTATGCCAATTACATTTTATGTGCCTTATTGTAAGATATTTTACGTTTATTTTATCTACCTTATATTGATTATTTGCTTTAGAAAACTGTTGAATAGCTGGTGTGTGTGTGTGTGTGAGATACTAGTCCCTGGCAGAGTTGATTAGCTCAATGTTACATCCTCTCAGAAGAACCAAAGCTTTAAATGAAACCAAAGCTTCTTTATCAAAGTGCAATGAAACCACTTTTTGACATTACGCAATGTTTCTGCCCTCTCAGCCTACTCAGAGACGGATGTAGGCCTATAACTGACATCAGAGAAGTGGTGTGATCTTGTGTTCACAGTCCTTAGCGTTTGCCACTAGAATGTGGTTTATGCTTCAACCTATATAATGCTGGTAAATGGAGTCTAGGGTTTACTGGCTGTGATAACTGACAATAACTACAACATGAATTGGGGCTAAGATTCAAATAACATTATTTTATTATTGTGGCTGATTTTTTATTTTTGCATGATTTTATTAAATGAATGAAACATGGCCGGTATAGCCTGGAAATTGATACGGTATCATACTGAAAATGTACAGGGTCAGACCTTCCGAAGATCTATGTAAGGTGCATCACAAATGGCACCCTACTCCCTATTTAGTTCACTACTTGGTCAAAAGTAGTGCATTAAATAAGGAATAGGATACAATTTGTGACTCATTCCTATTTTATATCATCTTTTTAAAAAATCAATATATTCAGGTGTTCAGCTGGAAGTTTTAATATAAACTAAACAGTAACCAATCATGGGAGTTCTCTCCTAGGTAGGGAGAGAGATGCAAATTTATTGTTTTTGCGAAAAAACCTCTGTGTGGAAGAAACATGTCACTCCACCTCTCAAGTTCTAGAGGGAGTTTACTTTATTCTGTCATGTGGAGGTCCTTCAGGGCTTCGTGGAAACAGATGTCGGTTGGACAGATCGCTGCAACTGTGTTGTGTAGAGGGTTTAAGAGAATGAAAGCGTACGTCCTGTGGGCTGCTTGTTGTGCTGCCGTGGCCTGATTTCACTCTGAACATGCTGTCGAAACAGAACACACACCTGTGGCCTTTTCGTCTGCATCTTACAGCTAGCTCTGTGTGTGTGTGTGTGCCATGGTGTGTGTGTAGGCCAAAGCTTGATGATTAGATGATTATTTGAATCAGCTGTGTAGTGCTAGGGCAAAAACCAAAACGTGCCCCCCTTGGGGTCCCCAGGACCGAGTTTGGGAAACGCTGGTGTAGGCTAGTGTGTGTGTATGTGTGGGGTACTCAATTTATTATACACTGGGAACTTGATTTGTTTGTAGAATTGTTGTAATTTCATATATATATATATATATATATATATATATATATATATATATATATATATATACTGAACAAAAATATAAACCCAACATGCAACAATTTTTACGATTTTACTGAGTTTCAGTTCATATAAGGAAATCAGTCAATTGAAATAAATTCATTAGGCCTTAATCTATGGATTTCACATGACTGGGAATACAGATATGCATCTGTTGGTCACAGATATTTTAAAAACGGTATCTCTGTGCTTTCAAATTGCCATAGATTAAATGCAATTGTGTTCGTTGTCTGTAGCGTATGCATGCCTATACCATAACCCCACCGCCACCATGGGGAACTCTGTTCACAACATTGACATCAGCAAACCGCTTGCCCATAAGACGCCATACGCGTGTTCTGCGGTTGTGAGGCCGGTTGGACGTACTGCTATATTCTCTAAAACTCTGTTGGAGGCTACTTATGGTAGAGGAATTAACATAACATTCTCTGGCAACAGCTCTGGTGGACATTCCTGCAGTCACCATGCCAATTAAAACAACTGTAAAACTTGAGACATCTGTGGCTTTGTATTGTGTGACAACTGCACATTTTATTAGTAGCCTTTTATTGTCCCCAGCACAAGGTGCACCTGTGTAATGATCATGCTGTTTAATTAGCTTCTTGATGTGCCACACCTGTCAGGTGGATGGATAATCTTGGCAAAGGAGAAATGCTCACTAACAGGGATGTAAACAAATTAGTGCACAACATTTGAGAGAGAAGCTTTTTGGGATGTTTTATTTCAGCTCCTGAAACATGGGACCAACACTTTACATGTTGTGTTTATATTTTTGTTAATTGTAAATCAGAAGTGTATTTGTATAAATGAAATAACAATGAGATGATTTTTAACTATGCTAAATAAAATTGTAGTTATAGTGAAATAGTGATATTGTGTTATTTCTTGTGTGGTGTCCTCTGCTTCTGCAGATGGTGAGCTTGTGGGTGTAAAGTGGTTGAACCGGTAGCTGTGGGGTTAAAGTGGTTGAACCGGTAGCTGTGAGGGTAAAGTTGGTGAACCTGTAGCTGTGGGTGAACCTGTAGCTGTGGGTGAACCTGTAGGTGTGGCTGAAGCCTGCGGGATACATTGTAATGTAACTTGTTATTGACTAACCAAATGGAATAGAGCTTAGATCATGTAAAGATGTGGAAATCAAATGATGAAAGTGAAATGGAGACTTCATGACACAGTAGGCCTAGAACACAGCTCTAAGTACTAGGTCATGACACAGTAGGCCTAGAACACAGCTCTAATACCAGGTCATGACACAGTAGGCCTAGAACACCGCTCTAAGTACCAGGTCATGACACAGTTGGTCTAGAACACAGCTCTAAGTACCAGGTCATGACACAGCTCTAAGCACCAGGTCATGACACAGTAGGCCTAGAACACAGCTCTAAGCATCAGATCATGACACAGTAGGCCTAGAACACAGCTCTAAGTACCAGGTCATGACACAGTAGGCATAGAACACAGCTCTAAGCACCAGGTCATGACACAGTAGGAGTAGAACACAGCTCTAAGCACCAGGTCATGACACAGCAGGCCTAGAACACAGCTCTAAGTACCAGGTCATGACACAGTAGGCTTAGAACACAGCTCTAAGTACCAGGTCATGACACAGTAGGCTTAGAACACAGCTCTAAGTACCAGGTCATGACACAGTAGGCCTAGAACACAGGTCTAAGCACCAGGTCATGACACAGTAGATGTAGAACACAGCTCTAAGTACCAGGTCATGACACAGTAGGCCTAGAACACAGCTCTAAGTACCAGGTCATGACACAGTAGGCCTAGAACACAGCTCTAAGCATCAGATCATGACACAGTAGGCCTAGAACACAGCTCTAAGCACCAGGTCATGACACAGTAGGCCTAGAACACAGCTCTAAGTACCAGGTCATGACACAGTAGGCCTAGAACACAGCTCTAAGCACCAGATCATGACACAGTAGGCCTAGAACACAGTTCTAAGTACCAGGTCATGACACAGTAGGCGTAGAACACAGCTCTAAGTACCAGGTCATGACACAGTAGGCATAGAACACAGCTCTAAGCATCAGATCCCAAGTGGCTACATGTACTGTATGTATTCAGTCCCTTTTAAAAGTTACACGGAGGCTACTGTGGCATATTTATCAGCACAGACTTTGATGGAAATAAGAAATTGCAGTACTAAAATACATGTACATCTATAGTTTGTGTTGAGTGCATAACCATTCTTCAACACAAGATGGCGACAAAGCCCCTCGGTTTTATTCCACATTCCCCAGATTGACACTCTTCCCTGGTTTACACACTGGTGTTACACAACCTTCTACATTCAGAGGTTGCGTCCCAAATTGCATCCTATTCCCTTAATTATGCACTGCTTTTCACCCCTGCCCACATAGGGCTCTGTTCAAAGGTAGTGCACTACATAGGGAATAGTACCATTTGGGACACTGACTCAGAGTTAATGTTCCACCCTTGTCTCCTATTCTCTCTGAGTCATCCTTCAACTCAGCAGACACCTACAAGTTCCATCCATTCTTCCTGCTTTAGAATGTCAATGTGTTGCCAACTCTGACAAATGTCTGTGACCTTTGTGGGCGTTGGCTCTAACCACATGATAGATGTGTTGAACTTCACCAACAAAACACCCACAACGGTACGCATATTCTCTGTCCTGAAATGTTTTATTCCATTCATGTTTGTGTTCTATTCAAGAGGTTGACATTGTTGGCACAGAATATTTAGCAGGCCTATTTCACAATATGGACATAACACTGTTTAGAAGACATTCTTTTTATTTTACCTTTATTTAACTAGGCAAGTCAGTTAAGAACAAATTCTTATTTACAATGACGGCCTTCACCGGCCAAACCCGGACGACGCTGGGCCAATTGTGGGCCGCCCTATGGGACTCCCAATCACGGCCGGTAGTGACGTCTCAAGCACTGAGATGCAGTGCCTTAGACCGCTGTGCTACTCGGGAGCCCATTAGAGCTGGGACGATAAACCAAACATTATCGACAACGACCATATCGATCACATCGCAGGCATTTAGCTGATATCGTTCATTATGATAAGTAGCCTATACTAGAGAAATGTGAAGTTTTAAATAAAATAAATATGCTAATATGGGTGATTGTTAATGGGACAATTGATGGCTTCGACCATCAAACTAGTAGTAGTATTTGAATAGTTTAAAGGATCATTTTAAACGGTGGTGTACATTTATGTTATAAACGTATTGTTATGATGAGTTTCTTGGGTGTCAAATAATCAAGGATGCAAGGATATACTTAGACATTCTGTGGAGATTTCATACCAAGTATTTATTGAATCACGAGCTCGTGGGTTCATCTAACCAACGGACACAGCTTTGTCCTTCGTCAGTTGAACTCTTGAACAAAGGAAACACTCTACCTTATATACCCTTCTATTACCATCTTCCTGGCAAGTCTCCATGGGCACTCCCTGTCATTGATGTTCATCACTCTTTACCCCAAGTCAGTATCCTAAACATCACTCATGCTATTCTAAACATCACTAATCTACTTTGACATAATGGAATGTAGACTTCATGGCCCCAAACCACTCATCTCTTAACTCTTCCTCTGTCCTCACAATCCTATAACATGACATCATTACACTTATCGTTCAATTTTTCGCATCAATTCAGACAATTTATAGCAATATGTAATTTTATTGATATTGCCCAGCTCTACAAGACATGCATTTAAACTACTAGATGCAACTGATTAAGACCAATGTTTGAAGTCCGGAACACCTTCATCTACAGGCCTACAAACATGCATGCATCAAAGTTCCTCTGGTGCAGAGCTGAGGACAGCGAAGTTCCTCTAGTGCAGAGCTGAGGACAGCAAAGTTCCTCTAGTGCAGAGCTGAGGACAGCGAAGTTCCTCTAGTGCAGAGCTGAGGACAGCAAAGTTACTCTGTTGCAGAGCTGAAGACAGCAAAGTTCCTCTAGTGCAGAGCTGAGGACAGCGAAGTTCCTCTAGTGCAGAGCTGAGGACAGGGAAGTTCCTCTAGTGCAGAGCTGAGGACAGCGAAGTTCCTCTAGTGCAGAGCTGAGGACAGCGAAGTTCCTCTAGTGCAGAGCTGAGGACAGCGAAGTTCCTCTAGTGCAGAGCTGAGGACAGCGAAGTTCCTCTAGTGCAGAGCTGAGGACATTTAAGTTACTCTGGTGCCGAGCTGAGGACAGCTAAGTTAGTCTGGTGCAGATCTGAAGACAGCTAAGTTACTCTGGTGCAGATGTGAAGACAGCTAAGTTACTCTGGTGCAGAGCTGAGGACAGCTACATTACTCTGTTGCAGAGCTAAAGACAGCTAAGTTACTCTGGGGCAGAGCTGAGGACATTTAAGTTACTCTGGTGCAGAGCTGAGGACAGCTAAGTTAGTCTGGTGCAGAGCAGAGGACAGCTAAGTTACTCTGGTGCAGAGTGGAATACAGCTAAGTTACTCTGGTGCAGATCTGAAGACAGCTAAGTTACTCTGGTGCAGATGTGAAGACAGCTAAGTTACTCTGGTGCAGTGCTGAGGACAGCTACATTACTCTGGTGCAGAGCTGACAACAGCTAAGTTACTCTGGTGCAGAGCAGAGGACAGCTAAATTACTCTGGTGCAGAGCTAAAGACAGCTAAGTTACTCTGGTGCAGAGCTGAGGACATTTAAGTTACTCTGGTGCAGAGCTGAGGACAGCTAAGTCACGCTGGTGCAGCGCTGAGGACAGCTAAGTTACTCTGGTGCAGCGCTGAGGACAGCTAAGTTACTCTGGTGCAGAGCTAAGTCACTCTGGTGCAGAGCTGAGGACAGCTAAGTTACTCTGGTGAAGAGCAGAGGACAGCTAAGTTACACTGGTGCAGAGCTGAAGACAGCTAAGTTACTCTGGTGCAGAGCTGGAGACAGCTAAGTTACTCTGGTGCAGAGCTGAAGACAGCTAAGTTACTCTGGTGCAGAGCTGAGGACATCCACTGTAAAGCCAGGATAGAGAACTGAAGAGAAGAAAGGAGAGGTCCCTTTGGATCTGAGGTTCAGATAAAGCTTCTGGCAGAGAACTCTGAAGGTAGGAGACAGAGAGAATATACCAAGGACTTTACACAATACAGACAGAATATTTCCATTACAGATTTCTCTCCCTTACCCTCCCCCCCCCCCTCTCTTTCTCCCCCCCCCCCCCCCCCCCCCCTCTCTTTCTCCCCCTCTCTCTCACACACTTTTTTTATCCAGTTCCATTAAAGAGCCAGGCCTACAGTGAGGGAAAAAAGTATTTGATCCCCTGCTGATTTTGTACGTTTGCCCACTGACAAAGAAATGATCCGTCTATAATTTTAATGGTAGGTTTATTTGAACAGTGTGAGACAGAATAACAACAAAAAATTCCAGAAAAACGCATGTCAAAAATGTTATAAATTGATTTGCATTTTAATGAGGGAAATAAGTATTTTACCCCCTCTCAATCAGAAAGATTTCTGGCTCCCAGGTGTCTTTTATACAGGTAACGAGCTGAGATTAGGAGCACACTCTTAAAGGGAGTGCTCCTAATCTCAGTTTGTTACCTGTATAAAAAGCACATGTCCACAGAAGTAATCAATCAATCAGATTCCAAACTTTCCACCATGGCCAAGACCAAAGAGCTCTCCAAGGATGTCAGGGACAAGATTGTAGACCTACACAAGGCTGGAATGGGCTACAAGACCATCGCCAAGCAGCTTGGTGAGAAGGTGACAACAGTTGGTGCAATTATTCGCAAATGGAAGAAACACAAAATAACTGTCAATCTCCCTTGGCCTGGGGCTCCATGCAAGATCTCACCTCATGGAGTTGCAATGATCATGAGAACAGTGAGGAATCAGCCCAGAACTACACAGGAGGATCTTGTCAATGATCTCAAGGCAGCTGGGACCATAGTCACCAAGAAAACAATTGGTAACACACTACGCCGTGAAGGACTGAAATCCTGCAGCGCCCGCAAGGTCCCCCTGCTCAAGAAAGAACATATACAGGGCCGTCTGAAGTTTGCCAATGAACATCTGAATGATTCAGAGGAGAACTGGGTGAAAGTGTTGTGGTCAGATGAGACCAAAATCGAGCTCTTTGGCATCAACTCAACTCGCCGTGTTTGGAGGAGGAGGAATGCTGCCTATGACCCCAAGAACACCATCCCCACCGTCAAACATGGAGGTGGAAACATTATGCTTTGGGGGTGTTTTTCTGCTAAGGGGACAGGACAACTTCACCGCATCAAAGGGACGATGGACGGCGCCATGTACCGTCAAATCTTGGGTGAGAACCTCCTTCCCTCAGCCAGGGCATTGAAAATGGGTCGTGTATGGGTATTACAGCATGACAATGACCCAAAACACACGGCCAAGGCAACAAAGGAGTGGCTCAAGAAGAAGCACATTAAGGTCCTGGAGTCTTCAGACCTTAATCCCATAGAAAATCTGTGGAGGGAGCTGAAGGTTCGAGTTGCCAAACGTCAGCCTCAAAACCTTAATGACTTGGAGAAGATCTGCAAAGAGGAGTGGAACAAAATCCCTCCTGAGATGTGTGCAAACCTGGTGGCCAACTACAAGAAACGTCTGACCTCTGTGATTGCCAACAAGGGTTTTGCCACCAAGTACTGAGTCATGTTTTGCAGAGGGGTCAAATACTTATTTCCCTCATTAAAATGCAAATCAATTTATAACATTTTTGACATGCGTTTTTCTGGATGTTTTTGTTGTTATTCTGTCTCTCACTGTTCAAAGAAACCTACCATTAAAATTATAGACTGATCATGTCTTTGTCAGTGGGCAAACGTACAAAATCAGCAGGGGATCAAATACTTTTTTCCCTCACTGTATGTAACCGGCGCCAATGTGCTGCAAACAGTATCGCTTCCTCCACTCCCTGTCGGTACCATGGCTTAAACTAGTGACCCTCTGCTGGCCAACACACGTGACTGTCGGCTTGAAAACATATTGAACAGTGGACCACTGAAAAGGATCTGATTCTAGTGGCCAACTGAGTTTATCCAGTACGATCCCAATCTGTTACACCTACACATGTCAACCATGGTCTGTCTCAGAGTTTAAATAGATGTAAATTTCCCCCATCTCTGTATCAGCTCTGTGAGAGGTTAGCTGTATCTCTCAGCTCTGTGGGAGGTTAGCTGTATCTCTCAGCTCTGTGGGAGGTTAGCTGTATCTCTCAGCTCTGTGGGATGTTAGCTGTATCTCTCAGCTCTGTGGGAGGTTAGCTGTATCTCTCAGCTCTGTGGGAGGTTAGCTGTATCTCTCAGCTCTGTGGGAGGTTAGCTGTATCTCTCAGCTCTGTGGGAGGTTAGCTGTATCTAATTAATTAATTAATTAATTAATTTTTAATTTAATTAATTTTTTTATTTAGCAGACGCTCTTATCCAGAGCGACTTACAGGAGCAATTAGGGTTAAGTGCCTTGCTCAAGGGCACATCGACAGATTTTTCACCTAGTCGGCTCGGGGATTAGAACCAGCGACCTTTCGGTTACTGGCACAACGCTCTTACCCACTAAGCTACCTGCCGTATCTCTCAGCTCTGTGGGATGTTAGCTGTATCTCTCAGCTCTGTGGGAGGTTAGCTGTATCTCTCAGCTCTGTGGGAGGTTAGCTGTATCTCTCAGCTCTGTGGGAGGTTAGCTGTATCTCTCAGCTCTGTGGGAGGTTAGCTGTATCTCTCAGCTCTGTGGGAGGTTAGCTGTATCTCTCAGCTCTGTGGGTGGTTAGCTGTATCTCTCAGCTCTGTGGGAGGTTAGCTGTATCTCTCAGCTCTGTGGGAGGTTAGCTGTATCTCTCAGCTCTGTGGGAGGTTAGCTGTATCTCTCAGCTCTGTGGGTGGTTAGCTGTATCTCTCAGCTCTGTGGGAGGTTAGCTGTATCTCTCATCTCTGTGGGTGGTTAGCTGTATCTCTCAGCTCTGTGGGAGGTCAGCTGTATCTCTCAGCTCTGTGGGTGGTTAGCTGTATCTCTCAGCTCTGTGGGAGGTTAGCTGTATCTCTCAGCTCTGTGGGTGGTTAGCTGTATCTCTCAGCTCTGTGGGTGGTTAGCTGTATCTCTCAGCTCTGTGGGTGGTTAGCTGTATCTCTCAGCTCTTTGGGTGGTTAGCTGTATCTCTCAGCTCTGTGGGTGGTTAGCTGTATCTCTCGGCTCTGTGGGTTGTTAGCTGTATTTCTCGGCTCTGTGGGTGGTTAGCTGTATCTCTCGGCTCTGTGGGTGGTTAGCTGTATCTCTCAGCTCTGTGGGTGGTTAGCTGTATCTCTCAGCTCTGTGGGTGGTTAGCTGTATCTCTCAGCTCTGTGGGTGGTTAGCTGTATCTCTCAGCTCTGTGGGAGGTTAGCTGTATCTCTCAGCTCTGTGGGAGGTTAGCTGTATCTCTCAGCTCTGTGGGAGGTTAGCTGTATCTCTCAGCTCTGTGGGAGGTTAGCTGTATCTCTCAGCTCTGTGGGATGTTAGCTGTATCTCTCAGCTCTGTGGGAGGTTAGCTGTATCTCTCAGCTCTGTGGGTGGTTAGCTGTATCTCTCAGCTCTGTGGGAGGTTAGCTGTATCTCTCAGCTCTGTGGGTGGTTAGCTGTATCTCTCAGCTCTGTGGGTGGTTAGCTGTATCTCTCAGCTCTGTGGGAGGTTAGCTGTATCTCTCAGCTCTGTGGGAGGTTAGTTGTATCTCTCAGCTCTGTGGGTGGTTAGCTGTATCTCTCAGCTCTGTGGGAGGTTAGTTGTATCTCTCAGCTCTGTGGGTGGTTAGCTGTATCTCTCAGCTCTGTGGGTGGTTAGCTGTATCTCTCAGCTCTGTGGGAGGTTAGCTGTATCTCTCAGCTCTGTGGGAGGTTAGCTGTATCTCTCAGCTCTGTCTGTGGTTAGCTGTATCTCTCAGCTCTGTGGGAGGTTAGCTGTATCTCTCAGCTCTCTGGGTGGTTAGCTGTATCTCTCAGCTCTGTGGGTGGTTAGCTGTATCTCTCAGCTCTGTGGGTGGTTAGCTGTATCTCTCAGCTCTGTGGGTGGTTAGCTGTATTTCTCTTTTCTCTGTTTATCTGTTTATCTTCCTCCTGAGATACATGTGATAATCAGTGTAACCTAGCAGCAGATGCCCATGTACTGTGTGTGTGTTTGTCTAGTGTGTGTGAGTCATCAGTGTGGGAGGAAAGGCCCCTGCTAAGACCTTGATGTGGGCTCTGCCCTCACTCACTCCCTCTCCCTCCATCCATCCGTTTGATGCTGTGCTGGTTAGGGGTAGAGGATGGACAGCTGTGGGCTCCAGTCAGGAACAGGGACATTTCTTATTTTCTTCAGAGAGAGATAAAGAAGAAGAGGCCTTGAACTTAATCGTTCCAAATGGCACCCTATTCCCGACATAGTGCACTACTTTTGACCAGGGCCCATAGGGTAAGGAATAGGGTATCACTTGGGATACAGAGAAAGGGAGTCGTGGCTCCGCATTCAAATGGAACAGTAGAGGTGAAGAAGAATAAAAACAGGTAGTCACAGAGGGAGGCTTTATGGCTGTGTTCACGGAAAGACTGAAATACACAGTGGTAGAGAGATAGGAATTACTGTACGAAGGAAAGGGGGAGTGGGAAAGGGGTTGATAGAGAGTCTGCGCATGCGTGTACGCTTACGTGCATGCATATGTGTGTGAATCTGCCTGTGTGTGTGTGTGTGTGTGTGTGTGTGTGTGTGTGTGTGTGTGTGTGTGTGTGTGTGTGTGTGTGTGTGTGTGTGTGTGTGTGTGTGTGTGTGTGTGGGCAGGGTAGGTGGTTTTAAATGTGATGTTTATTGTCACATTATGGTTGCATTAGTATTCTAGAGAGCACTGTGAGTGGAGTAGAACCAAGATGGAAATCCCACGGGGAACTCTGAGTTAGTGGGCAGGTAGAAAAGTGGAGGAGAGGAGAGGAGTTGAGCGGCGAGGAGAGAGGAGAGGAGTTGAGCGGAGGAGAGAGGAGAGGAGTTAAGCGGAGAGGAGAGAGGAGAGGAGAGTAGTTGAGCTGCGAGGAGAGAGGAGAGGAGTTGAGCGGCGAGGACAGAGGAGAGGAGTTGAGCGGCGAGGAGAGAGGAGAGAGGAGAGTAGTTGAGCGGCGAGGAGAGAGGAGAGGAGTTGAGGAGAGAGGAGGGGAGTTGAGCGGCGAGGAGAGGAGAGTAGTTGAGCGGAGAGGAGAGGAGAGGAGTTGAGCAGCGAGGAGAGATGAGAGGAGAGGAGTTGAGCGGCGAGGAGAGAGGAGAGGAGTTGAGGAGAGAGGAGAGGAGTTGAGCGGTGAGGAGAGAGGAGAGGAGTTGAGCGGCGAGGAGAGAGGAGAGGAGTTGAGGAGAGAGGAGAAGGAGTTGAGCGGCGAGGAGAGAAGTGAAGAATAGAATTGGGAAGAAAAGATAAGGGGACAGAGAAGTGTCAGAGAACCACTCAGGTCTTCATTACGGATGAAGAGAGAGTAGGAGCTTCCCACGTAACCCTGACGCACACACACACACACACACACATGGCTTGATAGTTGGTGTTAACAGCATTGCATGCATTCCTACAGTACCACCATACAGACCACACAGTTACACAGGTTACACACACGCTGACGCACACAAACCTATTATACACACAGAGATATACACCACACGCTGACGCACACAAACCTATTATACACACAGAGATATACACACGCTGACGCACACAAACCTATTATACACACAGAGATATACACACGCTGACGCACACAAACCTATTATACACACAGAGATATACACCACACGCTGACGCACACAAACTTATTATACACACAGAGATATACACCACACGCTGACGCACACAAACTTATTATACACACAGAGATATACACACGCTGACGCACACAAACTTATTATACACACAGAGATATACAACACACGCACACAAACGTATTATACACACAGAGATATACACCACACGCACTCAAACAAAGATTTTATACACACAGGGATATATATCATATCCACTCAAACAAAGATATCATATACACAGGGATATACAGTGGGGAGAACAAGTATTTGATACACTGCCGATTTTGCAGGTTTTCCTACTTACAAAGCATGTAGAGGTCTGTAATTTTTTATCATAGGTACACTTCAACTCTGAGAGACGGAATCTAAAACAAAAATCCAGAAAATCACATTGTATGATTTTTAAGTAATTAATGTAAATGTTATTGCATGACATAAGTATTTGATCACCTACCAACCAGTAAGAATTCTGGCTCTCACAGACCTGTTAGTTTTTCTTTAAGAAGCCCTCCTGTTCTCCACTCATTACCTGTATAAACTGCACCTGTTTGAACTCGTTACCTGTATAAAAGACACCTGTCCACACACTCAATCAAACAGACTCCAACCTCTCCACAATGGCCAAGACCAGAGAGCTGTGTAAGGACATCAGGGATAAAATTGTAGACCTGCACAAGGCTAGGATGGGCTACAGGACAATAGGCAAGCAGCTTGGTGAGAAGGCAACAACTGTTGGCGCAATTATTAGAAAATGGAAGAAGTTCAAGATGACAGTCAATCACCCTCGGTCTGGGGCTCCATGCAAGATCTCACCTCGTGGGGCATCAATGATCATGAGGAAGGTGAAGGATCAGCCCAGAACTACCCGGCAGGACCTGGTCAATGACCTGAAGAGAGCTGGGACCACAGTCTCTCTCACACCCTGGCTCTGGGACTCTATATGTTGAGCCAGGGTGTGTTCATTCTGTGGTGTTCATTCTAGTTTGTATATCTATGTTGGCCTGAGTGACTCCCAATCAGAGGCAACGAGTGTCAGCTGGTTGTCTCTGATTGGGAGCCATATTTAACTATCGGTCTTTTCACTTTGTGTTGTGGTTTCTTGTTCCTTTTGGTTTGTGTATCGAAGGACTTCACGTTTCGTTCATTGTTTTGATCGTGTGATCTAGTTTAATAAATAATATGTACGCATTCAACGCTGCACATTGGTCCTCCTCCTTAAGCGAACGTGACAGAAGAAACCACCAAGACTGGACCAAGCAGCGTGTCCAGGAGCCATCACCAGGGAGATCGCTAGCAGATCTCCGTGGCAACCTCGACTGGGTCAAGCCTAGTGAGGAGCAGAGAGGGTGGACTTGGGAACAGTGGAGGAAGAGTCTCGACTGGGTCAAGCCAACGGAGGAGCAGAATGGCTGGAGTTGGAAGCAGGAGAGCGAGAGTTGGGCGAGAAATATAGAGGCCTGGCCCACGGGGAAGAGAGACCCCCAGAATTTTTTTAGGGGGGGGCTAACGCCGTGGACGACGGGCCAGCAGGAGACCGCGGCAGAGCGGCCCAGCGGATTGGCAGAGGAGGCCGCCAGGTTACGGGGGCCACTGGTCGAAGAGGGGGTGGAAGATGTAGAGGCACGGCGAGAGGTACTGGCGTGTGTTGCCAGTCCGGTCCGGCCTGTTCCTGATCCCCACGTAGGGCCAGTGGTGTGTGTTCCCAGTACGGTCCGGCCTGTTCCTGCCACTCGCACCAAGTCTACGGTGCGCATCGCCAGCTCGGCCCGGCCCATTCCTGCTCCCCGCACCAAGTCTGTGGTGCGTTTCGTCAGCCCTGTCCGGCCCGTTCCTGCTCTCCGCACCAAGTCTGTGGTGCGCGTCGCCAGCCCAGTCCGGCCCATTCCTGCTCCCCGCACCAAGTCTGTGGTGCGTTTCGTCAGCCCTGTCCGGCCCGGTCCTGCTCTCCGCACCAAGTCTGGGGTGCGCGTCGCCAGCCCAGTCCGGCCCATTCCTGCTCCCCGCACCAAGTCAGTGGTGCGTTTCGTCAGCCCTGTCCGGCCCGTTCCTGCTCCCCGCACCAAGTCAGTGGTGCGCGTCGTCAGCCCGGCACGGCCCGTTCCTGCTCCCCGCACCAAGTCAGTGGTGCGTTTCGTCAGCCCGGCTCGGCCCGCTCCTGCTCCACCGGTGGCGGGTCCGGCACCGGTCAGGTGCTGCGTCACGCCGGAGCTAGAGCAATCCGCTCCACCAGTGTTCAGTTCAGCTCTGGTCAGCAGGGCCAGACCGGACCAGGGGTACTTTGGGGGGTTAGAGAAGGAGTGGGGGTCAAGGCCGGAGCCAGAACCGCCACCGAGGAGGTATGCCCGCCCAGCCCTCCCCTGTTTTGTTTTAGTTGAGGCGCGTTCGCAGTCCGCGCCTTTAGGGGGGGGTACTCTCACACCCTGGCTCTGGGACTCTATATGTTGAGCCAGGGTGTGTTCATTCTGTGGTGTTCATTCTAGTTTGTATATCTATGTTGGCCTGAGTGACTCCCAATCAGAGGCAACGAGTGTCAGCTGGTTGTCTCTGATTGGGAGCCATATTTAACTATCGGTCTTTTCACTTTGTGTTGTGGTTTCTTGTTCCTTTTGGTTTGTGTATCGAAGGACTTCACGTTTCGTTCATTGTTTTGATCGTGTGATCTAGTTTAATAAATAATATGTACGCATTCAACGCTGCGCATTGGTCCTCCTCCTTAAGCGAACGTGACAGTCTCAAAGAAAACCATTAGTAACACACTACGCCGTCATGGATTAAAATCCTGCAGCGCACGCAAGGTCCCCCTGCTCAAGCCAGCGCATGTCCAGGCCCGTCTGACGTTTGCCAATGACCATCTGGATGATCCAGAGGAGGAATGGGAGAAGGTCATGTGGTCTGATGAGACAAAAATAGAGCTTTTTGGTCTAAACTCCACTCGCCGTGTTTGGAGGAAGAAGTAGACAAAGGTTTCTGTACCAAATATTAAGTTCTGCTTTTCTGATGTATCAAATACTTATGTCATGCAATAAAATGCAAATTAATTACTTAAAAATCATACAATGTGATTTTCTGGATTTTTGTTTTAGATTCTGTCTCTCACAGTTGAAATATACCTATGATAAAAAATTACAGACCTCTACATGCTTTGTAAGTAGGAAAACCTGCAAAATCGGCAGTGTATCAAATACTTGTTCTCCCCACTGTACATCATACCCACTCAAACAAAGATACCATACACACAGGGATATACGCCATACCAACTCAAACAAAGATATTATACACACAGGGATATACACCATACCAACTAAAACAAAGATAGATATTATACACAAGGAGATATTCACCATACCCAGTCAAACAAAGATATTATACACACAGGGATATACAGCATACCCACTCAAATAAAGATATTGTACACACAGGGATTTGCACCATACCCACTCACCATCATACAGACACATACATGGTTTACAAAGACTTGCACATCATACGACACACACACACACACACACACACACACACACACACACACACACACACACACACTGCCCACGTAACACTCTCATAATGGAAAAAGAACACCGAGTCCTCAAGAGTCCTCACACTTCACACTTCCTCCTTTCTCTTCACACTCATCTTGTCATCCTCTCTGCCACCTTGGAGATAAAATAGACAAATAGAGACATTTACAGGATGTGAAACACAGTGCGTGGCCATGGGTCTGCGTTGGTCTCTTCAATCCACATCCTGTCAACCCCTGACATCTATACCTGTTTCCCAAATTGCACCCTATTCCCAATTTAGTGCACTACTTTTGACCAGGGCCCCTAGTGCACTGTGTAGGGAATAGCATAGGGTGCCAGTTGGGACACAGCTTTATATCATCTGTTTGGAGAGGAGGGTGCAGATGGTGAAGAAGTCTAGTGTTGGACAGGATGGAGGCAGATGAGATGCACACTAACACACCATTTGTCACCCTGTGAGAGGTGAGGTTAGGGATACACACTGGAGGAGTGGTGTGGACATGGTGTTATATGAGAGATGTTCAGGAGGGGGGAGTGGTGTGGACATGGTATTATACAGTGCATTCGGAAAGTGTTCAGACCCCTTGACTTTTTCCACATTTTGTTACGTTACAGCCTTATTTCCCCCCTCATCAATCTACACACAATACCCCATAATGACAAATCAAAAACAGGTTTTTAGATTTTCTTTCACATTTATAAAAAATGTAAAAACAGAAATATCACATTTACATAAGTATTCAGAACCTTTACTAAGTACTTTGTTGAAGCACCTTTGGCAGAGATTACAGACTTGATTATTTTTGGGTATGACGCTACAAGCTTGGCACACCTGTATTTGGGGAGTTTCTCCTATTCCTCTCTGCAGATCCTCTCAAGCTCTGTCAGGTTGGATGGGGAGCGTCACTGCGCAGCTATTTTCAGATCTCTCCAGAGATGTTTGATCGGGTTCAAGTCCGGGCTCTGGCTGGGCCACTCAAGGACATTCAGAGACTTGTCCCGAAGCCACTCCTGTGTTGTCTTGGCTGTGTGCTTAGGGTCGTTGTCCTGTTGGAAGGTGAACCTTCGCCCCAGTCTGAGGTCCTGAGCACGCTGGAGCAGGTTTTCATCAAGGATCTCTCTGTACTTTGCGCAGTTCATATTTCCCTCGATCCTGTCTAGTCTCCCAATCCCTGCAGCTGAAAAAGATCCCCACAGCATGATGCTGCCAGCACCATGCTTCACCGTAGGGATGGTGCCAGGTTTCCTCCAGACATGACGCTTGGTATTCAGGCCAAAGAGTTCAATCTTGGTTTCATCAGACCAGAGAATCTTGTTTCTCATGGTCTGAGAGTCCTTTAGGTGCTTTTTGGCAAACTCCAAGCGGGCTGTCATGTGCCTTTTACTGAGGAGTGGCTTCCTTCGGGCCTGATTGGTGGAGTGCTGCAGGGTTCTCCCATCTGCACAGATTAACTCTGGAGCTCTGTCAGAGTGACCATTGGGTTCTTGGTCACCTCCCTGACCAAGGCCCTTCTCCCCCAATTGCTCAGTTTGGCCAGGCAGCCAGCTCTAAGAAGAGTCTTAATGGTTCCAAACTTCTTCTATTTAAGAATGATGGAGGCAACTGTGTTCTTGGGGACCTTCCATGCTGCAGATCTGTGCCTAGACACAATCCTGTCTCGGAGCTCTACGGACAATTCCTTCAACCTCATGGCTTGGTTTTTGCTCTGATTTTTTATAAATTTGCAAACATTCTGTGTGTCATTCTGGGGTATTGTGTGAAGATTGATTTGGAAAATATTTTATTTAATCCATTTTAGAAAAAGGCTGTAACGTAACAAAATGTGGAAAAAGTCAAGGGGTCTGAATACTTTCCGAATAAACTGTATGAGAGGTGTGGACATGGTATTATATGAGAGGATTTCAGGAGGGTGGAGAGGTGTGTGTGAGTCTGAGTGTGTCTTGTTCTGTCCTGGCCAGTCTTGAAACCACACCAGTCCAAATAGGGTCAGCAATCGACTCCTAAACTTGTCAACAGGGCACTTTCAAACACGCACACACGCACAGTGGTGCTGGAATCATGTAGACACAGAGTGGTGCTGGAACCATGTAGACACAGAGTGGTGCTGGAACCATGTAGACACAGAGTGGTGCTGGAACCATGTAGACACAGAGTGGTGCTGGAACCATGTAGACACAGAGTGGTGCTGGAACCATGTGGACACAGAGTGGTGCTGGAACCATGTAGACAAAGAGTGGTGCTGGAACCATGTAGACACAGAGTGGTGCTGGAACCATGTAGACACAGAGTGGTGCTGGAACCATGTAGACACAGAGTGGTGCTGGAACCATGTGGACACAGAGTGGTGCTGGAACCATGTAGACACAAAGTGGTGCTGGAACCATGTAGACACAGAGTGGTGCTGGAACCATGTAGACACAGAGTGGTGCTGGAACCATGTGGACACAGAGTGACAAACCGGACAGAAAGATCACGTCAGTGACTCAACCCACTCAAGTGATGCACCCCTCCTAGGGACGGCATGGAAAGCACCAGTAAGCTAGTGACTCAGCCCCGTAATAGGGTTTGAGGCAGATAATCCCAATGGAGAGACAGGAACCGGCCAGGCAGAGACAGCAAGGGCGGTTTGTCGCTCCAGTGCCATGCCGTTCACCGCACCCCTGGGCCACTCAATCATAGGACCTACTGAAGAGATGAGTCTTCAGTAAAGACTTAAAGGTCGAGACCGAGTCTGTGTCTCTCACATGGATAGGCAGACCATTCCATAAAAATGAGCTCTATAGGAGAAAGCCCTGCCTCTAGCTGTTTGCTTAGAAATTCTAGGGACAATAAGGAGGCCTGTGTCTTGTGACCGTAGCGTACGTGTAGGTATGTATGGCAGGACCAAATCGGAAAGATAGGTAGGAGCAAGCTCATGTAATGCTTTGTAGGTTAGCAGTAAAACCTTGAAATCAGCCCTAGCCTTAACAGGAAGCCAGTGTAGAGAGGCTAGCACTGGAGTAATATGATCAGATTTTTTGGTTCTAGTCAAGATTCTAGCAGCCGTGTTTAGCACTAACTGAATTTTATTTAGTGCTTTATCCGGGTAGCCGGAGAGTAGAGCAGTAGTCTAATCTAGAAGTGACAAAAGCATGGATTAGCGTTTCTGCATCATTTTTGGACAAAACGTTTCTTATTTTTGCAATGTTACGAAGATGGAAAATCAGTTTCAGAGATATGAGCTAGCTGCCAGCAGTGCACCAATCCATTTCACAACACTGTCAGCTCTCACACTGTTAGAAAGGTTACCAGATAATTTAGCCCCATCTGTTATTGTGTCTCACTGACCCAGCCATCGCTCTTCTCAAATACGTCTGGAAGTGTGTATGTGTTTGTGAGTGTGTGTCTGTTTGTGTTGAAACGTAATATTTTCTGCCTTCTTATTCACTGCTATGGTAAAGGCCTCTCCTGGATAAAGGACTTGTGACAGCATCATTGCTACTGGAGATTGTTGTTGCTGGCCTAAGGCACATAAACAATATTGCAGATGTCTGTTAGCTCTAGCTGCTGTCTGTTAGCTCTAGCAGCTGTCTATTAGCTCTAGCATATGTCTGTTAGCTTTATCTGCTGTCTGTTAGCTCTAGCTGCTGTCTGTTTAATCTAGCAGATGTCTGTTAGCTCTAACTGTTGTCTGTTACCGCTAGCTGTTGTCTGTTAGCTCTAGCTGCTGTCTGTTAGATATAGCTGCTGTCTGTTAGCTCTAGCTGCTGTCTGTTAGCTCTAGCTGCTGTCTGTTAGCTCCTGTCCCTCACCCTCTTCTATCCCTCACCCTCTCCTGTCTCTCACCCTCTCCTGTCCCTCACCCTCTCCTATCCCTCACCCTCTCCTATCCCTCTCTTATCCCTCACTCTCTCCTGTCCCTCTCCTGTCCCCCACCCTCTCCTATCCCGCTCCTGTCCCTCACCCTCTCCTATCCCTCACCCTCTCCTATACCTCTCCTATCCCTCACCCTCTCCTATCCCACTCCTGTCCCTCACCCTCTCCTGTCCCTCACCCTCTCCCTCACCCTCTCCCTTACCCTATCCTGTCCCTCACCCTATCCTATCCCTCACCCTCTCCTGTCCCTCACCCTCTCCTATTCCTCACCCTATCCTGTCCCTCACCCTCTCCTGTCCCTCACCCTCTTCTATCCCTCACTCTCTCCTGTCCCTCACCCTCTCCCTCACCCTCTCCTATCCCTCTCCTGTCCCTCACCCTCTCCTATCCCTCACCCTCTCCTATCCCTCACCCTCTCCTATCCTCTCTTATCCCTCACTCTCTCCTGCCCCCCACCCTCTCCTATCCCGCTCCTGTCCCTCACCCTCTCCTATCCCTCACCCTCTCCTATCCATCTTCTATCCCTCATCCTCTCCTATCCCTCTCCTATCCCTCACCCTCTCCTGTCCCTCTCCTATCCCTCATCCTCTCCTGTCCCTCACCCTCTCCTATCCCTCTCCTATCCCTCATTCTCTCCTGTCCCTCTCCTATCCCTCATCCTCTCCTGTCCCTCACCCTCTCCTATCCCTCTCCTATCCCTCATTCTCTCCTCTCCCTCTCCTATCCCTCACCCTCTCCTGTCCCTCTCCTATCCCTCATCCTCTACTGTCCCTCATCCTCTTCTGTCCCTCACCCTCTCCTGTCCCTCACCCTCTCCTGTCCCTCACTCTCTCCTGTCCCTCTCCCATCCCTCATCCTCTCCTATCCCTCATCCTCTCCCTCTCCTATCCCTCACCCTCTCCCTCACCCTCTCCTATCCCTCTCCTATCCCTCATTCTCTCCTGTCCCTCTCCTATCCCTCATCATCTCCTGTCCCTCACTCTCTCCTGTCCCTCTCCTATCCCTCTCCTATCCCTCATCCTCTCCTGTCCCTCACCCTCTCCTATCCCTCTCCTATCCCTCATCCTCTTCTGTCCCCCACCCTCTCCTATCCCTCTCCTATCCCTCATCCTCTTCTGTCCCTCACCCTCTCCTGTCCCTCACCCTCTCCTATCCCTCCCCTATCCCTCACCCTCTCCTCTCCCCCCCCCCTCTCTCTCTCTCTGTGGGAGTAGAGGATGATCTGTGAATCCACAGTGTAATTTGTGTTCTATAATCCTGTCTGTTTACATTACATTAATGGATTTCTTCACGCTACATGCCAGGACTGACAGCTTTCTCTGTAACCATAGAAACAGCAAACAAGGTTGTACACGGTACATAAAGGAGCGTACTGCATGTTCACACTCAGACACATGAATAGTAACCATGGAGACACAGAGTGGTGCTGGAACAATGGAGACAGAGTGGTGCTGGAAACATGGAGACACAGAGTGGTACTAACCCATTGACAGTGCACTACTTTTGACCATAGGGCTCTGGTCAAAAGTAGTGCACTATGTAGGGAATAGGGTGCCATTTGGGACTCAGACACTGTCACTAGGGCTGTTGCGGTGACCGTACTACCACCACACCATGATGGATGTCAAATTCCACGTGACCGTTGTCATGACTCTCCCTGGGTGAGGATCAAAGGCCTCACATCAGCTTGGCAAATGGCCGACAACAACCAGACCCTCCTACCCACAGGGGGCGCTGTGCCGGTCTTGACACCTTAATACTGCCATGAATTAGAGAGGAGGATAATCTATCTCTGGCATTCTAGTATGGTGAAAGGAATGCCTTTGTTTCAGATACTTTTTTGCCGCCCAAAAACTTCAACATCCAACAATGAACATTGGGACAATATATTTCAACATCTAAACGTTGGGAATGATGAGAAATGGAATATGGAAAGTGAATGTCTATTTTGTGATGTCATTAAAAATGGTATAAAGGCGTTATAATGAAAACATTGTTACTTGAAGAGCTTTTACACTGTGTATATCAGATTTACATCCTTTACCTTGGGTAGAAAATATCAAGGAGGAAGACAATGTTTTCGTGAAGATAGGAATGTGATTTTAGCTTTCTAACAAAATCATAGTGATAATAATACTTTTGCCTCGTAACTAGCCACGCCCGAGGGAGCTCAGAGAACGTGTCAGTATGATGAAAACGCCCCTCTTTACCAGAGTGCATAAAAGATTAAGATAAGAATTATCAGATCAGACGGACCTCAAGCTGCAGCTTTTGTCCACATTGGTCCCGACTCCGAAAATCAACACGAGGTGAAGACGACAAAGTTGCCTCCACTAACAATCAATGTTACGGCTGGGTAGCTGTTCTAAGTACTGTATCTAAGAAGGTGAATTTAAGTGGGACCATCCTGTTACTCTCTTCAAACAATTGTCTACTACACTGCTCTCATCACCTCACAGGGGATCATCAACACGGCTGATTAGCCGTCCTTAGAAGACCACTTCCAGAACGAGTGAAAGTAAACAGACAACTAAGAAGAAGGACATTGTGACCTCTTGTGGGCAATCTGAGCCTTACATCTCAAAAACCATCCAAAAGAGAAGGCCCAATCGACCCCTTCCCACGAAGGCCTGGATCCAACAGAGATACACGACGAAGACCTCCAACACGTAAATACATGCATTGATTTTCTTCCCAAACGGGCAGCAGTTCCGGGCAAATATTAGGATTACTGGTTTTCTCTCTCTCTCTTTAACTCGCCATCTTTTGTAACAAGTGTCATATTGTGTTAGTCCGCTAGGGACCTGTTTTCATTGTATTAAGTTTCTAATCCCTACCTATACCGTGTACGTGTTTGTATCTTGTGTTATCATTTTTAATTAGTTAGTAAATAAATAATTAAATCAATTTGTGTGGTACAGAATGATCAGTAAGACCCGGGTTCGTGCAGACTTAAAGAGCCTACGACTTTCAGAATGAGACTGATATGAGGTAAATTATTAATAAATGACTGTTAAATGATAAGAGATATCTAGATATCTTTAGAGTTCATTCGGGAAACGGTAACTCGTTAAACAACTTTTCCCGTGGTGCCCCAAATTCCTAATGAGTTAATTGTTACATTATTAATTTAATCTAGTAGCAATTAAACATAGTAGGTAATTTTTTATAAATAATAGTCATCACAATAATGAAAGTCACGTCACGACACCGTTTAGTCACGGTAATTAGGCTTCTTCAAGCTCTGATGCTGCTGATGGTCGTTAGTAGCCTACCAAACTTGCTAACTGCCTGGTATACAGCACTCCATTGTCCCTCTAATCACTCTGACATCAATGCAAATCTAATCAAACACTTAATGAGAGCCCATGAGTTCATGTTGCGCAACATTTCTATAGGTTATGCAATTGCGTGAGAAAACCTGTGATGGCCTCTATTAAAAAGAGGAGGATCCCATCAGCTTTCTATAGGCTAGGCCTACTATATTTATTTCTCAACTTTCCTAATATTAAGCACATTGCTTCTCTTTACAACAGGAGTATAACCTACCTGGCTGGCATGAAAATGAACCACGGGAAAAGCGTCCTGTATTTTTCCCCCCTGTTTCAAGACAGGTGCATGATAATAGTCCATTCTAAATCAAAATAAATTTCACACATATATCATTTAGTATATGTAAAGACAAGATTATATCAAGAATAGTCTGACGGGTGACAATATTAGCCTATCACTTGTGAATTTTATATTGTCACATGTGAATGATGCCCAGCTTGTGTGCAGTAAGGCGAGAAACAGCACATGCCTTTTTTGCGTCTTTTTAAAAGCATAGTGGCACACCTCATGTAGCCTAGCCCATAGGCCTATATGATAAGGTTTGTATCACAACTAAAGTGGCCAAATAACATCTTAAAATTAAGCATATTCATCCTAACTGGCATACATACTCAACGTGTGAGTTTCAAGTTTGGGGAAGATAATTTTCACCATAAAAATGCAACTTTATTTTGGAACATTCGCGCTTATAGCCTACTGCCGTGTGCGCATTGCTGCGCTTATAATGGAAATAAATAGCCTAATAGTTTATCAACATTTTAAGCTAAACGTTCTGATCTGTTGCGTCAGACTCATAGCTTAAAAACGTTTTTTTAATGCTAGTGGTTGTATTAATTTGGGATCTATCGCATCCCACAACTGTCCCAGACTATGTTTGGAATATTTATTTCTCGCACAGAATAGAATATGTCAACTTTTGTACTATGCGGGATAGTAGATTGACATAGGCAGCCAAAGTAAATGTGGACAGTTCTTCCAATATCTTCAATGTGCGCCTCCGAATTGGATACGGACGTGCGCAGTTGCGTCCCCGATGTGTCTGTCTTCACTTGTAGCCTGTGAGAAAGACCTGATCACGTGACGGGCATTGGCTAATAAGAATTGAGCTATCTGAGAGAGCCATGTGAGTGAGAGGTGCTTCGGAGCGTGTAGGAGAAGGGAATTATAATTATTATATTCAGTCCAAGGGCACAACAGCCACTGGCCGCAAAAGGCATGGATTTTTTTGGTGGCATTACGGCCACACAAAGCCTTACAATGTATTAAATATACAAATGTTTAGCTATATGTTTTGATCACAACAAAAATTGCATAAATAACTCTAAATTAAGCATATAGGAAGACCTGTTTATTTGTTAACCGCTCAACACATAACAATCACGTGCGCACTCCCTCAGAAATCTTTTGCGGAAAACATCCTTTCTATTTTATTCAGGTATGTTCAATTGTATTCTTCCTACTATAAAATAACATAAAATAATGCCACGGAATTCTAAGCAAATCTTGTCTGCTAACTGAACTAGTGTAGCCCACAGCCATTTGGCATAGCCAGATCAGGACCTAACATAAGGACAAGGAGTATGCTATTCTGTTTTTCTGAAATTGACTACATTTCCTTCATATCATGTTTCTTTAGACTTGTCTAAAATACATAATGGATTTGTTGTGATGGTGTAGGCTATGGACTTATTAGACTTTTTTAAATGAAGATGTTCCAAAGGTCTGCATCAGTGGCTTGTAGGCTATGCGTGGAAGCCAGGAGATGCTAAATATGTTTATGTAAATTAATGGTCAATTACCGTGAGGACAACAGTTATTTGCTTGACAATCACCAGCTGCCAAAATGTAATGACCGCCATGGCCCTAGCTGTCACCTCCAAATGTGTGTTATCTCTGGTCCTACTGTGAAGCTAGCTTCTGCCCTCCCCTGGCGCTACCAGTGGTGTGTGTGTGTGTGTGTGTGTAAATAGCACGCTAGGTTCAGTAATTGAAGCTGCTCCCTCAGGGTTCGGAGCTAATCGCTAATAAAGTCTCTCCCCCCCAGAGCCGAGAGCCAGTGTGTGTGTGTGTGTGTGTGTGACCCCTGCCTGCCCTCTCCACCACTAGAAGACTGTAATCCCAGACATAATGGTCAGGCCTGTGATCCTGCCTGCAGACCCAGATACACACACAGGCACAACTGACCTCACACCTCACGGTTTCTCTCCCACTTTACCGCACACCTCTGCTCTAACAAAACAATGTGATATTTCATGGCTAGGAGACAGAAGCCAAGACATTCACCTGACAGAACACATTGTGAATGTTCCATCCAGTCTGTGTGCCCATTGGCTGAACACGGATTAGATGACATTAAGCCTTAGAGGGGAGAGCTGTGAATTCAGAAGACTGTTTAAGTCAGGGGATTTTACATTTATACTTTACATCCCAAATGTCACCTTATTCCCTATATAGTTCACTACTTTTGACTAGAATAGGGAATAGGGTGCCATTTGGGACACAGTCCTATACACTCTGACCTACAGGCTGTTCTCCCATATTTTAAATGTATCAAATCAAAATGTTTTTGTCACATGCGCTGAATACAACAGGTGTAGACCTTACCGTGAAACGCTTACTTTACGAGCCCTTTCCCAGCAATGCAGAGTAAAAAACTAAGAAAAAAACTACAATAAATAGTAACAATAAATAACAATAATGGGGCTATATACAAGGAGTACCGGTATCGAGTCAACGTGCAGGGGTACGAGGTAGTTGAGGTGATTAAGGTAATATGTAGATGTAGGTAGTGATATTTTGTATTTGTATTTATTTGGATCTCCATTAGTTCCTGCCAAGGCAGCAGCTACTCTTCCTGGGGTTTATTATGGATCTCCATTAGTTCCTGCCAAGGCAGCAGCTACTCTTCCTGGGGTCCAGCAACATTAAGGCAGTTATATACAATTAAAAATATTACATGACATTACATTTCATAACACTATTCGCAACACATTGTGTTCCCTCAGGCCACTACTCTACTACAACATACCTACAATACCAAATCCATGTGTACGTGTGTGTAGAGTGCATGTCTTATCATGTGTATGTGTGTCTGTGCCTGTGTGTGTCCCTTCACAGTCCCCGCTGTTCCATAAGGTGTATTTTTATCTGTTTTTTTTTTATCTGATTCTACTGCTTGCATCAGTTACCTGATGTGGAATAGGATTCCATGTAGCCATGGCTCTATGCAGTACTGTGTGCCTCCCATAGTCTGTTCCGGACTTGGGGATTGTGAAGAGACCTCTGGTGGCATGACTTGTGGGGTATGCATGGGTGTCTGAGATGTGTGCTAGTAGTTTAAACAGACAGCTCGGTACATTCAGCTTGTCAACACTTCTTACAAAAACAAGTAGTGATGAAGTTAATCTCTTTTCCACTTTAAGCCATGAGAGATTTACATGCATATTATTAATGTTAGGTCTCCGTGTACATTTTAGGGCCAGCCGTGCTTCCCTGTTCTGAGCCAATTGTAATTTTCCGAGGTCCCTCTTTGTGGCATCTGACCACACGACTGAACAGTAGTCCAGGTGCGACAAAACTAGGGACTGTAGGACCTGCCTTGTTGATAGTGCTGTTAAAAAGGCAGAGCAGCGCTTTATTATGGACAGACTTCTCCCCATCGTAGCTACTGTATTATCAACATGTTTTGACCATGACAGTTTACAATCCAGGTTTACTCCAAGCAGTTTAGTCAACTCAACTTGCTCAATTTCCATATTATTTATTACAAGATTTAGTTGAGGTTTAGGATTTAGTGAATGATTTGTCCCAAACACAATGCTTTTAGTTTTATAAATATTTAGGACTAACTTATTCCTTGCCATCCATTCTGAAACTAACTGCATCTCTTTGTTAAGTGTTGCAGTGATTTCACTCGCTGTAGTAGCTGACGTGTATAGTGTTGAGACATCTGCATACATAGACACACTGGCTTTACTCAAGGCCAGTGGCATGTCGTTAGTAAAGATTGGAAACAGTAAGGGGCCTAGAAAGCTGCCCTGGGGAATTCCTGATTCTACCTGGATTATGTTGAAGAGGCTTAAATTAAATAACACCCTCTGTGTTCTGTTAGACAGGTAACTCTTTATCCACAATATAGCAGGGGGTGTAAAGCCATAACACATACCGATGAAGTCGGAAGTTTACATACACCTTAGCCAAAAACATTTAAACTCAGTTTTTCACAATTCCTGACATTTAATCCTAGTAAAAATTCCCTGTTTTACGTCAGTTAGAATCACCACTTTATTTTAAGAATGTGAAATGTCAGAATAATAGTAGAGAGAATTTATTTATTTCAGCTTTTATTTCTTTCATCACATTCCCAGTGGGTCAGAAGTTTACATACACTCAATTAGTATTTGGTAGCATTGCCTTTAAATTGTTTAACTTGGGTCAAATGTTTCGGGTAGCCTTCCACAAGCTTCCTACAATAAGTGGGTGAATTTTGGCCCATTCCTCCTGACAGAGCTGGTTTAACTGAGTCAGGTTTGTAGGCCTCCTTGCTCGCAGACACTTTTTACGTTCTGCCCACAAATTTTCTATAGGATTGAGGTCAAGGCTTTGTGATGGCCACTCCAATACCTTGACATTGATGTCCTTAAGCCATTTTGCCACAACTTTGGAAGTATGCTTGGGGTCATTGTCCATTTGGAAGACCCATTTGCGACCAAGCTTTAACTTCCTGACTGATGTCTTGAGATGTTGCTTCAATATATCCACATCATTTTCCTTCCTCATGATGCCATCTATTTTGTGAAGTGCACCAGTCCCTCCTGCAGCAAAGCACCTCCACAGCATGATGCTGCCACCCCCGTGCTTCACGGTTGGGATGGTGTTCTTCGGCTTGCAAGCCTTCCCCATTTTCCTCCAAACAAAACAGTTCTATTTTTGTTTCATCAGACCAGAGGACATTTCTCCAAAATGAACGATCTTTGTCCCCATGTGCAGTTGCAAACCATAGTCTGGCTTTTTTATGGCGGTTTTGGAGCAGTGGCTTCTTCCTTGCTGAGCTGCTTTTCAGGTTATGTCGATATAAGACTCATTTTACTGTGGATATAGATACATTTGTACCTGTTTCCTCCAGCATCTTCACAAGGTCCGTTGCTGTTGTTCTGGGATTGATTTGCACTTTCCGCACCAAAGTACGTTAATCTCTAGGAGACAGAACGTGTCTCCTTCCTGAGCGGTATGATGTCTGCGTGGTCCCATGGTGTTTATACTTGCATACTATTGTTTATACAGATGAATGTGGTACCTTCAGGCATTTGGAAATTGCTCCCAAGGATGAACCAGACTTGTGGAGGTCTACAATTCTTTTTTCTGAGGTCTTGGCTGATTTCTTTTGATCTTCCCATGATGTAAAGCAAAGAGTAGGCCTTGAAATACATCCACAGGTACACCTCCAATTGAGTCAAATGATGTCAATTAGCCTATCAGAAGCTTCTAAAGCCATAACATCATTTCCCAAGCTGTTTAAAGGCACAGTCAACTTAGTGTATGTAAACTTCTGACCCACTGGAATTGTGATCCAGTGAATTATAAGTGAAATAATCTGTCTGTAAACAATTGTTGGAAAAATTACTTGTGTCATGCACAAAGTAGATGTCCTAACCGACTTGCCAAAACTATAGTTTGTTCACAAGAAATTTGTGGAGTGGTTGAAAAACTAGTTTTAATGATTCCAATCTAAGTGTATGTAAACTTCCGACTTCAACTGTACGTTTTTCCATCAGGAGACTATGATCAATAATGTCAAAAGCCACACTGAAGTCTAACAAAACAACTCCCACAATCTTTTTTCCCCTATTAGTGTGCTGAAAGTCTGTTGTCAATTAGTTTACAGTAAAACAGCATTGTATCTGGTCAAACACAATTTTTTCCAAAGGTTTACTAAGGGTTGGTAACAGGCTGATTTGTTTGCTATTTGAGCCAGTAAAGGGGGATTTACTATTCTTGGGTAGCGGAATTACTTTTGCTTCCCTCCAGGCCTGAGGGCACAGACTTTAGATTGAAGATATGGCAAATAGGAGTGGCAATATCGGCCGCTATTCTCCTCAGTAATTTTCCATCCAAGTTGTCAGACCCCGGTGGCTTGTCATTGTTGATAGACAACAATAATTTTTTCACCTCTTCCACACTCACTTAAAAGTGACCAGGCAATCAGGATAGATCATATACAAAGTAGCAGCAGCGTGTGAAGAGTGTGTCTTTGTGTGAGTGAGTGTGAGTGTGTGTGTGTGTGTGTATGTTGCATCAATATGCATGTGTGTGTGTTTTTTGTGTGCGTGAGCATATGTAGTGTGTGTGTATGTGAGAGTGTGTGGGCAGAGTTCAGTGAGTGTGCACAAAGCCTGTGCAAGAGAGTGGGGGTCAATGCAAATAGTCCTGGTAGCCATTTGATTAACTGTTATTATGGCTTGGGGGTAAAAGCTGTTCAGGAGCCTTTTGATCCCAGACTTGGCTCTCCGGTAACACTTGCCGTGCGGTAGCAGAGAGATCAGTGTATGACTTGGGTGGCTGGAGACTTTGCCAATTTTTAGGGCCTTTCTCTGACACCGCCTGGTATTGAGGTATTGGATGTCAGGGGGCTCGGCCCCAGTGATGTACTGGGCCATATGCACTACCCTCTGTAGTGCCTTGCAGGTGCCATACCAAGCGGTGATGCAGCCAGTCAAGATGCTCTCAGTGGTGCAGCTGTAGAACCTTTTGAGGATCTGAGGGCCCAGGCTTAATCTTTTCAGCGTCCTGAGTGGGAAGAGGCATTGTCGTGCCCTCTTCATGACTGTGTTGGTGTGTTTGGACCATGATATGTCCATAGTGATGTGGACACAGAGGAACTTGAAGCTCTTGACCCGCTCCACTACAGCCCCGTCGATGTAGTCCACGAGGGTGGGGGGGCTGTTTCCTTTAATCCACGATCAGCTCCTTTGTTTTGCTGACGTTGAGGGAGAGGTTGTTGTTCTGCCAGGTCTCTGATCTCCTCCCTGTAAGCTGTCTCATTGTCGTTGGTGATCAGGCATACCACCGTTGTGTCGTCGGGAAACTTAATGATGGGGTTGGAGTTATGCACGGCCATGCCGTCGTGGGTGAACAGAGAGTACAGGTGGGGACTTAGCACGCACCCCTGAGGGGACCGGTGTAGAGGGTTAGCTTGGTGGATGTGTTGTTGCCTACCCTCACCACTTGGGGGCGGCCCGTCAGGAAGTCCAGGATCCAGTTGCAGAGGGAGGTGTTTAATCCTAGGGTCCTTAGCTTAGTGATGAGGGCACTATGGTGTTGAATGCTGAGCTGTAGTCAATGAACAGCATTCTGATGTAGGTGTTCCTTTTGTCCAGGTGGGAATGGGCAGTGTGGAGTGCAATATAGATTGCATCATCTGTGGATCTGTTGGGGCAGTATGCGAATTGGAGTGTGTCCAGGGTGTCTGGGAGGATGGTGTTGATGTGAGTGTTGACATGACCAGCTTTTCAAAGCAATCATGGCTACAGATGTGAGTGCTACGGAGCGATAGCCATTTAGGCATGTTACCTTGGCATTCTTGGGCACAGGGACTATGGTGGTCTGCTTGAAACATGTAGGTATTACAGACTGGATCATGGAGAGGTTGAAAATGTCAGTGAAGACACTTGCCAGCTGGTCAAAGCATGCTCTGAGTACACGTCCTGGTAATCTGTCTGGCCCCAGGGCCTTATGAATGTTAACCTGTTTAAGGTCTTACTCACATCGGTTACGGAGAGCGTGATCACACAGTTGTCCGGAACAGCTGGTGCTCTCATGCGTGCTTCAGTGTTGCTTTCCTCGAAGCGAGCATAGAAGGCATTTAGCTCGTCTGCTAGGCTCGCATCACTGGGCAGTTCGCAGCTGGGTTTCCTTTTCTAATCCGTGATAGTTTGCAAGACTTGCTAACATCCGACGAGCGTCAGAGCCTGTGTAGTAGGATTCGATCTTAGTCCTGTGTTGACGCTTTGCTTGTTTGATGGTTCGTCGGAGGGCATAGCAGGATTTCTTAAAAGCTTCCGGATTAGTATCCAGCTCCTTGAAAGCGGTAGCTCTAGCCTTTAGCTCAGTGCAGATGTTGCCTGTAATCCATGGCTTCTGGTTGGGATATGTACAGTGGGGGAAAAAAGTATTTAGTCAGCCACCAATTGTGCAAGTTCTCCCACTTAAAAAGATGAGAGAGGCCTGTAATTTTCATCATAGGTACACGTCAACTATGACAGACAAATTTAGAAAAAAAAATCCAGAAAATCACATTGTAGGATTTTTAATGAATTTATTTGCAAATTATGGTGGAAAATAAGTATTTGGTCACCTACAAACAAGCAAGATTTCTGGCTCTCACAGACCTGTAACTTCTTCTTTAAGAGGCTCCTCTGTCCTCCACTCGTTACCTGTATTAATGGCACCTGTTTGAACTTGTTATCAGTATAAAAGACACCTGTCCACAACCTCAAACAGTCACACTCCAAACTCCACTATGGCCAAGACCAAAGAGCTGTCAAAGGACACCAGAAACAACATTGTAGACCTGCACCAGGCTGGGAAGACTGAATCTGCAATAGGTAAGCAGCTTGGTTTGAAGAAATCAACTGTGGGAGCATTTATTAGGAAATGGAAGACATACAAGACCACTGATAATCTCCCTCGATCTGGGGCTCCACGCAAGATCTCACCCCGTGGGGTCAAAATGATCACAAGAACGGTGAGCAAAAATCCCAGAACCACACGGGGGGACCTAGTGAATGACCTGCAGAGAGCTGGGACCAAAGTAACAAAGCCTACCATCAGTAACACAATACGCCGCCAGGGACTCAAATCCTGCAGTGCCAGACGTGTCCCCCTGCTTAAGCCAGTACATGTCCAGGCCCGTCTGAAGTTTGCTAGAGTGCATTTGGATGATCCAGAAGAGGATTGGGAGAATGTCATATGGTCAGATTAAACCAAAATATAACTTTTTGGTAAAAACTCAACTCGTCGTGTTTGGAGGACAAAGAATGCTGAGTTGCATCCAAAGAACACCATACCTACTGTGAAGCATGGGGGTGGAAACATCATGCTTTGGGGCTTCCTTTACACGACTGATCCGTGTAAAGGAAAGAATGAATGGGGCCATGTATCGTGAGATTTTGAGTGAAAACCTCCTTCCATCAGCAAGGGCATTGAAGATTAAACGTGGCTGGGTCTTTCAGCATGACAATGATCCCAAACACACCGCCCGGGCAACGAATGAGTGGCTTCTTAAGAAGCATTTCAAGGTCCTGGAGTGGCCTAGCCAGTCTACAGATCTCAACCCCATAGAAAATCTTTGGAGGGAGTTGAAAGTCCGTGTTGCCCAGCGACAGCCCCCAAACATCACTGCTCTAGAGGAGATCTGCATGGAGGAATGGGCCAAAATACCAGCAACAGTGTGTGAAAACCTTGTGAAGACTTACAGAAAACGTTTGACCTGTGTCATTGCCAACAAAGGGTATATAACAAAGTATTGAGAAACTTTTGTTATTGACCAAATACTTATTTTCCACCATAATTTGCAAATAAATTCATTAAAAATCCTACAATGTGATTTTCTGGATTTTCTTTCTCATTTTGTCTGTCATAGTTGCCGTGTACCTATGATGAAAATTACAGGCTTCTCTCATCTTTTTAAGTGGGAGAACTTGCACAATTGGTGGCTGACTAAATACTTTTTTTCCCCACTGTACGTACGGTCACTGTGGGGACTACGTCATCGATGCACTTATTAATGAAGCCTTTGACTGATGCAGGAAACTCCTCAATGCCAATAGATGAATCCCAGAACATATTCCAGTCTGTGCTAGCAAAACAGTCCTGTAGCTTAGCATCCGCTTCATCGGACCACTTCCGTATTGAGTGCGTCACTGGTACTTCCTCTTTGAGTTTTAACTTGTAAACAGGAATCAGGAGGATAAAGTTATGGTCAGATTTGCCAAATGGAGGGTGAGGGAAAGCTTTGTATGCGTCTCTGTGTGTGGAGTAAAGGTGATCTAGAATTTTTTCCGCATCTAGTTGCATAGGTGACATGCTGGTAGAAATGAGGTAAAACGGATTTCAGTTTTCCTGCATTAAAATCACCAGCCACTAGGAGCGCCGCCTCTGGGTGAACATTTTCTTGTTTGCTTATGAACCTATACATTCCGTTGAGTGCGGTCTTAGTGCCAGCATCGGTTTGTGGTGGTAAATAGACACTCTCTTGGTAAGTATTATGGTCAACAGCCAGTGCTTAATTCGTAAATCGGGAGGTCCTCGAACACATAGTGAGCGCGAGAAGGGGGGTTATTAGAGGGGCTCTGAGCTACCAGAACACATAGAGAAAAAAAGTGTAAAACACAATGTAGCAGCGCAGCAGACAGAGTAAACAGCCAAGTAACCTACTATCTATGGTGGTGAAACGGACAGCACTCTCCAAGTAACCTCCTATCTATGGTGGTGATACAGACAGCACTCTCCAAGTAACCTACTATCTATGGTGGTGAAACGGACAGCACTCTCCAAGTAACCTACTATCTATGGTGGTGAAACGGACAGCACTCTCCAAGTAACCTACTATCTATGGTGGTGAAACGGACAGCACTCTCCAAGTAACCTACTATCTATGGTGGTGAAACTGACACCCTTCCAAGGTGCTGATTAATTCATATCATTTTAGACGTCACTGCAGTATGCCCACATACTTGAGTATAGCTGCGGGGCTAACACAAGTCCGAATTTCTTATAGCCTAATTTTCTAGACATCAATGTAGAGCAACATTCTTAGACGACCCTGCAGAACACCCATCATGTGCATACATACATACTCAGCTGTGGGCCTTACAAGACCCGAATTTCAAATAATTTTCAAGACGTGTAGCAGTAGAACAAATATCACAAAATCGGAATATGACTTAAAATTAAATAAATTAATGTAGGCTACAGCAGAACACACATATGAGAATATATAGGCCTCCTGCCTATGTGATAATATGAAGCACATATTCAGATTACAAACTTGTTCTGTACTGTGGAGGTAAAGAAGGAAAAAAACGTCCTACCTTAGTTTTCAAAACCTCCCACAATAACTCTCCCCATGTCAAGTCCATTTAACTCCTGAGAGTCAACTTCTTGCTCAAAGCCTGTGGCTGTGATGTTTAGCCTCCTAAGGCTGTTCTGAAGACTCTGCCTGTAGTGTCTATTTTCATTTGGAGTGTTAACTATAACCTGGGTGTCCTCTCCAGCCTTGTCTACAAGGCCTGCTGCCACCAAATGCGCCTTTCTTTTCTGAGGGCTCTTTGTTTTTTTGACTGTGTTTTTTTAATTTTTTTTTTATGTATTTTTATCTGAGGCATAGGATGTTAACCTACTGTATATTCCAACCACTCTTTTGTTAGTTTAATCCCTCCAGTTGTTTCTAGACCCAAGCTCCCTACCTTTTTGCATGTTGTACAGCCCAACTTTGAATTCTGCATGACAAGCCAGGGGTTGCAAATTGCACCTGCTCCGAGCACTTCGTCAGTGGATGCACTGCCCCCCTCCCCTCAGCTCCCCATCTCCCTCTCCCGCTGAGTCTGACTCGCTAGTAGGCCTACTAGCTAGTGGAGGTGCCGGTGGTGATGCTGAACAGGCGGGATTAGCGGCGCTGCTAGCTAAGGCATCGCCATCAGGAACAGTTTACCCCTCACTCCTCTCCTCCGGCAATGACAGTTCTCTGGCTCGTTCTGGGTTCTCTGGATTTTTGGACTTTAAAAATTTCATCAAACCCGATTGCCTTTTCTTATCCATATTTATTTGGGCTTTCCCACAATTCAAATTCAGTAGGAAGACGATACGTGACATGATTACGTTGGGACCTCTTCACTAGCTGACCACCACTACCAAGACCTGTGTCAAGATCAGTTTCTTACAACACCGGCCCTCCCCATAACTTCTATGTACAAATAAGAGAGCAGGTCTGGAATCAGTGTGGCAGGATAGGATGATCACACAGAAGGATGGGCGCGCTTTTACATGATGGTCTTTCTGGGGGGCGGGAGAAATAACGAGGAGGCAACTTGATTTAACGCTGATCGCTTTTATTAGAACGTCTACTGTGCGAACAGTGAAACGATTAATAAATCATTACATTTACATTTACGTCATTTAGCAGACGCTCTTATCCAGAGCGACTTACAAATAGGTGCATTCACCTTATAGCCAGTGGGATAACCACTTTACCAAATTGTTTTATTTTTTATTGATAAAAAAAAAAAAAATTGGGGGGGGGGGTTGGAGTAAAGGGGGGGGGGGGTAGAAGGATTACTTTATCCTATCCCAAGTATTCCTTAAAGAGGTGGGGTTTCAAATGTCTCCGGAAGGTGGGGAGTGACTCCGCTGTCCTGGCGTCGTGAGGGAGCTTGTTCCACCATTGGGGTGCCAGAGCAGCGAACAGTTTTGACTGGGCTGAGCGGGAACTATGCTTCCGCAGAGGTAGGGGAGCCAGCAGGCCAGAGGTGGATGAACGCAGTGCCCTCGTTTGGGTGTAGGGACTGATCAGAGCCTGAAGGTACGGAGGTGCCGTTCCCCTCACAGCTCCGTGGGCAAGCACCATGGTCTTGTAGCAGATGCGAGCTTCAACTGGAAGCCAGTGGAGTGTACGGAGGAGCGGGGTGACGTGAGAGAACTTGGGAAGGGGGGGGGGGGGGTTGGAGTAAAGGGGGGGGGTAGAAGGATTACTTTATCCTATCCCAAGTATTCCTTAAAGAGGTGGGGTTTCAAATGTCTCCGGAAGGTGGGGAGTGACTCCGCTGTCCTGGCGTCGTGAGGGAGCTTGTTCCACCATTGGGGTGCCAGAGCAGTGAACAGTTTTGACTGGGCTGAGCGGGAACTATGCTTCCGCAGAGGTAGGGGAGCCAGCAGGCCAGAGGTGGATGAACGCAGTGCCCTCGTTTGGGTGTAGGGACTGATCAGAGCCTGAAGGTACGGAGGTGCCGTTCCCCTCACAGCTCTGTGGGCAAGCACCATGGTCTTGTAGCAGATGCGAGCTTCAACTGGAAGCCAGTGGAGTGTGCGGAGGAGCGGGGTGACGTGAGAGAACTTGGGAAGGTTGAACACCAGACGGGCTGCGGCATTCTGGATGAGTTGTAGGGGTTTAATGGCACAGGCAGGGAGCCCAGCCAACAGCGAGTTGCAGTAATCCAGACGGGAGATGACAAGTGCCTGGATTAGGACCTGTGCCGCTTCCTGTGTAAGGCAGGGTCGTACTCTCCGAATGTTGTAGAGCATGAACTTACAGGATCGGGTCACCGCCTTGATGTTAGCGGAGAACGACAGGGTGTTGTCCAGGGTCACGCTAAGGCTCTTCGCACTCTGGGAGGAGGACACAACGGAGTTGTCAACCGTGATGGCGAGATCATGGAACGGGCAGTCCTTCCCCGGGAGGAAGAGCAGCTTCGTCTTGCCGAGATTCAGCTTGTGGTGGTGATCCGTCATCCATACTGATATGTCTGCCAGACATGCAGAGATGCGATTCGCCACCTGGTTATCAGAAGGGGGAAAGGAGAAGATTAGTTGTGTGTCGTCAGCGTAGCAATGATAGGAGAGGCCATGTGAGGATATGACAGAGCCAAGTGACTTGGTGTATAGCGAGAATAGGAGAGGGCCTAGAACTGAGCCCTGGGGGACACCAGTGGTGAGAGCACGTGGTGCGGAGACAGCTTCTCACCACGCCACTTGGTAGGAGCGACCGGTCAGGTAGGACGCAATCCAAGAGTGAGCCGCGCCGGAGATGCCCAGCTCGGAGAGGGTGGAGAGGAGGATCTGATGGTTCACAGTATCAAAGGCAGCAGACAGGTCTAGAAGGACAAGAGCAGAGGAGAGAGAGTTAGCTTTAGCAGTGCGGAGAGCCTCTGTGACACAGAGAAGAGCAGTCTCAGTTGAATGACCAGTCTTGAAACCTGACTGGTTTGGATCAAGAAGGTCATTCTGAGAGAGATAGCAAGAGAGTTGGCTAAAGACGGCACGCTCAATAGTTTTGGAGAGAAAAGAAAGAAGGGATACTGGTCTGTAGTTGTTGACATCAGAGGGATCGAGTGTTGGTTTTTTGAGAAGGGGTGCAACTCTCGCTCTCTTGAAGACGGAAGGGACATAGCCAGCGGTCAAGGATGAGTTGATCAGCGAGGTGAGGTAAGGGAGAAGGTCACCGGAGATGGTCTGGAGAAGAGAAGAGGGGATAGGGTCAAGCGGGCAGGTTGTTGGGCGGCCTGCCGTCACAAATCGCAAGATTTTATCTGGAGAGAGAGGGGAGAAAGAAGTCAAAGCATAGGGTAGGGCAGTGTGAGCAGGACCAGCAGTGTCATTTGACTTAACAAACGAGGATCGGATGTCGTCAACCTTCTTTTCAAAATGGTTGACGAAGTCATCCACAGAGAGGGAGGAGGGGGGGGGGGGGGGGGATTCAGCAGGGAGGAGAATGTGGCAAAGAGCTTCGTAGGGTTAGAGGCGGATGCTTGGAATTTAGAGTGGTAGAAAGTGGCCTTAGCAGCAGAAACAGATGAAGAAAATGTGGAGAGGAGGGAGTGAAAAGATGCCAGGTCTGCAGGGAGTCTAGTTTTCTTCCATTTCCGCTCAGATGCCCGGAGCTCTGTTCTGTGAGCTCGCAATGAGTCATCAAGCCACGGAGCTGGAGGGGAGGACCGAGCCGGCCGGGAGGATAGGGGACATAGAGAGTCAAAGGATGCAGAAAGGGAGGAGAGGAGGGTTGAGGAGGCAGAATCAGGAGATTGGAGGGAGAAGGATTGAGCAGAGGGAAGAGATGATAGGATGGAAGAGGAGAGAGTAGCGGGAGAGAGAGAGCGAAGGTTGCGACGGCGCATTACCATCTGTGTAGGGGCAGAGTGAGTAGTGTTGGAGGAGAGGGAGAGAGAAAAGGATACAAAGTAGTGGTCGGAGACTTGGAGGGGAGTTGCAGTGAGATTAGTAGAAGAACAGCATCTAGTAAAGATGAGGTCAAGCGTATTGCCTGCCTTGTGAGTAGGGGGGGACGGTGAGAGGGTGAGGTCAAAAGAGGAGAGGAGTGGAAAGAAGGAGGCAGAGAGAAATGAGTCAAATGTAGACGTAGGGAGGTTGAAATCCCCCAGAACTGTGAGGGGTGAGCCATCCTCAGGAAAGGAACTCATCAAGGCGTCAAGCTCATTGATGAACTCTCCAAGGGAACCTGGAGGGCGATAGATGACAAGGATATTAAGCTTAAATGGGCTAGTGACTGTGACAGCATGGAATTCAAATGAGGAGATAGACAGATGGGTCAGGGGAAAAATTGAGAATGTCCACTTGGGAGAGATGAGGATTCCTGTGCCACCACCCCGCTGACCAGATGCTCTCGGGGTATGCGAGAACACATGGTCAGACGAGGAGAGAGCAGCAGGAGTAGCAGTGTTTTCAGTGGTAATCCATGTTTCCGTCAGCGCCAAGAAGTCGAGGGACTGGAGGGTAGCATAGGCTGGGATGAAGTCTGCCTTGTTGGCAGCAGAACGGCAGTTCCAGAGGCTGCCTGAGACCTGGAACTCCACGTGGGTCGTGCGTGCAGGGACCACCAGGTTAGCGAGGCAGCAGCCACGCGGTGTGAGGCATTTGTGTAGCCTGTGCGGAGAGGAGAGAACAGGGATAGGCAGAGGCATAGTTGACAGGCTGCAGCAGATGGCTACAATAATGGAGAGGAGATCGGAATAAAATGAACTAAACATCTGGGAAAGGAGAGAGCGGGGCCTCCCTCACCACAACTCCCAAATATAACTCTCCCAACTTCCACCTCTATAATTGTTGTAAACTACAGCGGTTCAATGTTTTCTAGGAATAGACTAACCTAGTTTATTCAGCTAGCTAACTAGGTGCAGTATTATTCCGTGAAAAACGTCCGGGCACCTCGTCATAAGACGCCACAGCCAGCTAGCATGCCGGTCTCCAACAGCAGGGTTTAGCGCCAATACTCAGCCACAACAACCACCAGTGTATCAACATGCAAGCAGATCGTTTGTGTCCGTGTCTAACATTGTGGGTTAGTCCCGACAGCTTGAGCGAGTCCGTTGTCAACTTATTCAGCCAGTTAGTTAGCTAGAATAGTTAGCAAACTAGCTAGCCATTGCTTTCAGACAAAGAAGAACCCCTCCTTGAGCGACTCGGGCTATCAATATGTAAAAAACAAAACACAAGTGTAGGTTATGACTTACCCCTAGCAGCTACTGTTAGCTAGCCAAGTGCAAAGCTAGCCACTGAATTGACTCAGCCAGTTCGCGTCTGTTCGCTCGGTCGTTCCAGCTATTGTTTACAAGTAGCTATCCAGGTTGCAACAAGCTTGCTAATTTTCAAGCACAGTAGCCACTTGCTACCTAACGTTAACGGTTCAGACAATGAGGTTAGAAAACAGCTGAATGGTAGGCAATTATTGTATGTAATTATTGTAGGCAGCCAGCTGGCGTAATTACAGGCACTCTCAGGCGTGAAACAACTATACCGTTGCTAATAGCTACTCGCCAGCTGGTCCAGGTGGTGAGTTAGCTAGCTAGCTAGCTTCGTGCTACACCCGGCACCGCCGAATACAATACTAACCTTTTTTTTTATTTATTTTTTATTTCACCTTTATTTAACCAGGTAAGCCAGTTGAGAACAGGTTCTCATTTACAACTGCGACCTGGCCAAGATAAAGCAAAGCAGTGCAATAAAAACAACACAGAGTTACATATGGGGTAAAAAACATAAAGTCAAAAATACAACAGAAAATATATATACAGTGTGTGCAAATGTAGCAAGTTATGGAGGTAAGGCAATAAATAGGCTATAGTGCAGAATAATTACAATAGTATTAACACTGGAATGCTAGATGTGCAAGAGATTATGTGCAAATAGAGATACTGGGGTGCAGTATACTGGGGGGCCAGTATGAAAAAATGTATGCACTCACTAACTGTAAGTCGCTCTGGATAAGAGCATCTGCTAAATGCCTAAAATGTAAATGTAAAATGTGATTAAAGTAATGCAGTAAAATGGTAAAAAAAAAAAAAAAAAAAAATATATATATATATATATAGGGATGAGGTAGTTGGGTGGGCTAATTTCAGATGGGCTGTGTACAGGTGCAGTGATCGGTAAGGTGCTCTGACAACTGATGCTTAAAGTTATTGAGGGAGATAAGAGTCTCCAGCTTCAGAGATTTTTGCAATTCGTTCCAGTCATTGGCAGCAGAGAACTGGAAGGAATGGCGGCCAAAGGAGGTGTTGGCTTTGAGAATGACCAGTGAGATATACCTGCTGGAGCGCAGACTACGGGTGGGTGCTGCTATGGTGACCAATGAGCTAAGATAAGGCGGGGATTTGCCTAGCAGTGATTTATAGATGGCCTGGAGCCAGTGGGTTTGACGACGAACATGTAGTGAGGACCAGCCAACAAGAGCGTACAGGTCACAGTGGTGGGTAGTGTATGGGGCTTTGGAGACAAAACGGATGGCACTGTGATAGACTACATCCAATTTGCTGAGTACAATAATTACATACAATAACTACCTACAACAACCCACGATACCTACCTACAATACCTAACTACAATCTAAATACATAGTTTAAGCCTTACTCGACAAAGCCCAAGCTATGTATAAAGCCAAACTTACCCGACGCAGCACCATCCCAATCATGCCGCGAGAGTTACCATATCTGGGCAAATAGGTGCTGGAACAAACAAAGTCAAATTTGAGAGGTGCCAGATCCTGTTCAAATTAAGCACTGTCTACAGCATATCATGAGGTATTCAAACTCAGGCGAGCAGAACCTCGAGACTTCCTTAATATTAAAGATCGTGCGCCAGCTGTTTTTAACAAAGAGACAATAGCACAGGTGGTCGGGAACCCGTAAAACGGCTGCTAATCCCTCCAGGGCCATTCTTTTCTTAAACATCTCCTATCTCCTTTAGCGGATGGATGTGTGTGTGTGTGTGTGTGTGCTGATGCCCTGTTTTCAGCAGGAGTCCCATCACAGGGTGAGATGACAGTAATTATACAACATAAAAATAGATTATATGATTTACCAGCCCACACAGTGTCCTACACACACACACACACCGACGCAAACACATGCGCACACACACCTCACAACTAATCAACTGTGATGGAAAATAATTAATATCCATTTCCTCCAAGCAATGAGAAGCTTTGTGAGGCGAATCGACTCATGGAAACCAATATTTTCTCTGAGGCTAGACGTGACTGGAGTTCTTAGCCTTGGTCCCGTTCAAATACTTCAGAGATGAACCCTTCTCTTCGCCTCCTCTCCTTAGTCGTGTTCTAATACTCCAGAGATGAACCCTTCTCTTCGCCTCCTCTCCTTGGTCGTGTTCTAATACTCCAGAGATGCACCCTTCTCTTCGCCTCCTCTCCTTGGTCGTGTTCTAATACTTCAGAGATGCACCCTTCTCTTCACCTCCTCTCCTTGGTCGTGTTCTAATACTCCAGAGATGCACCCTTCTCTCTTGCTCTTCTTTTTGAAACAATAGCTGATCATCTCTCTACACCGTTGGATAGGTGAAAGTAAGGGTTCCTCTAAGGAAATCAGGACATAAGGATGTGTTTCTAAAGTATTGTAACAGAGTCCTACTCCTACTCTGCAGTGCGGGGCTAAGTAGTCTGGGCTAATAGGTGTTCTAGGAAACACAGGTGAGAGAGAGGTGATTCTGCCTCAGTCTAAAGCTTCCTGCCAGTCTCCTGACAGCATACCGATGGATATCCTGCCATCCATTGCACCGTCTGCATGCATTCAATCAATACACCCAGCAGGAGAGGGGAGGAGGGGAAGACAGGATGGAGGGGGGAGGAGAGGGGATGACGGGAAGGAGGGGAGGGGAGGGGAGGAGTGTCTTGACTCAGTTTCCTCTTAAATCAGAGTTGATATGCTAGCCGACGAGATGAGCCCTTCATTCGTTATCCCCCCTTGGAAAGACAAGGCTATTGTGTGCCTCAAGGCAAACTGTGTGCCCTGCAACTTACTCCCTGGCAGGTGCAGAGACATACAGTGTATATCTAACTCAACTGGAGTTATGTGTTATGTTATATACAGTCAGTGGTGACCCGTCATTCAGGGCAGGTGGCTTGCCTGTTTTGCATGTTATTTTGGCATTAATACGTGTCACATATCAGTTTGCAAACAATGTAAAAAATGTAATATATCATTGAGTTAATAAAGCCGCATTCAAACATGGTCTCTATTTTGTTTTCTTGAGTAAGGCAGCTCCAAAATGCAGGTGTTTCAGCCTAGCTCAGTGCTTTCTGTGGTGGGGCAAGCCAGCAGAAAATAAGGTGCGTTGCTTCGTGATTGGTTCAGTGTTCTGTCACTCATGGGGACACTACGTCACCGCCAAGTCTAAGTGTAGAGCTAGAAAATTCAAGCCCCTCGGGTGCTGCCATTGAGGTACATTAGAAGTGCCCATCCAAGAAGGCTCAAGGTCATTGTTCACAGATAAAATGACATAAAATCACGTTATATATACAGTAGCTTTGATTGGACTGATCATGCCAACATCATACTTTCAAAATGTTAGCTAGCAGTCATCATCATGAATCAAGTCGACAATCTACTGGCAAATCCTTTTTAATCCTTGTCATATGAAGATAAATAATTAAGAGAAATTATAGATAAAACGTATCGGTGCTCATCGGCCATTGGACATAAACATTACACAACAAGTTGGAAATCGCAAATTCAACAATGAGTGGTTTGGAAGGAATCAGTGACAGTGGCTAACAGCAAGCATTGCAAAGCAATCACTAGCCTGCTATTCAGTGGAGTGGCTGTGTGGTCCCAAATCTGGGATTAAGGTGCTCTTTTCCAAGTTTAAAATGATAAACATTCAACATTGACCATGCTGTCAATGAAGCATGATTTGTGCCGTGCTCAAAACAACTGTTAACTCGGAACTGCGAAAACTTGACTTACATTTACATTACATTTTAGTCATTTAGCAGACGCTCTTGTCCAGAGCGACTTACAGTTAGTGAGTGCATAAATGTTTCATACTTCAGTGAGTTCAAGACAACTGGGAAGTCAGGAATAAATTAGCTCCGACTGGGAAAATAAGTTTTGACCGTTCATCCAACTCGGAATTGTAAATCCGGCCTCTTTCTCTTTCTTTGATGACAAAATTTGCCCACGAAGGATCGCCGCGCCACCTTCCTGTTCAAGTGAGCACAGCACAACAAGGTTAGTAAAATGTTTTATTGTATGCTGCTGCATAAATGATGTAATATGCCAGGGAGATATGTGTACTGTAGCTAAGAAAGTATGCATATGGTTCTGGAACACTTTAAAGAGATTGTCAGCAGATGTGGTTTTCCTGCAAGAGTTATGTAATATTTAAAGAGGTAGCTGGGTTGGACAGGCCTATGCTGCCACCTACTGTAGTAACAGCAGAGGTGTAGGCATCCTGATAAATAAGAATACACCCTTGTTCCCTTATCCCAGCACACGGACTAAGGACGTTTTCTAATATTGAATTGTACCGTACGCGGTGAAATATACACATTGATTTCATTGTATGTCACACCAGGGGCAAATCTGGTGTTTCTAGCTAGAATTCAAGCAATATTAGATCAAATCCAGACAGGAATTATTATTTTAGCAGGTGACCTAAATCATACATTAGATAAGATTGACTGACGTAGCAATAAAAAAGGCAGATTCAAGGCACATCCAAAGAGGCTGAACATTTTCATTTCTACAAATAATCTACAGGATACCTGGAGATGTACTATTCCCAACTACAAACAACTACAAATATTTTCTCTCAAAGTGGGAAAAGCTATTAAAGAATTGACTTTTTATTTCAAAAAAAGCACTCAACAATTTACTGGGTTAAAAAATCCATGACATAGTGACATCGGATCATTCTCCAGTATCATGCTTAATTACACCAATAGAAAATACACTTAGAGACAGAATCTGGAGAATGAACAGAGCGCCTCTTCATACCCGAAATGTATTAAATATGTCAATGAAATAATAAAGCCCTTTACCATTATGTAGACATAGAGGTTAAAGATACGCCTCGGTATGCTGTAATATGGGATGCTTCTAAGGCGTACATTAGGGGAATGACAATACGTACTCGTTAAATCTGAGCTAGTGATTAATTTTTCTTTAATTTCTATCTTAGAAAAAGCTTTACAAGGTAAAGTAGAAGAAAAAACATCTCGTCTTGTTGTTTAGATTTGTTCTTGATGTCTTGTTGTTTAGATTTGTCCTTGATGTCTTGTTGTTTAGATTGGTGTTGTTCTTGATGTCTTGTTGTTTAGATTTGTCCTTGATGTCTTGTTGTTTAGATTTGTCATTGATGTCTTGTTGTTTAGATTGGTGTTGTCATTGATGTCTTGTTGTTTAGATTTGTTATTGATGTCTTGTTGTTTAGATTTCTGTTGTCCTTGATGTCTTGTTGTTTAGATTGGTGTTGTCATTGATGTCTTGTTGTTTAGATTTGTCCTTGATGTCTTGTTGTTTAGATTGGTGTTGTCCTTGATGTCTTGTTGTTTAGATTGGTGTTGTTCTTGATGTCTTGTTGTTTAGATTTGTTCTTGATGTCTGGTTGTTTAGATTTGTCCTTGATGTCTTGTTGTTTAGATTGGTGTTGTTCTTGATGTCTTGTTGTTTAGATTTGTCCTTGATGTCTTGTTGTTTAGATTTGTTATTGATGTCTTGTTGTTTAGATTTGTCATTGTGTCTTGTTGTTTAGATTTGTCCTTGATGTCTTGTTGTTTATATTTGTTCTTGATGTCTTGTTGTTTAGATTTATTATTGATGTCTTGTTGTTTAGATTTGTCCTTGATGTCTTGTTGTTTAGATTTTTTCTTGATGTCTTGTTGTTTAGATTTGTTCTTGATGTCTTGTTGTTTAGATTTGTCCTTGATGTCTTGTTGTTTAGATTTGTCCTTGATGTCTTGTTGTTTAGATTTGTTCTTGATGTCTTGTTGTTTAGATTTATTATTGATGTCTTGTTGTTTAGATTTGTCCTTGATGTCTTGTTGTTTAGATTTTTTCTTGATGTCTTGTTGTTTAGATTTATTATTGATGTCTTGTTGTTTAGATTTGTTCTTGATGTCTTGTTGTTTAGATTTGTCCTTGATGTCTTGTTGTTTAGATTTGTCCTATATGTCTTGTTGTTTAGATTTGTCCTTGATGTCTTGCTGTTTAGATTGGTGTTGTTCTTGATGTCTTGTTGTTTAGATTTGTCCTTGATGTCTTGTTGTTTAGATTTGTTCTTGATGTCTTGTTGTTTAGATTTGTCCTTGATGTCTTGTTGTTTAGATTTGTCCTAGATGTCTTGTTGTTTAGATTTGTCCTTGATGTCTTGCTGTTTAGATTGGTGTTGTTCTAGATGTCTTCTTGTTTAGATTTGTCCTTGATGTCTTGTTGTTTAGATTTGTCCTAGATGTCTTGTTGTTTAGATTTGTCCTTGATGTCTTGTTGTTTAGATTTGTTCTTGATGTCTTGTTGTTTAGATTTATTATTGATGTCTTGTTGTTTAGATTTGTTCTTGATGTCTTGTTGTTTAGATTTGTCATTGATGTCTTGTTGTTTAGATTTGTCCTAGATGTCTTGTTGTTTAGATTTGTCCTTGATGTCTTGCTGTTTAGATTGGTGTTGTTCTAGATGTCTTCTTGTTTAGATTTGTCCTTGATGTCTTGTTGTTTAGATTTGTCCTAGATGTCTTGTTGTTTAGATTTGTCCTTGATGTCTTGTTGTTTAGATTTGTCATTGATGTCTTGTTGTTTAGATTTGTCCTTGATGTCTTGTTGTTTAGATTTGTCCTTGATGTCTTGTTGTTTAGATTTGTTATTGATGTCTTGTTGTTTAGATTTGTCCTTGATGTCTTGTTGTTTAGATTTGTTCTTGATGTCTTGTTGTTTAGATTTGTTCTTCTGTAGCTCAGCTGGTAGAGCACGACGCTTGTAACGCCAAGGTAGTGGGTTCGATCCCCGGGACCACCCATACACAAAAAATGTATGCACGCATGACTTTAAGTCACTTTGGATAAAAGCATCTGCTAAATGGCATATTATAATAATATGCCATTTAGCAGACGCTTTAATCCAAAGCGACTTACAGTCATGTGTGCATACATTTTTACGTATGGGTGGTCCCGGGGATCGAACCCACTACCCTGGCGTTACAAGCGCCATGCTCTACCAATTGAGCTACAGAGGACCACTAAATTATTATTATAACATTTCCCTAATAATCCTGTTTACATGGACACATCTGAAATCAGGCTACCTAATGGCACTCTGATAAATGCAGAAAATCGGCAATGAAAATAAACGTTCTACCACAGCGACCATGTTCTTTTTGGGAAGCATATTTGATTCTGAGTTCGGACATATGAAGTTTGTATGTGAAAACTACTTTTAAGACGCATACATTCAGTTGTTCCGAACTCACTTCAATCACGCTCTCGGCTGGTGCTAGCACATGCGCAGATCAAACACACCGCTGGAACGCCGATGAAGGTGTTTACATGTTCTAATAATTCAAAAGATTTCTCAGAAAACCAGATGTTTTAATCGGCGTATGCTTACTTAGATTTTGGCCTTACGCCGATTAAGATAAGCAGAGTAATGTGTTTACATGACTATTGCGTAATCTGCCTACTGCCATAATCAGTTTAATATCGAATTATTACTGTGCATGTAAACGTACTCAGTGTATATCTAACTTAACTGGAGTCATGTGTCTGCATCTGTTCTAGTATGTGGGGAGATATATTTGCTGGAGGATATCATGAGACATGGATATCATGAGACATGGATACAGTGGCTTGCGAAAGTATTCACCCCCCTTCGCATTTTTCCTATTTTGTTGCCATACAACCTGGAATTAAATTTACACAACATGCCTACCACTTTGAAGATGCAAAATGCATGCACCCCCTCAAAGTCAATACTTTGTAGAGCCACCTTTTGCAGCAATTACAGCTGCAAGTCTCTTGGGGTATGTCTCTATAAGCTTGGCACATCTAGCCACTGGGATTTTTGCCCATTCTTCAAGGCAAAACTGCTCCAGCTCCTTCAAGTTGGATGGGTTCCGCTGGTGTACAGCAATCTTTAAGTCAAACCACAGATTCTCAATTGGATTGAGGTCTGGGCTTTGACTAGGCCATTCCAAGACATTTAAATGTTTCCCCTTAAACCACTCGTGTTGCTTTATCAGAATGCTTAGGGTCATTGTCCTGCTGGAAGATGAACCTCCGTCCCAGTCTCAAATCTCTGGAAGACTGAAACAGGTTTCCCTCAAGAATTTCCCTGTATTTAGCGCCATCAATTATTCCTTCAGTTTCCCAGTCACTGCCGATGAAAAACATCCCCACAGCATGATGCTGCCACCACCATGCTTCACTGTGGGGTTGGTGTTCTCGCGGTGATGAGAGGTGTTGGGTTTGCGCCAGACATAGCGTTTTCCTTGATGGCCAAAAAGCTCAATTTTAGTCTCATCTGACCAGAGTACCTTCTTCCATATGTTTGGGGAGTCTCCCACATGCCTTTTGGCGAACACCAAACGTGTTTGCCTATTTTTTTCTTTAAGCAATGGATTTTTTCTGGCCACTCTTCCGTAAAGCCCAGCTCTGTGGAGTGTATGGCTTAAAGTGGTCCTATAGACAGACACTCCAATCTCCGCTTGTCATAAACCGTCGTGGATGTGGTGGAGGAGTCAAGCGCAGGAAGCAGAGGTTTAGTCCAACAAGACTTTTAATAGTCTCAAATGCAAGATAACAAACCCCGACCTCGATAACACGAAGTGGCGAGGGAAAATTACGCACACGCGTAAAACACTAAACATGGAAAAATGACACGGAAAACAAACACGTATCATATACAAAGTGGCAACAGAAAAACAACACACAAATACCCTAGATTACAACACGGAACTTATAAGACACGTAATCAACTCTCAAACAGACACAGGTGTGACAGACAGACAAAAGCAATCAAACTCAGAAACATAGAGCGGTGGCAGCTAGTACTCCGGGGACGGCGAACGCCGAAGCCTGCCCGAACCAGGAGGAGGAGCAGCCTCGGCCGAAACCGTGACAGTACCCCGACCTTGACGCGCGGCTCCAGCCGCGCGCCGACCCCGGCCTCGGGGACGGCCAGGAGGACGCGGACCCGGGCGCGTGGGATGCCCATGGTGAAACTCAGTCAGGAGGGATGGATCGAGTATATCCCTCCTGGGCACCCAGCACCGTTCCTCCGGACCGTACCCCTCCCACTCCACGAGATACTGGAGACCACTCCTCCGGCGCCTCGAGTCCAAGATGGTCTGGACCCTGTACGCCGGGACCCCCTCGATGTCCAAAGGGGGCGGAGGGGTCTCTCCTATCTCATCTTCTTGGAGTGGGCCAGCTACCACCGGCCTGAGAAGAGACACATGGAACGAGGGGTTAATATTTTTATACTCAATTGGCAGTTGTAACCTGTAACACACCTCGTTCAATCTTCTCAGGACTTTGAAGGGCCCCACAAACCGCCGACCCAGCTTCCGGCAGGGCAGGCGGAGGGGCAGGTTTCGAGTCGAGAGCCAGACTCGATCTCCCGGTGCGTACACCGGTCCCTCACTGCGGTGGCGATCGGCGCTCGCCTTTTGGTGACGGATGGCACGCTGTAGATGGACATGGGCAGCGTCCCACGTCTCTTCCGAGCGCCGAATCCACTCGTCCACCGCAGGGGCCTCGATCTGGCTCTCGTGCCACGGTGCCAGGACCGGCTGATAACCTAAAACACACTGGAAAGGTGTTAAGTTGGTGGAGGAGTGGCGGAGAGAGTTCTGGGCCATCTCTGCCCAGGGGATGAACCTCGACCACTCCTCCGGCCGGTCCCGGCAATAGGACCTCAAAAACCTACCCACATCCTGGTTGACACGTTCCACCTGCCCATTACTCTCTGGGTGGTACCCCGAGGTAAGGCTTACCGAGACCCCCAACCGTTCCATGAACGCTCCCCAAACTCTGGAAGTGAACTGGGGACCTCGGTCAGACACAATATCCTCGGGGACCCCATAGTGCCGGAACACATGGGTAAAGAGGGCCTCAGCGGTTTGTAGGGCAGTAGGGAGACCCGGCATGGGAAGGAGACGACAGGCCTTAGAAAACCGATCCACAACGACCAATATGGTGGTATTCCCCTGGGAGGGGGGTAGGTCAGTTACGAAATCCACCGATAGGTGGGACCATGGTCGTTGTGGAACGGGCAGGGGATGTAGCTTACCCCTGGGCAAATGTCTAGGCGCCTTACACTGGGCACACACCGAGCAGGAGGAGACATAAACCCTCACATCCCTAGCTAACGTTGGCCACCAGTATTTCATGCTAAGACAGTGCACGGTCCGGCCAATACCTGGATGTCCAGAGGAGGGTGATGTATGAGCCCAATAAATAAGACGATCACGGACCTCGAGCGGAACGTACGTCCGCCCCACAGGACACTCGGGGGGAGTAGGGTCGGTACGCAGTGCCCGCTCGATTTCCGTATCGACCTCCCATACTACCGGAGCCACCAAACAAGATTCCGGCAATATGGAAGTAGGCTCGTTGGACCTCTCCTCCGTGTCATACCGCCGGGACAGGGCGTCTGCCTTACCATTCTGGGACCCTGGGATGTATGTGATCTTAAAAACAAACCGGGTTAGGAACATATTCCACCTAGCCTGACGAGGGTTCAATCTCCTAGCTGCCCGGATGTACTCCAGGTTACGGTGATCAGTCAGAATGAGGAAAGGGTGTTGAGCCCCCTCAAGCCAATGCCTCCACACCTTTAGGGCTTGGACTACGGCTAACAACTCCCTGTCCCCAACATCATAGTTGCGCTCCGCCGAGCTGAGCTTCTTCGAGTAGAAAGCACAGGGGCGGAGTTTAGGTGGCGCGCCGGACTGCTGTGACAGGACTGCCCCAATACCGGTCTCGGACGCGTCTACCTCAACCTGGAATGGTAAAGAGGGATCCGGATGCGCCAGCACCGGAGCCGAGGTGAACAGGTTCTTAAGTTTGACAAATGCCCTGTCCGCCTCAGCCGACCACCGCAAACGAACCGGACCCCCCTTTAGCAGGGACGTAATGGGAGCTGCAACCTGTCCAAAACCCCGAATAAACCTCCGGTAGTAATTAGCAAAACACAAGAACTGCTGCACCTCTTTTACAGTGGTTGGAGTTTGCCAATTACGCACGGCCGATACCCGGTCTACCTCTATCTCCACACCAGACGCGGACAACCGATAACCCAAAAAGGAGACGGACTCCTGGAAGAACAGGCATTTCTCTGCCTTGACATACAAGTCATGCTCCAACAGTCTTCTCAACACTCGGCGCACCTGGGCTACATGCTCGGCTCGTGTAGAAGAGTACACTAGGATGTCGTCGATGTAAACTACTACACCCTGCCCATGCATGTCCCGGAAAATCTCATCAACAAAGGATTGGAAGACTGACGGAGCATTCATTAACCCGTATGGCATGACGAGATACTCGTAATGACCCGAGGTGGTGCTAAATGCTGTCTTCCATTCATCCCCCTCCCTAATGCGCACCAGATTGTACGCGCTCCTGAGATCCAACTTTGTGAAGAACCGCGCTCCGCGTAATGATTCCGTCATCGTCGCAATCAGTGGCAGTGGGTAGCTGTATTTAACTGTGATCTGATTGAGACTACGATAATCAATACACGGGCGCAATCCCCCGTCCTTCTTCTTCACAAAGAAGAAACTCGAGGAGACTGGGGAAGTAGAGGACCGTATGTATCCCTGTGCCAAGGACTCGGCTATGTATGTCTCCATAGCCGCTGTCTCCTCTTGAGACAGGGGATACACATGACTCCGTGGAAGAGCCGCTCCTGTTTGGAGATTTATCGCAAAATCCCCCTGTCTATGAGAAGGTAGCCGTGCTGCCCTCGATTTGCTAAACACGAGTGCTAAATCCTCATACTCGGGGGGAATGCGCAGTGCGGGCACTTGGTTCGGACTCTCTACCGAGGTCGCCCCTACGGAAACACCTAGACATTTCCCTACACACTGAGCAGACCACTCCATAAGAGCCCTCTGTTGCCACGCTATGGTAGGATCATGGGTGCTTAACCAGGGAAGGCCCAACACCACGGGGTACGCAGGAGAGTCAATCAGATAAAACTGAATGATCTCCTCATGACCCCCCTGCGTCGTCATAGTCAGTGGTGCTGTGACCTCCCTGATCAGGCCCGACCCCAACGGCCGGCTGTCTAATGCGTGGACAGGAAATGGATTGTCTACCGGCCGAAGGGGAATCCTTAACCTACTACAAAATGCCAGATCAATAAAGTTCCCAGCTGCGCCTGAATCTACTAGCGCCTTATGCTGGGAATGAGGTGCCACCTGTGGAAACCTCACAGGAATACTCATGTGACCAACAGAGAGCTCTGGGTGAGTGGGGCGCCTACTCACCTGAAATGACTCCCCAGTGCGTGGCCTGTTGTCACCTCTCCCAGGAGACCCTCCCCAGCACCTGGCCGCAGTGTGTCCTCCACGACCGCAGGTGGTGCAGGGGATGGCCCCCCTCGGGTTCCCTCTCCTCCTCTCTCTAGCGCCAGCACCCCCTAGCTCCATGGGAATCGGCTCGGGGGTGCTGGAGGGTGGACTGGACGACCCCCACTCGGGACGTCCGCGGGTAGCCAGCAGGGTATCCAGACGGATGGAAATGTCCACCAACTGGTCAAACGACAGGTTGGTGTCCCTGCAGGCCAGCTCCCTACGAACGTCCTCTCGTAGACTACATCAGTACTGGTCGATGAGGGCCCTCTCATTCCACCCCGCATCCGCCACTAGTGTCCGGAACTCCAGTGCGAACTCCTGTGCGCTCCTCTTCCCCTGTCGGAGGTGGAATAGACGCTCTCCCGCCGCTTTCCCCTCAGGGGGATGATCGAAGACAGCCCTGAAGCGGCGGGAGAACTCCGCGTAGGTGATGGTAGCGGCGTCTATTCCCCTCCATTCGGCGTTGGCCCATTCCAACGCCTTGCCGGAGAGACAGGAGATGAGGGCGGAGACGCTCTCGTATCCCGAGGGCGCCGGGTGTATAGTGGCAAGGTACAGTTCTACCTGCAGGAGGAATCCCTGACACCCGGCTGCAGAACCGTCATATGCCCTCGGGAGTGAGAGCCGAATGCCACTGGGTTCCGGTACTGAGAGAGGAGGACTGGCCGTTGGTGATGCGATGTTGTAAGGGTCCTTGGCCACCTCAGAGTTCACCAATCGGCGCAGGGCGTTGGATACCTCATCCATGGCGGTCCCGAGTTGCTGGATCATGGCGTCCTGGAAATTGATCCGGTCCAGCAGGGATTCGGGTGCCGCCGCTGATCCTGCTGACTCCATGATGGTGTGTTGTTCTGTCATAAACCGTCGTGGATGTGGTGGAGGAGTCAAGCGCAGGAAGCAGAGGTTTAGTCCAACAAGACTTTTAATAGTCTCAAATGCAAGATAACAAACCCCGACCTCGATAACACGAAGTGGCGAGGGAAAATTACGCACACGCGTAAAACACTAAACATGGAAAAATGACACGGAAAACAAACACGTATCATATACAAAGTGGCAACGGAAAAACAACACACAAATACCCTAGATTACAACACGGAACTTATAAGACACGTAATCAACTCTCAAACAGACACAGGTGTGACAGACAGACAAAAGCAATCAAACTCAGAAACATAGAGCGGTGGCAGCTAGTACTCCGGGGACGGCGAACGCCGAAGCCTGCCCGAACCAGGAGGAGGAGCAGCCTCGGCCGAAACCGTGACACCGCTGTGGAGCTTTGCAGCTCCTTCAGGGTTATCTTTGGTCTCTTTGTTGCCTCTCTGATTAATGCCCTCCTTGCCTGGTCCGTGAGTTTTGGTGGGCGGCCCTCTCTTGGCAGGTTGTGGTGCCATATTCTTTCCTTTTTTAAATAATGGATTTAATGGTGCTCCGTGGGATGTTCAAAGTTTCTGATATTTTTTTATAACCCAACCCTGATCTGTACTTCTCCACAACTTTGTCCCTGACCTGTTTGGAGAGCTCCTTGGTCTTCATGGTGCCGCTTGCTTGGTGGTGCCACTTGCTTAGTGGTGTTGCAGACTCTGGGGCCTTTCAGAACAGGTGTATATATACTGAGATCATGTGACAGATCATGTGACACTTAGATTGCACACAGGTGCGACTAATTATGTGACTTCTGAAGGTAATTGGTTGCACCAGATCTTATTTAGGGGCTTCATAGCAAAGGGGGTGAATACATATGCACGCACCACTTTTCTGTTACTTATTATTTTTTTATTTTTGTAGAAAAAAAATTTCACTTCACCAATTTTGACTATTTTGTGTATGTCCATTACATGAAATCTAAATAAAAATCCATTTAAATTACAGGTTGTAATGCAACAAAATAGGAAAAATGCCAAGGGGGATGAATACTTTTGCAAGGCACTGTAGAGGTATGTGGATGGATAGTGATGGAGATGGAGCGGCATACAGGCGGGTGGACATGAGCAGTGAGTTGTCCTGTCAGGTTCTGGATCCCTTGGGTGGTGGTTGATGTTATTGTTATCTTAGTATGTCAGAGGAAGAGAAGGTAGAGATCCCCCCCCCCCCACACACACACACACACAGTGAGGAGAAGGGTAATGAGGTTACCCCCAGTAGAGACGGCTGTGAGGGGGGGATACTGGGAAGTATTTAATTAATACCAGTCAGGAGCCCCAGTGAGGCCTGCCCTTCTGTTCAAAGCCTTCAGCTAACCTGCATGCCTCTCCCCACTGGCGATGCCCCGCACTGGGCTGAATTATTGAACAGGCTGGGGGGTGGATAGAGATGAAGGAGGGGTGGGGGGGTTGTGTGTGTGTGTCTCTCTCTCTCTCTGTGTGTGTGTGTGTGTGTGTGTGTGTGTGTGTGTGTGTGTGTGTGTGTGTGTGTGTGTGTGTGTGTGTGTGTGTGTGTGTGTGTGTGTGTGTGTGTGTGTGTGTGTGTGTGTTAGCTTGGAAGGGAACCCTGGAGGGCCCTACCCTGGTGACTGTAAACAAACCAACACCTACAGGCAGAGAACTGTCTTCAATAAGAGAGAGCGAGAGAGAGAGAGCGAGACAGAGAGAGAGAGAGAGAGAGAGAGAGAGAGAGAGAGAGAGAGAGAGAGAGAGAGAGAGAGAGAGAGAGAGAGAGAGAGAGAGAGAGAGAGAGAGTGAGTGTCTTAATTTAGTTGATTCACAGTTGGTTTTGGTATTTTAATCTGCGTGTCATGATCGTGTCTGGTGGGGATAGACAAAATGATCATGCAGACGATAGCACACGTGGATGCAAGGTGTAACCCTGAACCTAACTCTAACCCTAGACGTAATCCTGTGGCTGGAACATCCTCATAATATTTGGCTTCTCAAATATCATATGATTCTAATATGCTAAGCAGTAACTTCACAACAGTAAATATTGCAGATCCCCAAACTCCCCCCCCCAAAAAAAAAAATCTCCCCAGACTCTTTACAGTAAGAGTTCTGCTTTCAGTACAAATATATACAAAAGCCTATCCTCTGCTCTCTCTATTATTCTCCCTCTCTCTCTCTCTCTCTCCCTCTCTCTGAAATATCCCTGTCCCTCTCTCTCTCTCTCTCTCTCTCTCTCTCTGAAATCTCCCTCTCTCTCTCTCTCTCTCTCTCTCTCTCTCTCTGAAATCTCCCTCTCTCTCTCTCTCTCTCTCTCTGAAATCTCCCTATCCCTCTATCTCTCTCTCTCTGAAATCGCACTTTCCCTCTCTCTCTCTCACTCTCTCTCTGTCTCTGTCTCTCTCTCTGAAATCTCCCTATCCCCCCTCTCTCACTCTCTCTCTCTCTCTCTCTCGTTCCGTCCTTTCCACTCTCTCTAGTAGTCATTAGGAAGACCACCCTGAGGGAATTGAAGCGCTCTGCGTTAAACAAAACAAATAAGTTGTTTCGGGCACAGGGGATATGGAGAAAGAGATGGAGAGAATGCTTTGGTTAATGTATTTTTAATCACCTGTGTAGAACTGATACCTAGGATGAGACCAATGTTCCCTCTAATTTATTTGGGCACTGAGCAAATATCATGTCTGCTGAGCGCAAACTTGAACGTTGTGAAAATTCTGTGCAACTTCCAGCACACGTTTACTTTGAACACTGAGGCTGTACCCGCTTTAAGTTAGAGTTTTCACAGAGGCCAAGTAGGCTACTGTGGATATTTGATCATAAACAACTTACCTACCATCAAAAACAATGGCGAAAATGCATCCCATAACATTTAAATATGGAAATAGCTGTTCTATCATTCAGCCTACAGTAGCAGCCAATGTGTGGTGTTCAATGTAGACCTACATTCCATGATACTTTTTTTTAAATATGCAGGGCTTGACATTAACCTGTTTATCCAGTTGTCCTTCAGACAAGGAGGTGACTGAAAATGGTGTTTGATGCAAGAAACCACTTTACAAAATAAAATGCATTATTATTCCCATACCATTATTACAGAGAATCAGACAAATTATGCTACGCTCTGCCTCTTGGCTACTTAGCTTATTCAAGACCATCTCAAAATACAACACTGCCCATTTAAGACATAAAAAAAAGCTCTTTACTTGACTGGCTTTTCAAAGATGGCTAGAAATGCACATATTTTGTGCTCTTGTAGGAAGCAATTATTCCCCCATTGTTGACTAGAAATTAGCTATAAGTGGGCTAATAACTCACTAACTAGCAAAGGATATGAACAAATGTGTACACGTGGTTACATGCAGCACTCGCTTTGATCTCAAAACAAGTGCACCTCCTCAAGTGCACATTGTCCAGTTCAAAGTGAATGGCACAGATCCATATATGGCAATGGCTATTTGCATATAGGCCTACTGCAGCGCTGATTGGTTATGGCGCACCGGTCTGTGTAGAGTACTTGCCTGACTCGTGCCTGTCAATGCAATATAATCCTACTCCAATGTGCTCTGCCTACAAGAAAATCTCTTGCACAGTTAGTTTTGCATAGTTAGTTTTGTTTCCGCATGTTACATTGAAATTGGCTAACATTGCGTTGATTCGATCACAATTCCCACAGTAAAGGGAAGCGTTGATAGTGTTAACTAAAGGGGAAAACTCAAGAAAGGTGAGTGAAGTTCAATCTCGTGCTTCTCTGCAAGGGTGGATATTTCTTCTGTGCAGCAGTCCGATTGAGAGCTGCGCGCCCACGCGTAGTTTAGAGGGAACATAGGTTAGAACCCAACAAATATTGTGTGAGTGCGAAATAAATCTCTTTCTTCGAACACAGAACAGTTGACCTTATTGGTCATCATCACACAGTTGTACAGTGCAGGCAGGTCTACCATATGAGCTAGGACATATAGAGGGTTCCTACCTTGCCACAGATAGGAGACTCTGGCCTCAGACTCTCAGCTGCCAGGATGTGTCCATGAACCACATTCTCCACAAAGGTGATCCACCAGGTTACAACCATCACTAGAGACAGAGAGAGAAGACCGAGGCAGAGAGAGAGACAACATCAACAAGGGCAGCCTATATCCATAAAACATTAACTTTGGTTGATCCCACTGTGTCTAGGGAAGAGTCCATGTTTCATTCCAGTCCTGTGTATGACTGACTGACCCGATGATGAACTTCATCTTGCCCCTGCGTGCCGTGTCGACCAGGATGGGCACCAGCTGGGGGTCCCGGGGGCCGAAGATACCGTGAGGTTGGATGGCCACCGTCAGGAGACCCTTCTCTTTGTCACAGGCCTTCAGAACCAGCTGAGACACCACAGAAAGACAATATGCAGATAGAGGAGAACATTACTTATTTAATGTGGAGCTGATGTGGAGCATGTAGAGTGTATGTTACATGTATGGATAGGTCAGCATCAATGTCTTAATGTGTAGGCAAGTTCTCCCCCCTAGCAATGCTCTGGTACCATTAACATAACTTTGATAAGGCTATTCTACAGATAAGGCTCTAAACAAGCTTCCTCACCTTCTCCTGTTCTATCTTAGTCTCTGTGTAGTAGTGTCCTCACCTTCTCCTGTTCTATCTTGGTCTCTGTGTAGTGGTGTCCTCACCTTCTCCTGTTCTATCTTGGTCTCTGTGTAGTGGTGTCCTCACCTTCTTCTGTTCTATCTTGGTCTCTGTGTAGTGGTGTCCTCACCTTTTCCTGTTCTATCTTGGTCTCTGTGTAGTAGTGTCCTCACCTTCTCCTGTTCTATCTTGGTCTCTGTGTAGTGGTGTCCTCACCTTCTCATGTTCTATCTTGGTCTCTGTGTAGTGGTGTCCTCACCTTCTCCTGTTCTATCTTGGTCTCTGTGTAGTAGTGTCCTCACCTTCTCCTGTTCTATCTTGGTCTCTGTGTAGTGGTGTCCTCACCTTCTCCTGTTCTATCTTGGTCTCTGTGTACTAGTGTCCTCACCTTCTCATGTTCTATCTTGGTCTCTGTGTAGTGGTGTCCTCACCTTCTCCTGTTCTATCTTGGTCTCTGTGTAGTGGTGTCCTCACCTTCTCATGTTCTATCTTGGTCTCTGTGTACTAGTGTCCTCACCTTCTCATGTTCTATCTTGGTCTCTGTGTAGTGGTGTCCTCACCTTCTCCTGTTCTATCTTGGTCTCTGTGTAGTGGTGTCCTCACCTTCTCCTGTTCTATCTTGGTCTCTGTGTAGTGGTGTCCTCACCTTCTCCTGTTCTATCTTGGTCTCTGTGTAGTAGTGTCCTCACCTCACCTCTGCCTGTTGGCTACTTAGCTTATTCAAGACTGTCTCAAAATAGAACACTGGCCCTTTAAGACAAAAAAAAAGCTCTTTACTTGACTGGCTTTTCAAAGATGGCTAGAAATGTACACGTTTAGTGCTCTTGTAGGAAGCAATCTCTTGTTGATCTCAAACAAGCAAATCTACTCATGACACTCATGCTGTAAACACAGTCCCGTTCAAAGTAAAAGGCACAGATCCATATATGGCAATTGTCTATTTGAATATAGGCCTATTGCAGCTCTGACTGTTTATTCTGCACCGGTCTGTGTAGAGTACGGATGAGTCCTGCCTAAAACAAAATATATTGCATAGTTCGTTTTGTTTCGGTATGTTGCATTGAAAGTGGCTAATATTGCGTTGATTAGATCACAGTTGCCACAGTAAAGGGAAACGTTAATATTGTTAACAGGGGAAACTCTAGAACGGTGGTCACCAACCTTTTCTGAGTCAAGATCACTCTCTGTGTCAAAATGCAAGCCGAGATCTACCGCTCAGATTTGTTGCCTACGCAACATTAACCAATTAAAAACAGTACTTTAGCAATGAGGTTTGTGCAGTAAGCTACAGTTGAAGTCGGATGTTTACATACACCTTAGCCAAATACATTTAAACTCAGTTTTTCACAATTCCTCACATTTCATCCTAGTAAAAAGTCCCTGTCTTACGTCAGTTAGGATCACCACTTTATTTTAAGAATGTGAAATGTCAGAATAATAGTAGAGAGAATTGATTTATTTCAGCTTTTATTTATTTAATCACATTCCCAGTGGGTCAGAAGTTTACATACACTCAATTAGTATTTGGTAGCATTGCCTTTAAATTGTTTAACTTGGGTCAAACGTTTCGGGTAGCCTTCCACAAGCTTCCCACAATAAGTTGGGTGAATTTTGGCCCATTCCTCCTGACAGAGCTGGTGTAACTGAGTCAGGTTTGTAGGGCTCCTTGCTCGCACACGCTTTTTCAGTTTTGCCCACAAATGTTCTATAGGATTGAGGTCAGGGCTTTGTGATGGCCACTCCAAGACCTTGACTTTGATGTCCTTAAGCCATTTTGCCACAACTTTGGAAGTATGCTTGGGGTCATTGTCCATTTGGAAGACCCATTTGCGACCAAGCTTTAACTTCCTGACTGATGTGTTGAGATGTTGCTTCAATATATCCACATAATCTTCCTTCCTCATAATGCCATCTATTTTGTGAAGTGCACCAATCCCTCCTGCAGCAAAGCACCTCCACAGTATGATGCTGCCACCCCCGTGCTTCACGATTGCGATGGTGTTCTTCAGCTAGCATGCGACCCCCTTTTTCCTCCAAACAGTTATATTTTTGTTTCATCAGACCAGAGGACATTTCTCCAAAAAGTACGATCTTTGTCCCCATGTGCAGTTGCAAACCGTAGTCTGGCTTTTTTATGGCAGTTTTGGAGCAGTGGCTTCTTCCTTGCTGAGCGGCCTTTCAGGTTATGTCAATATAGGACTCGTTTTACTGTGGATATAGATACTTTTGTACCTGTTTCCTCCAGCATCTTCACAAGGTCCTTTGCTGTTGTTCTGGGATTGTTTTGCACTTTTCGCACCAAAGTACGTTAATCTCTAGGAGACAAAACGCTTCCCCTTTCATGAGCGGTATGACGGCTGCGTGGTCCCATGGTGTTTATACTTGCGTACTATTGTTTGTACAGATGAACGTGGTACCTTCAGGCGTTTGGAAATTACACCCAAAGATTAACCAGACATGTGGAGGTCTACAATTTTTTTTCTGAGGTCTTGGCTGATTTCTTTTGATCTTCCCATGATGTCAAGCAAAGAAGCACTGAGTTTGAAGGTAGGCCTTGAAATACATCCACAGGTACACCTCCAATTGACTCAAATGATGTCAATTAGCCTATCAGAAGCTTCTAAAGCCATGACAAATCATTTTCTGGAATTTTCCAAGCTGTTTAAAGGCACAGTCAACTTAGTGTATGTAAACGTCTGTAAACAATTGTTGGAAAAATTACTTGTGTCATGCACACAGTAGATGTCCTAACCGACTTGCCAAAACTATAGTTTGTTAACAGGAAATTTGTGGAGTTGTTGAAAAACAAGTTTTAATGATTCCAACCTAAGTGTATGTAAACTTCCGGCTTCAACTGTATAGGCCCAGTACATTATCACCGCATTTTGTCTTTGCTTGAATTGCCCTGCCAATGCATTGTTGTTCGGGCCATTTAGAAATATACATATTTCAAATTTGAGGTAGGCTGTATGATCACACCGGTAATGGATCCATTGTTGTATTACTTTTGAGGCATAGCTGAGTGAGCATACATTTAAATAATTTGCTTTTTATTTTTATTTTACTGGGCTGATGGTGCCTGCATCTGATGGTCCGTCTCAGCGGAGGGAGAGAGCAGCAAACTGAGGGTCCGCCTCTCAACATCCCTCCGCTCTCCCTTTCCTCCACTGACACTGACCAAAAAGGGACATTGTCTTCCAGCTGATGGCAAAACTCTGTCACACTGCATTATTTAAAATAAATTCATGTTGTTTCTCTTATGAACAGAGAAAGTGCAACATTCCTCTCTATTAAAAAAGACCCAAGCCTCTAATAAGAACAACAATGCAAGCCTATAGATGCACTTTCCTACTCATTCATTACTGCTGCAGTGCTTGTTGTAGCGCTGAGTGGAAATAGGAAGAACGCACATTTGATGTCTAATACAAGTGTTGAATACAAAGTGTTGACAGTGCTGAGTAAGAACTTAAACATGAACTCATGAAAACAGAAGCTCTTTGCTGTATTAGTTATCTAGTCCTGGTTTGAAACGTTTTGAAATCTCACAGTATCAATTTTGGTGTAGCTTTATTTTATGCCTTCCAGATTACTGCAGACGTGGTCATCTGAGCCATCCGATTGGCCAGCGGTAGGTTATTCGTGCACTTGATTTGCTCTCAGGGCCCACCGGTAAGGCAGAGTTCGTACCTTCAGACACATGAAATGGTTCAAAATGGCAACAGTTGCCTACCCGGCGCGCAGGGCAGCTGAATAGGATGCACCTACAACCCGGCGCGCAGGGCAGCTGAATAGGATGCACCTACAGTCAACAGCACGAGACAAAAAAATAAAAATAAACACAAGGCTTAATCGTAGTTTTTTTGCAGAGATGTTTGGCGATCGACTAGGAATGCCTTGGAGATCGACCAGTTGGTTACCACTGCTCTAGAAAGTTGAGTGAAGTTCAATCTCGTGCTTCTACCTTTGGGCTAATATTTATTCTGCACGGCTGTCCCAGGGGACCTGCGCATAGAGGGAACATTGGATGAGACACCAGCAGAGCATGTGAGCAGAGTTGAGCGGTTGGGATCTCGCTCTGGCGCTCCTTTCCAACCGCTCCGCTAAAAAATGCTCTGTGCTCACAGGAAGAAAATAAACTGCTGCTCCAAATTCACTCCATTCATTAAAATCACAATTTAACCAACACCCATCTATTTTTGTGACTACCTGGACCTACCATTTAGTTTTGAAATATTGAAACCAAACCCTATAGATTTGAATGAATTGTATTTGAATAAACATGAAAAGGTGAATGTAAGAAGCGCTCATCATTTCAAATAGGCTACATGTCATATTAAACAGCATATAAACACTCTAAATAGGTCTGGAGCCAGACAGAGAGTCTAAGAAGGAACGAAAATGAATTATTTAGACTATATTATTTCAATTATTTATTATTATTATATATTATTAATTTCAAGGCTATAGTCTACAAACAAATACATTGTGACGCATTTGCGAGTGTGACAAAATAGTCTGGTAGCGACAGAAAGCTCCCAGCATTTAAACAACATTTCGTTGTATTAAATCATTATGGTCTATAAATTGTGCATATAGGCTGTGATTTACTTAGAATTAAATACAAATTAAACAAAAAATGACTTATTAGTGCCTTTGAATTCATTTTTAGAATCAATTTAGAAAGGAGTTTGGCCAGTCTGTGGCTTCATGCTCGTGCGATGGTTCCTAGAGATCCGGCCAGCAGCGGAGAATATCCTCTCCACACTTGCAGAGCTGGGCAGAGATGCAGAGTTTTTTTATTTTTGTATTTTTCTATAGGTAGGCCTAAAGGTTTTTAGGCAAAATAACCCAATCAAAACGAAAAGCTCCTTTAAAGTGGGAATATGCCAGGCCTATTGGGCCAAACCCAATGATGGCCTATTGTATAGATAATAGAACTAAAACGAACAAAACATTTAAGAGATCTGATTTTTAGTTTATAAATATTTTGCTACAATGACACACTTAGTTATCTACCCACCTCGTTCCTTTCTTTTAGCATGTGCACGTAGTAATAAGTACCCCATGATGCTTTCAGGATACTTTTTTTTCTTCAGATTCCACAGTGATTCTTTAGTTGTGGACACTACGTCACCACACTCCCTCTCTTGCTCTTGGTCCTCATCTTTGCAAGTCACCTTGATTTAACACCAGTGTGTTTTATTTATCAGCCTAAACATGGCTCTAGTCTGAGTGCCAGCGTGTCTCTGCTTTAGCCAACTCGTACAATGTCTTGTTTGGCTGGCGAGGCAATTACCATGAATTGTATAGAAGTCCAATACCCAGGCTAACAGCTCTGCGTCTGCATCCAAAGTTGTTTTTTCAAACAGCCTTCTCTGTGTGACTCCCTGCCACCCTTTGAGTCAATCCCACTGAGGGTTTCTGCCCTGCGGAGACTATGACGCATGGTTATGATAATGTGTGATCTGTTGAGTCATCAGCTGAGCTGGTAATTATGGGAGGGAGGGAGAGAGAGCAGGAGGGAGAGAGAGAGAGAGAGAGAGAGAGAGAGAGAGAGAGAGAGAGAGAGAGAGAGAGAGAGAGAGAGAGATATGTCTGAGGGGGAGAGAGAGGGAGGCAGAGAGACAGAGAGAGATGTCTGAGGGGGAGAGAGAGGGAGGCAGAGAGACAGAGAGAGATGTCTGAGGGGGAGAGAGAGGGAGGCAGAGAGAGGGGGAGAGAGAGATGTCTGAGTTTGTTCAGTCTCAGCAGGAGTAGACAGATGACTTGTCATACATTTAGTCATCTCCCCCAGTCCAGAGTGAAAGTGATAGCTACAGGGGAGCTGACGCACGCACACACTACACTTCCTCTCGGAATGTTCCTATTCTCCCTCAGACACCTCAGATGATGATGAAGGCATTTTACTTCCTATATAAAATGCTGTTCATCAACTTGGTTCTTTTTAGTGCTGAAATAAATAATACAACGTGTTTACTGTCAGCCACAGTTAGAGCGTTCAAATCATAGTCAGGTCTAGTCTGGTCTAGTCTGGTCTAGTCAGGTCTAGTCAGGTCTAGTCAGGTCTAGTCTGGTCTAGTCTGGTCTAGTCAGGTCTAGTCAGGTCTAGTCAGGTCTAGTCTGGTCTAGTCTGGTCTAGTCAGGTCTAGTCAGGTCTAGTCTGGTCTAGTCAGGTCTAGTCAGGTCTAGTCTGGTCTAGTCTGGTCTAGTCTGGTCTAGTCAGGTCTAGTCTGGTCTGGTCTAGTCTGGTCTAGTCAGGTCTAGTCAGGTCTAGTCTGGTCTAGTCAGGTCTAGTCATGTCTAGTCTGGTCTAGTCTGGTCTAGTCTGGTCTAGTCATGTCTAGTCAGGTCTAGTCTGGTCTGGTCTAGTCAGGTCTAGTCAGGTCTAGTCTGGTCTAGTCAGCTCTAGTCAGGTCTAGTCTGGTCTAGTCAGGTCTAGTCAGGTCTAGTCTGGTCTAGTCAGGTCTAGTCAGGTCTAGTCTGGTCTGGTCTAGTCAGGTCTAGTCAGGTCTAGTCTGGTCTAGTCAGCTCTAGTCAGGTCTAGTGTGGTCTAGTCAGGTCTAGTCAGGTCTAGTCTGGTCTAGTCAGGTCTAGTCAGGTCTAGTCAGGTCTAGTCAGCTCTAGTCAGGTCTAGTCATGTCTAGTCTGGTCTGGTCTAGTCAGGTCTTCTCTGGTCAGGTCTAGTCTGGTCTAGTCTAGTCTAGTCTGGTCTAGTCAGGTCTAGTCAGGTCTAGTCTGGTCTAGTCTAGTCTAGTCTGGTCTAGTCAGGTCTAGTCAGGTCTAGTCTAGTCAGGTCTAGTCATGTCTAGTCTGGTCTAGTCTAGTCAGGTTTAGTCATGTCTAGTCTGGTCTAGTCTGGTCTGGTCTAGTCAGGTCTAGTCAGGTCTAGTCAGGTCTAGTCAGGTCTTGTCTGGTCAGGTCTAGTCTGGTCTAGTCTAGTCTAGTCAGGTCTAGTCAGGTCTAGTCAGGTCTAGTCTGGTCTAGTCTGGTCTAGTCTAGTCTAGTCAGGTCTAGTCAGGTCTAGTCTGGTCTAGTCAGCTCTAGTCAGGTCTAGTCAGGTCTTGTCTGGTCAGGTCTAGTCTGGTCTGGTCTAGTCTAGTCAGGTCTGGTCTAGTCTGGTCTAGTCTAGTCTAGTCTAGTCAGGTCTAGTCTGGTCTAGTCTAGTCTAGTCAGGTGTAGTCTGGTCTGGTCTAGTCTGGTCTAGTCTGGTCTAGTCTGGTCTGGTCTAGTCAGGTCTAGTCAGGTCTAGTCAGATCTAGTCAGGTCTAGTCAGGTCTAATCTGGTCTAGTCTGGTCTAGTCTGGTCTAGTCTGGTCTGGTCTAGTCTGGTCTAGTCTGGTCTAGTCTGGTCTAGTCTGGTCTAGTCTAGTCAGGTCTAGTCAGGTCTAGTCTGGTCTGGTCTAGTCAGGTCTAGTCAGGTCTAGTCAGGTCTAGTCAGGTCTTGTCTGGTCAGGTCTAGTCTGGTCTAGTCTAGTCTAGTCAGGTCTAGTCAGGTCTAGTCTGGTCTAGTCAGCTCTAGTCAGGTCTAGTCAGGTCTTGTCTGGTCAGGTCTAGTCTGGTCTGGTCTAGTCTAGTCAGGTCTGGTCTAGTCTGGTCTAGTCTGGTCTAGTCTAGTCAGGTCTAGTCAGGTCTAGTCTGGTCTAGTCTAGTCTAGTCAGGTGTAGTCTGGTCTGGTCTAGTCTGGTCTAGTCTGGTCTAGTCTGGTCTGGTCTAGTCAGGTCTAGTCAGGTCTAGTCAGATCTAGTCAGGTCTAGTCAGGTCTAATCTGGTCTAGTCTGGTCTAGTCTGGTCTAGTCTGGTCTGGTCTAGTCTGGTCTAGTCTGGTCTAGTCAGGTCTAATCTGGTCTAGTCTGGTCTAGTCTGGTCTAGTCTGGTCTGGTCTAGTCTGGTCTAGTCTGGTCTAGTCTGGTCTAGTCTGGTCTAGTCAGGTCTAGTCTGGTCTAGTCAGGTCTAGTCTGGTCTAGTCAGATCTAGTCAGGTCATGACCAGAGTCAACTGTCCCTGCTGAGTACAACAAGAGAATACTTTGCGGCAGACACACACTGATGCACAAACGCTTGCACGCATGCACGCACATGCACACACACACACACACACACACACACACACACACACACACACACACACACACACACACACACACACACACACACACACACACACGCACTACAAAGTGTCCGCAGGATTGATCCAGTAATCCTTCATCTGTGATAGAGAGTTAAGGAGACTGGAACATCGGCTTCCAGGGATTTACACTGGACACTCATCTATACCCATCATAAAAGGCAGACAGAGTAATCGCTCTCTCTCTCTCCCTCTCCCTCTTTCGCTCTCTCTTTTTTCTCTACTTTCTGTCTTTTCTCTCTCTCTCTCTCTCCCTCTCTCTCTCTCCCCCCTCTCTCGCTTTCCCCCCCTCTCTTTCCCTCCTGGAAGGAACTCTGCTCCACTCAATTTCCCCTCACTTCAACCAACCATACCATGTCCAATGCTAGTACACAGCAAAGTGGCCAGTGTTACCTAATGTAGATTTTTTGAGTGTAACATTTCTAGTGTTTATTCAGAAGTTAAATTACCTCTAAGAGTGAAATTAACACTCAATGGTGTAAAATAACCCCAGTGTTGGTGTTCATAACCGGTGTTGAGTGTGATTTTGTCAGTTTTACTCTGTGGAGAGTAAAACCACACCCATCATTATCATATTTCCCAGCATGCTCTGGTCCAGCTCAATTTTTTGTTTGTTTTCAATATCTGCGTTTTTGCATGTACATTGATTGATTGGTTCATCTTATGCTACACAAAGATAAATAACATATTATTTTCTAAACTAATCCGATCAGTTAGATTTATTGCACCCATTACTGAAATGGTTGTTCCAGTTTAAATGGTTTAGGTAGTCTCCTTTACCAATTTTCCTAACCCCGAAAGTCATTCTGAATGCAGGTTGCAGGTGAATAAAAAATTCTAACTGTTGGATATCCTATCTCTGGCTGGATTCCAATAGGATTTACACATTCGGAGAGTACGACCCTGCCTTACACAGGAAGCAGCACAGGTCCTAATCCAGGCACTTGTCATCTCCCGTCTGGATTACTGCAACTCGCTGTTGGCTGGGCTCCCTGCCTGTGCCATTAAACCCCTACAACTCATCCAGAATGCCGCAGCCCGTCTGGTGTTCAACCTTCCCAAGTTCTCTCACGTCACCCCGCTCCTCCGCACACTCCACTGGCTTCCAGTTGAAGCTCGCATCTGCTACAAGACCATGGTGCTTGCCTACGGAGCTGTGAGGGGAACGGTACCTTCAGGCTCTGATCAGTCCCTACACCCAAACGAGGGCACTGCGTTCATCCACCTCTGGCCTGCTGGCTCCCCTACCTCTGCGGAAGCATAGTTCCCGCTCACACCAGTCAAAACTGTTCGCTGCTCTGGCACCCCAATGGTGGAACAAGCTCCCTCACGACGCCAGGACAGCGGAGTCACTCACCACCTTCCGGAGATATTTGAAACCCCACCTCTTTAAGGAACACCTGGGATAGGATAAAGTAATCACCACTTTATTTTAAGAATGTGAAATGTCAGAATAATAGTAGAGAGAATTATTTATTTCAGCTTTTATTTCTTTCATCACATTCCCAGTGGGTCAGAAGTTTACATACACTCAATTAGTATTTGGTAGCATTGCCTTTAAATTGTTTAACTTGGGTCAAACGTTTCGGGTAGCCTTCCACAAGCTTCCCACGATAAGTTGGGTGAATTTTGGCCCATTCCTCCTGACAGAGCTGGTGTAACTGAGTCAGGTTTGTAGGCCTCCATGCTCGCACATGCTTTTTCAGTTCTGCCCACAAATGTTCTATAGGATTGAGGTCAAGGCTTTGTGATGGCCACTCCAATACCTTGACTTTGTTATCCTTAAGCCATTTTGCCACAACTTTGGAAGTATGCTTGGGGTCATTGTCCATTTGTAAGACCCATTTGCGACCAAGCTTTAACTTCCTGACTGATGTCTTGAGATGTTGCTTCAATAAATCCACATAATTTTCTTTCCTCATGATGCCATCTATTTTGTGAAGTGCACCAATCCCTCCTGCAGCAAAGCACCCCCACAGCATGATGCTGCCACCCCTGTGCTTCACGGTTGGGATGGTGTTCTTCGGCTTGCAAGCTACCCACTTTTTCCTCCAAACATAACGATGGTCATTATGGCCAAACAATTCTATTTTTGTTTCATCAGACCAGAGGACATTTCTCCAAAAATTATGATCTTTGTCCCCATGTGCAGTTGCAAACCGTAGTCTGGCTTTTTTACAGTGGTTTTGGAGCAGTGGTTTCTTCCTTGCTGAGGGGTCTTTCAGGTTATGTCGATATAGGACTCGTTTTACTGTGGATATAGATACATTTGTACCTGTTTCCTCCAGCATCTTCACAAGGTCCTTTGCTGTTGTTCTGGGATTGATTTGCACTTTTCGCACCAAAGTATGTTCATCTCTAGGAGACAGAACGCGTCTCCTTCCTGAGCAGTATGACGGCTGTGTGGTCCCATGGTGTTTATACTTGCGTACTATTGTTTGTACAGATAAACGTGGTACCTTCAGGCATTTGGAAATTGCTCCCAAGGATGAACCAGACTTGTGGAGGTCTACAATTTTTTTTCGGAGGTCTTGGCTGATTTCTTTTGATTTTCCCATGATGTCAAGCAAAGAGGCACTGAGTTTGAAGGTAGGCCTTGAAATACATCTACAGGTACACCTCCAATTGACTCAAATTATGTCAATTAGCCTATCAGAAGCTTCTAAAGCCATGACATAATTTTCTGGAATTTTCCAAGCTGTTTAAAGGCACAGTCAATTTAGTGTATGTAAACTTCTGACCCACTGGAATTGTGATACAGTGAATTATAAATGAAATAATCTGTCTGTAAACAATTGTTGGAAAAATTACTTGTGTCATGCACAACATAGCTGTCCTAACCGACTTGCCAAAACTATAGTTTGTTAACAAGACATTTGTGGAGTGGTAAAAAACGAGTTTTAATGACTCCAACCTAAGTGTATGTAATCTTCTGACTTCAACTGTATATGTAATGTCCTGTCATAAACAATTTACATTTAATGATAACATTTGCCTAAAGTAGGAACTCACTTACTGAAAATGAAACTGAGAAATACAGTCACATAGGGATGTACATAAGGATGTATATACAGTAGGGATGTATATAGGGATGTCTATATGGATGTCTATAGGGATGTACATAGGGATGTATATACAGTAGGGATATATAAAGGGATGTGCATAGGGATTTATATAGGGATGTCTATAAGGATGTCTATATTGATGTATAAAGGGACGTCTATAAGGATGTCTATAGGGATGTACATAGGGATGTATATACAGTAGGGATATATAAAGGGATGTGCATAGGGATTTATATAGGGATGTCTATAAGGATGTATATATTGATGTATAAAGGGACGTCTATAAGGATGTCTATAGGGATGTACATAGGGATGTATATACAGTAGGGATATATAAAGGGATGTGCATAGGGATTTATATAGGGATGTCTATAAGGATGTCTATATTGATGTATAAAGGGACGTCTATAAGGATGTCTATAGGGATGTATGTAGGGATGTATATACAGTAGGGATATATAAAGGGATGTGCATAGGGATGTATATACAGTAGGGATATATAAAGGGATGTGCATAGGGATGTATATAGGGACGTCTATAAGGATGTCTATAGGGATGTATATAGGGATGTACAGTCCATGACCAAAAATATGTGGACACCTGCTTGTCGAACATCTCATTCCAAAATCATGGGCATTAATATGGAGTTGGTCCCCCCTTTGCTTCTATAACAGCCTCCACTCTTCTGGGAAGGCTTTGCACTAGATGTTGGAACATTGCTGCGTGGACTTGCTTCCATTCAGCCACAAGAGCATTATTGAGGTCGGGCATTGATGTTGGGCGATTAGGCCTGGCTCGCAGTCGGCGTTCCAATTCATCCCAAAGGTGTTCAATGGGGTTGAGGTCAGGGCTCTGTGGAGGCCGATCAAGTTCTTCCACACCGATCTCGACAAACAATTTCTGTATGGACCTCGCTTTGTGCACGGGGACATTGTCATGCTGAAACAGGAAAGGGCCTTCCCCAAACTTTTGCCACAAAGTTGGAAGCACAGAATCGTGTAGAATGTCATTGTATGCTGTAGCGTTGAGATTTCCCTACACTGGAAATAAGGGGCCTAGCCCGAACCATGAAAAACAGCCCCAGACCATTATTCCTCCTCCACCAAACTTTACAGTTGGCACAATGTATTGGGGCAGGTAGCGTTCTCCTGGCATCCGCCAAACCCAAATTTGTCAGTCGGACTGCCAGATGGTGAAGAATGATTCATCACTCCAGAGAAAGCGTTTCCACTTCTCCATTGCGGCGAGCTTTACACACTACAACTGACGCTTGCCATTGCGTATGGTGATCTTAGGCTTGTGTGCGGCTGCTCGGCCATGGAAACCCATTTCATGAAGCTCCCGACGAACAGTTCTTGTGCTGACGCTGCTTCCAGAGGCAGTTTGGAACTCAGTAGTGAGTGTTGCATCCGAGGACAGACGATTTTTACGCGCTACGTGCTTCAGCACTCGGCGGTCCCGTTCTGTGAGCTTGTGTGGCCTACCACTTCGCGGCTGGGCTGTTGTTGCTCCTAGACGTTTCCACTTCACAATAACAGAACTTACAGTTGACTGGGGCAGCTCTAGCAGGGCAGAAATTTGACGAACTGACTTGTTGGAAAGGTGGCACCCTATGACGGTGCCACATTGAAAGACACCGAGCTCTTCAGTAAGGCCATTCTACTGCCAATGTTTGTCTATAGAGATTGTATGGCGGTATGCTCGATTTTATACACATGTCAGCAACAGGTGTGGCTGAAATAGCTTATCCACTAATTTGAAGGGGTGTCCACATACTTTTGTATATATAGTGCATATAGGGATGTATATAGGGGTGTATATAGGGGTCGGGGCATGGACTGTACAAGGTGTTGAAAGTGTTCCACCCAGATGCTGGCCCATGTTGACTCCAATGCTTTCCACAGTTGTGTCAAGTTTGCTGGATGTCCTTTGGGTGGTGGACCAGTCTTGATACACACAGGAAACTATTGAGTGTGAAAAAGCGTTGCAGTTCATGACACAAACCGGTGCCCCTGGCACCTACTACCCAGTTCAAAGGCACCTACAGTGGGGAGAACAAGTATTTGCCGATTTTGCAGGTTTTCCTACTTACAAAACATGTAGAGGTCTGTAATTTTTATCATAGGTACACTTCAACTGTGAGAGACGGAATCTAAAACAATAAATCCAGAAAATCACATTGTATGATTTTTAAGTAATTAATTTGCATTTTATTGCATGACATAAGTATTTGATACATCAGAAAAGCAGAACTTAATATTTGGTACAGAAACCTTTGTTTGCAATTACAGAGATCATACGTTTCCTGTAGGTCTTGACCAGGTTTGCGCACACTGCAGCAGGGATTTTGGCCCAGTCCTCCATACAGACCTTCTCCAGATCCTTCAGGTTTCGGGGCTGTCGCTGGGCAATACAGACTTTCAGCTCCTTCCAAAGATTTTCTATTGTGTTCAGGTCTGGAGACTGGCTAGGCCACTCCAGGACCTTGAGATGCTTCTTACGGAGCCACTCCTTAGTTGCCCTGGCTGTGTGTTTTGGGTCGTTATCATGCTGGAAGACCCAGCCACGACCCATCTTCAATGCTATTACTGAGGGAAGGAGGTTGTTGGCCAAGATCTCGCGATACATGGCCCTTCCATCCTCCCCTCAATACGGTGCAGTCGTCATGTCCCCTTTGCAGAAAAGCATCCCCAAAGAATGATGTTTCCACCTCCATGCTTCACAGTTGGGATGGTGTTCTTGGGGTTGTACTCATCCTTCTTCTTCCTCCAAACACAGCTATATTTTTGTCTCATCAGACCACATGACCTTCTCCCATTCCTCCTCTGGATGGTCATTGGCAAACTTCAGACGGGCCTGGACATGCCCTGGCTTGAGCAGGGGGACTTTGCGTGCGCTGCAGGATTTTAATCCATGACGGCGTAGTGTGTTACTAATGGTTTTCTTTGAGACTGTGGTCCCAGCTCTCTTCAGGTCATTGACCAGGTCCTGCCGTGTAGTTCTGGGCTGATCCCTCACCTTCCTCATGATCATTGATGCCCCACGAGATGAGATCTTGCATGGAGCCCCAGACCGACGATGATTGACCGTCATCTTGAACTTCTTCCATTTTCGAATAATTGCGCCAACAGTTGTTGCCTTCTCACCAAGCTGCTTGCCTACTGTCCTGTAGCCCATCCCAGCCTTGTGCAGGTCTACAATTTTATCCCTTACACAGCTCTCTGGTCTTGGCCATTGTGGAGAGGTTGGAGTCTGTTTGATTGAGTGTGTGGACAGGTGTCTTTTATACAGGTAACGAGTTCAAACAGGTGCAGTTAATACAGGTAATGAGTGGAGAACAGGAGGGCTTCTTAAAGAAAAACTAACAGGTCTGTGAGAGCCGGAATTCTTACTGGTTGGTAGGTGATCAAATACTTATGTCATGCAATAAAATGCAAATTAATTACTTAAAAATCATACAATGTGATTTTCTGGATTTTTGTTTTAGATTCCGTCTCTCACAGTTGAAGTGTACCTATGATAAAAATTACAGACCTCTACATGCTTTATAAGTAGGAATGCCTGCAAAATCGGCAGTGTATCAAATACTTGTTCTCCCCACTGTACATGTTGTTGTCTTGCCCATTCACCCTCTGAATGGCCTGAGATGGTGCCGACAGACATGGCAGCTATGCTTCTACCTCCTAAGTAACGTTGCAGTATTTTGTTTTTTTGTGTGTTATTTCTTACATTATTAGCCCAGAACGTAGAAGAGGTATTCGGAGTGGAACTCCAGTCCAACTCAGGAGGCGTACACACCAGCCACCACCTCTGAGTATATTACTCGCTAATGTTCAGTCCCTAGACAATAAGGATGGTGTGGTAAGACATTTAAGTGACATTTAACCCTCCCAAAGCTGCCGGCGTCCTCAGAGCATGCACATACCAGCTGGCTGGAGTGTTTACAGACATATTCAATCTCTTCCTATCCCAGTCTGCTGTCCCCACTTGCTTCAAGATGTCCATTGTTCCTGTACCCAAGAAAGCAAAGGTAACTGAACTAAATGACTATCGCCCTGTAGCACTCACTTCTGTCATCATGAAGTGCTTTGAGAGGCTAGTTAAGGTTCATATCACCTCTGCCTTACCTGACACCCTAGACCCACTTCAATTTGCTTACCGCCCCAATAGATCCACAGATGATGCAATCGCCATCGCACTGCACACTGCCCTATCCCATCTAGACAAGAGGAATACCTATGTAAGAATGTTGTTCATTGACTATAGCTCAACATTCAACACCATAGTACCCTCCAAGCCCATCATTAAGCTTGGGGCCCTGGGTCTGAACCCCAACCTGTGCAACTGGGTCCTGGACTTCCTGATGGCCCGCCCCCAGGTGTTAAGAGTAGGTAACAACACATCTTCCACGCTGATCCTCAACACGGGGGCCCCTCAGGGGTGCGTGCTCAGTCCCCTCCTGTACTCCCTGTTCACCCATGACTGCATGGCTAGGCACGACTCCAAAAACATCATTAAGTTTGCCGACGACACAACAGTGGTAGGCCTGATCACCGACAACGATGAGACAGCCTATAGGGAGGAGGTCAGAGACCTGGCCGTGTGGTGCCAGGATAACAACCTCTCCATCAACGTGACCAAGACAAAGGAGATGATTGTGGACTACAGGAAAAAAAAGAGGACTGAGCACGCCCCCATTCTCATCGACAGGGCTGTAGTGGAACAGGTTGAGAGCCTCAAGTTCCTTGGTGTCCACATCACCAACAAACTATCATGGTCCAAACACACCAAGACAGTCGTGAAGAGGGCACGACAAAGCCTATTCCCCCTCAGGAAACTGAAAAGATTTGGCTTGGGTCCTCAGATCATCAAAAAGTTATACAGCTGCACCATCGAGAGCATCCTGACTGGTTACATCACTGCCTGATATGGCAACTGCTCGGCCTCCGACCGCAAGGCACTACAGAGGGTAGTGCATACGGCCCAGTACATCACTGGGGCCAAGCTTCCTGCCATCCAGGACCTCTATACCAGGCGGTGTCAGAGGAAGGCCCTAAAAATTGTCAAAGACTCCAGCCACCCTAGTCATAGACTATTCTCTCTGCTACCGCATGGCAAGCGGTAAACAGAGCCAAGTTTAGGTCCAGAAGGCTTCTTAACAGCTTCTACCCCCAAGCCATAAGACTCCTGAACAGCTAATCATGGCTACCTGGACTATTTGCATTGCCCCCCCACCCCCTCTTTTACGCTGCTGCTACTCTGTTTATTATCGATGCATAGTCACTTTAACTCTACCCATATGTACATATTACCTCAATTACTAACTAACCGGTGCCCCCGCACATTGACTCTGTACCGGTACCCACTGTATGTAGCCTCCCTACTGTTATTTTATTTTACTGCTGCTCTTTAATTATTTGCTATTTAAATGTTTTACTTATCTATTTATTACTCAACACTATATATATATAAGGGCTTGTAAGTAAGCATTTCACTGTAAGGTCTACACCTGTTGTATTCGGCACATGTGGCAAATAAAGTTTGATTTGATTTGATTTAATGGACTACTAATAATGTTTACATATTTTTGCTTTACTCATCTCATATGTATATACTGTATTCTACTGTATTTTTGTCAATGCCACTCCAACATTGCTCGTCCTAATTTTTATATATTTCTTAATTCCATTCTTTTACTTTTAGATTGTGTGTATTGTTGTGAATTGTTAGAAACTGCTGCATTGTTGGAGCTAGGAACACAATAATTTCGCTACACCCGCAATAACATCTGCTAAATATGTGTATGTGACCAATACAATATGATTTGATTTGATACAAAATCCATGTCTCCTCCCCTTCATCTACACTGATTGAAGTGGATTTAACAAGTGACATCAACAAGGGATCATAGCTTTCACTTCGATTCACCTGGTCAGTCTATGTCATGGAAAAGGCAGGTGTTCTTAATGTTTTGTACACTCAGCAAGGGATTTATTAAGTCGTTTATTAGGTATACCACCTAGTTCACGAAAATGGATTGCTCCTACGTGGCCGTACCTTGCTATATAAAGCAGGCAGACAGGCATCAAGGCATTCAGTTACTGTTCGATTGAACGTTAGAATGGGCAAAATGAGTGACCTAATCAATTTTGAAAGTGGTATGATCATCGGTGCCAGGCGTGCCGGATCCAGTATCTGAACTGCCCAGGTATATAAAGAGGTGGGATGGTACAGCATGTGTTACAGAAAGAAAGATAAAGATATGTTACTGTGTGGGAGAGAAAGATACACACGTATGTGTGTGTGTGTTTGTTTGTGTGTGTGTGTGTGTGCGTATGTGTGCTTGTGTGTGTGTGTGTGTGTGTGTGTGTGTGTGTGTGTGTAAGAAGGAGTGATATGTGAGTTCATAGGAGATAGAGAAAGAGAGAGATATGTGAGTGAGTGTAAGGTAGAGATATCTAATCCATTCCCTTGGAGAAGTGAGGAAAGGAGATGTGAGGAGATGAGAGGAGAGGCAGAGAGAGGATAGGAGAGGAGAGGAGAGGAGAGGAGAGGAGAGGAGAGGAGAGGAGAGGAGAGGAGAGGAGCGGAGAGGAGAGGAGAGGAGAGGAGAGGAGAGGAGAGGAGAGGAGAGGAGAGGAGAGGAGAGGAGAGGAGAGGAGAGGAGAGGAGAGGGGTGAGATGGAGAGAGGAGAGGAGAGGCAGAGAGAGGAGAGGGGAGACGGAGAGAGGAGAGGAGAGACGGAGGCAGGAGAGGAGAGGAGAGGCAGAGAGAGTAGAGGAGAGGTAGGCAGAGAGAGGAGAGGAGAGGAAGAGAGGTGAGGTGAGGAGAGGAGAGGCAAAGAGAAGAGAGGAGAGACAGAGAGAGGAGAGGAGAGATGGAGAGAGGAGAGGAGAGGAGAGATGAGAGGCAGAGAGATGTAGTCAGAGAGAGGAGAGGAGAGCAGAGGAGAGGAGAGGAAGAGAGGTAAGGCAGAGAGAGGAGAGGAGAGGCAGAGAGATGTAGTCAGAGAGAGGAGAGGAGAGCAGAGGAGAGGAGAGGAAGAGAGGAGAGGCAGAGAGAGGAGAGGCAGAGAGAGGAGAGGAGAGGCAGAGAGAAGAGAGGATGGACAGATGTGTACCAGTACATTTCTCTGTTACTGCAACCTATCCATCCTTCTATCCCTCCAACTTCTCTGTCCTCATCTCTCTGCATATCTACTCTCAGATTTCAAACTTATGCCTGTGTCAAAATTGTCTGCACCTAAAATGTTTATCCTCCTTGATGGCTCTTTTGACAAACTGTCAAACTATCAAGCCTGCATGCACAAAACTTTCCCCATAGCACCGTCAAACCTGACTGCCTCAATATGGTGTACTGAAATGTTCCCTGGGTGATTGCATTGTTGAAGGCTTGGTGGAGAGACTTACAAAGCAACTTCCAGAAAAATATTTTCCTCTGTCAGCAGAGTACCAATGCATTTTTTAACAGGGGGGGGATGTATAGGCCCTATGCACCTGCCAAGAAGGCTTGGATATGAGGTCCCACACAGTCAACAAGAGTATAAGACTTACAGACTTCCTAATGTATTTCTACTGTGCTTGGCATGCAACAACTCCTGCCTACATTTCCTTGTCAGTTCATCCATGGTCAAATCAAATTATTCACAGTGTTAATGGCCAACTACTGCATGCGATTCCAAGTGCACAGTCAATCTTGTAGACATGTTTAAAGCAACGGTTTAGCAGTTTTGGCCTGGCTGAAATAGCTACTGTAAACGGGTAAATGCTAAATCACTCTCTTACTGGGATTGCTATCTGGCAGGAGGCTAGCTAGCATTTGAGGGTGTGAGGATTGATTCAGAGTAACTTGTTCTCTCTCTCTCTCTCTCTCTCTCTCTCTCTCTCTCTCTCTCTCTCTCTCTCTCTCTCTCTCTCTCTCTCTCTCTCTCTCTCTCTCTCTCTCTCTCTCTCTCTCTCTCTCTCTCTCTCTCTCTCTCTCTCTCTCTCTCTCTCTCTCTCTCTCTCTCTCTCTGGTCAGAGTACAGTGATCTGATAAATCACTTTAATTCCCAAAGTCTGCAGAGGAGGTGATACCGAGGCTATTAACACACACACCGACACACCGGTAACACACACACAAACACCAACACACTGATAACACACACACAGACACCAATAACACACAAACACACACAGACACACTGATAACACACACACACACAGACACCAATAACACACACACACACACACACACACACAGACACACCGATAACACACTCACACACAGACACACCAATAACACACACACCGACACACACCGACACACAGACACACCGATAACACACACACACACAGACACACCGATAACACACACACACTGCAGAGGAGACGATATACAGACGCTGTTAATGCTTGCTACAGTAGCATTGATTACCATAGCAGCTAATCAACTACAGATAACATCAGACGTAATCCTGAGGGGTATACTACAAAGCAGGATCAATGAGTTAGCCAGCTAACTTTGAATAACAAACAGAAATAACTACAGATTTTCTGCTTCATTAGGTTGTTGGGTTAATCAAGCCTATTTCAAGCTTATCTTTCATAAAAATAAAAATGTTTTTCTAAATATTTAGCCAAGTTAGCTGGCTAAGTCAATGATCTTGCTTTGTCGTATACCCCTCTGATCTTTTGTCATTATTTTTAAAGGAGGACACATTTTATCTGTATCCTGTAACAGGAAATGTTTGATCTCCCCTGAGGATCTGTATCCTGTAACAGGAAATGTTTGATCTCCCCTGGGGATATGTATCCTGTAACAGGAAATGTTTGATCTCCCCTGGGGATATGTATCCTGTAACAGGAAATGTTTGATCTCCCCTGGGGATCTGTATGCTGTAACAGGAAATGTTTGATCTCCCCTGGGGATCTGTATCCTGTAACAGGAAATGTTTGATCTCCCCTGAGGATCTGTATGCTGTAACAGGAAATGTTTGATCTCCCCTGGGGATATGTATCCTGTAACAGGAAATGTTTGATCTCCCCTGGGGATCTGTATCCTGTAACAGGAAATGTTTGATCTCCCCTGTGGATATGTATCCTGTAACAGGAAATGTTTGATCTCCCCTGTGGATATGTATCCTGTAACAGGAAATGTTTTATCTCCCCTGTGGATATGTATCCTGTAACAGGAAATGTTTGATCTCCCCTGTGGATGTATCCTGTAACAGGAAATGTTTGATCTCCCCTGGGGATGTATCCTGTAACAGCAGAGTCAGATCAACAGAGATAACATAGAAGGTCATCAGTAAATTACTTTTTGAAGGCGTTTCCTTTTTATTATTGATTTGCTGATGCGCATTACTTTTGACCAGAACTTGAGAATGGATTGTCATTTGTGACGCACAATTGGTGTCAACAGTCTGTGGAATGACTGAAGTTTGAAAATCAATTTTGCTCTTCCATCCCTCACAACTTGATAAAGCCAATACTTTACTGTGGTATGCCGTAATGGTGAAATATAAATGCCATAGGGCTCTGGTCAAAAGTAGTGCACTATGTAGGGAATAGGGTGCCATTTGGCTATGGGCTCTGGTCTAAAGTAGTGCACTATGTAGGGAATAGGGTGCCATTTGGCTATGGGCTCTGGTCTAAAGTAGTGCACTATGTAGGGAATAGGGTGCCATTTGGGACACACACTGTCTAACGTTTATACAATGAGTTCTCACAACGGAGAAGAAATGTAAAAAAACTTAAGAAGGCTTAGAAATATCAAGGAGAAAATGTTATATAATGGTCTGGATTTATGAAACAGCTTCCTATATTATAATGTATTGGAGTCCTAGGAAATGTCTATTTATCTAATATAATGATTTATCTAATATAATGATTGATCTAATATAATGATTTGTCTTATATGTAATATAATGGTGTGTATTTATGAAACAGCTGTACTGTTTACATTTACATATGATCTATTTGTCTCTGACAACCTCTAGGAAGAAGATATTCAGTCTTTAGAGATCATCTGATGTTTCAATACATTTATTTACTAGATTCACAAAAAAAAAAAACCTCCAGGATGTTTTGTCAGCATTTATCGCAATTTACTTTTTACTTCTATTTAGTTTGACCTTGTCAGTAAATCCCTGTCTCCCTCGCCAGTTAATTGAATATTGCAGAGGAATGGAAAAAAACAAACAATGCTGGAATCAAGTATGTGTTCTTAATGCAACCTACTCCCTATATAGTGCACTACTTTTCCCCAGAGCCCTATGGGCCCCTGTCAGAAGTAGTGCACTACAAAGGGAATAGGGTGCCATTAAGGATACAGGCCAAGTATCTTCTTTCTGCCAGTTCACCTTGAAATGGAGGAGGATGAGAACTCCGTGTGCTGTAACATGTCTCAGTCAGGTGCATGCCTCTACACAGAATGGGTCACATGGGTGTGTCGGTCAGGGGTGTGGTCACTGTTGAACTAGGAGGAAAGGGGGATACAACTGAATGCATTCAACTGAAATGTGTCTTCCGCATTTAACCCAACCCCTCATCCAAGTCATTGGCGCCTGGGGAACAGTGGGTTAACTGCCTTGCTCAGGGGCAGAACGACAGATTTTTACCTTGTCAGCTCTGGGATTTGAGCCAGCAACCTTTGGGTTACTGGCCCAACGCTCCTACCCACCAGGCTACCTGCCGCCCCTACGTTGTTCTCTGCTACCGTTTAATTTGCTGCTAATTAATCCTCGGGCAGCATTAATGAGGTCTCACAGAGAAACTGGGATGGAGGAAGGAGAGGAATGGAGGGAGCGGCCTGTGGAGAGACTGTTAGAATGTACCTTCAATTTACACAAACAAGTTACAGGATATGCCTGGTGAGTTTATCGCTTTTATTTATTAGCAATATTTAATGTTCTATTTCATACACCGTACTGTCACTCAAAATCTCAGAGAAGGTAACAGTGGGAAAAGATAGACAAATGGTCAAATGTAAAGTTCTGGAGTATAGACTCTGTTCTGTTCTCTTCTGTTCTGTTCTGCTCTGCTCTGTTCTGTTCTCTTCTCTTCTCTCCTGCTCTGTTCTCTTCTAAACTGTTCTGTTCTCTCCTGCTCTGTTCTCTTCTGCTCTGTTCTCCTGCTCTGTTCTCTTCTGCTCGGTTCTCCTGCGCTGTTCTGTTCTCTTCTGTCTGCTCTGTTTTGCTCTGCTCTTCTCTCTGTTTTCGAAATAAGTCTCTGGAGGCAAGGTGGCATTGAGGTAAGAATATAACCAATGTATTGACTAAGGACTACACCAGGGCTGTTCCTGGAGAGAACTAGACTATAACAACTGGCGAGAACAGGACTATAACAACTGGAGAGAACTGGACTATAACAACTGGAGAGAACTGGACTATAACAACTGGAGAGAACTGGACTATAACAACTGGAGAGAACTGGACTATAACAACTGGAGAGAACTGGACTATAACAACTGGAGAGAACTGGACTATAACAACTGGAGAGAACTGGACTATAACAACTGGAGAAAACTGGACTATAACAACTGGAGAGAACTGAACTATAACAACTGGAGAGAACTGGACTATAACAACTGGAGAGAACTGGACTATAACAACTGGAGAGAACTGGACTATAACAACTGGAGAGAACTGGACTATAACAACTGGAGAGAACTGGACTATAACAACTGGAGAGAACTGGACTATAACAACTGGAGAGAACTGGACTATAACAACTGGAGAGAACTGGACTATAACAACTGGAGAGAACTGGACTATAACAACCGGATAGAACTAGACTATAACAACTGGAGAGAACTGGACTATAACAACTGGGGAGAACTGGACTAAAACAACTGGAGAGAACTGGACTATAACAACTGGAGAGAACTGGACTATAACAACTGGAGAGAACTGGACTATAACAACTGGAGAGAACTGGACTATAACAACTGGAGAGAACTGGACTATAACAACTGGAGAGAACTGGACTATAACAACTGGAGAGAACTGGACTATAACAACTGGAGAGAACTGGACTATAACAACTGGAGAGAACTGGACTATAACAACTGGAGAGAACTGGACTATAACAACCGGATAGAACTAGACTATAACAACTGGAGAGAACTGGACTATAACAACTGGGGAGAACTGGACTAAAACAACTGGAGAGAACTGGACTATAACAACTGGAGAGAACTGGACTATAACAACTGGAGAGAACTGGACTATAACAACTGGAGAGAACTGGACTATACGAGAAAATGAAAGAGAGATGCTAAATCAGGAAAGTGAAATAGTGCACCTGTTCACACCTCACTTAGTGTGTCATCTAATTACAGAATATCTGTTCTTTACAGTAATCCTATAAAGCATAAGATTTACCCGGAAAGAGCACCGAAAATCACACAAAACCTAATTAAATCATTTGCATGCATGAAAATGCTGCTGCTTCAAAGATTATGTTATATATGTGGTTTAAAACAATTGTGATTTTAGATTTCCACATCATCTGTTCCACATATGTTGTAGTTAGATTATGTGTGGGAAAACACAGTCCTTGACTGAGAGAGACAGAATGGGATTAAGTTCCAAATAGCAGCCCATTCCCTGTGTAGTGCACTACTTTTTTGCTATAGTGTCCTGGTCAAACATAGTGCACTATATAGGGAATAGGGTGCCATTTGGGACAGGGTCTCTTTCTTGCTATGTGTTGCCAGAAGAACCTCAGTGTGAAGATGAAGAAAAGGAACACTGTAGCAAAGGTAGGGTTTGATCCTGCCAAGAAGAAACACTAGGGTTCGATCCTGCCAAGAAGAAACACTAGGGTTTGATCCTGCCAAGAAGAAACACTAGGGTTTGATCCTGCCAAGAAGAAACACTAGGGTTCGATCCTGCCAAGAAGAAACACTAGGGTTTGATCCTGCCAAGAAGAAACACTAGGGTTTGATCCTGCCAAGAAGAAACACTAGGGTTTGATCCTGCCAAGATGAAACACTAGGGTTTGATCCTGCCAAGAAGAAACACTAGGGTTTGATCATGCCAAGAAGAAACACTAGGGTTTGATCCTGCCAAGAAGAAACACTAGGGTTTGATCCTGCCAAGAAGAAACACTAGGGTTTGATCCTGCCAAGAAGAAACACTAGGGTTTGATCCTGCCAAGATGAAACACTAGGGTTTGATCCTGCCATGAAGAAACACTAGGGTTTGATCCTGCCAAGAAGAAACACTAGGGTTTGATCCTGCCAAGAAGAAACACTAGGGTTTGATCCTGCCAAGAAGAAACACTAGGGTTTTGATCCTGCCAAGAAGAAACACTAGGGTTTGATCCTGCCAAGAAGAAACACTAAGGTTTGATCCTGCCAAGAAGAAACACTAGGGTTTGATCATGCCAAGAAGAAACACTAGGGTTTGATCCTGACAAGATGAAACATTAGGGTTTGATCTTGCCAAGAAGAAACACTAGGGTTTGATCCTGCCAAGAAGAAACACTAGGGTTTGATCCTGCCAAGAAGAAACACTAGGGTTTGATCCTGCCAAGAAGAAACACTAGGGTTTGATCATGCCAAGAAGAAACACTACGGTTTGATCCTGCCAAGAAGAAACACTAGGGTTTGATCCTGCCAAGATGAAA